>NC_133769.1:317780858-318077404 GCF_003597395.2 Chelonoidis abingdonii | reverse complement strand
ATGGATTACAACCCAATTTAATGGCCACTTTGGAAAATCTCGGGCCTTCCTGCTTAGTTTATGGGCCTTCCTACCAATAAAACAATGGATTATAAAATTCACAAACCTTTTTTGTGATAAGGTAAGATCGAACCCTAAAATTCTAATCAAGTGGAAGATTTTTGTGATTCAGAAAAGTTGCTTGTTCATATTGTTTGTTTGTTTGTTTATCACTTTAATAAAATGTCCTGGCTTTGTAATTTTTCTTCTCCGCTTCCTGGCCTGACCATCATTTAGAGCACCAACAAGAAACCTTGCCTGGCAGCGTTTCCAGATTCAGGGCAAAGTTGAAAATGCATGAGACAGTGTGTCTGATGAGAATTTCCAGCCCAATTTGGGGCTGTTTTGTTTAGCAGCTTCTCCTTCAAGGGAATGAGTTCTGAGGAATTCTCTTGGGTGGTTCGGGAGTATGGTTAGTTCATGTGGCTTTCATTTTGCGCTAGAGCTTACATTACATAAAAAGGGACTAAAATGGGGCCTGACGGCCAATGCCACATTAGAAACATTAATAATAAAATCCAAACAACGACACAGAGAGAATTTTGCAGCATGCACCTAAGGCCAAGGGGCATAATGGAGCCAGGAGGTCCAAAAGCATGCACAGAGATCATGAGAGGGGCTCATTAGCACTTCATTCCATCCCCTGGGAGCAGCCCTAGAGTTTTTCTACAGGCGATTGCTAGATTTTGTTTCCATTCTTGTTTTATATGTTCAAGCTGATATGCAGCCCTATGGAATGGTTTCCTAACTCCATGCAGAAAAGGTACTAGGCTGTTGGGCGGTCCTCTAATAGATCCTGGAGTCTTCATTAGAGCTAGGCAGGGGCGCACCTACAAAATAATACCTCCCTGAAATTCTCCCCCCAAATAAGGATGGTGCCGAAATCTGGTTCATTTGAGGGGAACCCTTACCCTGTTTCCCCATATTTTTTTCAGCCAGTCAAAGGTGATCTGACTCCATGGCTAGTTATTTTACTCTTCAGAGATTTGCACAGATTGAATTGTGAATTCACCCTTCAAAAGGGGAATGGTTGCAATTTGTCAGCCTGCTGTCTTTAAGCTGAGATGTTCTTTGTTTCTCCCCTGTTAAAGAGCAAACGCTCCCCCGTGCACTGCATTTCCATGCAGATGCCAGCAGCAAGAGGGGGTACAGGAGGAAATGATGATAAATCTATTTAATAGATTCATAGACTCTAGGGCGGAAGGGACTCGACGAGGCCATCGAGTCCAGTCCCCTTTGCCTCATGCAGACAAATACTTCTCTTAGACCATCCTGATAGACATTTATGCTAACCTACTCTTAATATCTCCCGAGAGATGGAGACTTCCACAACCTCTCTAGGCAATTTATTCCAGTGCTTCAACTACTCTGACAGTTAGGAACTTATTTCCTGATGTCCAACTAAATCTCCTCTTGCTGCAGTTTAAGCCCATTGCTTCTTGTGTCTATCATTAAGGCTGCGGTGAACAAGTTTTGCCCTCTTCCTTTGAATGCACCCTTTTTAGATACCTAAAAACTGCTATATGTCCCCTCTCAGTCTTTCTTTCCAAATAAACAACCCATTCTTTCAGCCTTCTTCATAGGCTGTTCTCAAGAACTTAATCATTCTTGTTGCTCTTCTCTGCACCTCTCCAATTTCTCACAACCTTTGAAATGCGCTGTGCCCAGAATGGACACAATACTCCGTTGGTGGCACGTATCCAGCTGCAGGAGAGCGGGAAGAATGACTCTCATGTCTGTTTACAACACACCTACTAATTGCATCCCCAGAATCACTTTTGCTTTCTTTTGCAACAGTAACTACGTGACTCATATGCTTGTGCGTCTTGTGTTCTTTCTGCCATACTTCTTCGTAGACAGTCTCTTCCTTCTGTTGTGTGAAACTGATTGTTCTTTCCTAAGTAGAGCACTTTGCATTGTCTTATTGACTTCATCCGGTTTACTTCAGTACCATTTCTCCAATTTGTCCAGATCATTTGGAATTATGACCCTTCCTCCAAAGCGTTGCACATTCCCTCCAGTTTGGTATCGTCGCAAACTTAGAAGCGTACTTCTATGCCACATCGAAGTCCGATTGATGAAGATATTGAACAGAGCTGGTCCCAAAACCGACCCCTGCAGGAACCCCACTTGTTATACCCTTTCCAGCAGGATTGGGGAGCTATTAAATAATCCTCTTCTGAGTACGGTTATCCAGCCAGTTATGCACCACCTTATAGTAGCCCCATCTAATTGTATTGCCTCTTCATCGATTAGCAATATCATGTGAGAGCATATTCAAATGCCTTACTAAAGCTAGGTATACACAATTCCACCGCTCTCCCTTATCCACAAGGACTCGTTATCCTATCAAAGAAAGCTATCAGATTGGTTTGACACGATTTGTTCTTTACAAATCCATGCTGGCTATTCCCTTTCACCTTACCACCTTCCAAGTGTTTGCATAATTTTATAATGATGAGCCCAAACCAATCGAAATAATAAAGGAAAGAGCTACTATGAAGCTTAGTTTTACTGCATATCTTTCATCACCACAAGATGGTGATCTGGAGCGTGTTACTTTAGTGAAAATGTATCCTTTGGTAAGAGTTTACAAGCAAAATTTAAAATTAATGTAGTTAAAGTGAAGCATTTAAACCAAACCCTATTTTAACTCTCAGCTAGTGTGTTCGCCTCTGCTCAGTTACATGGCACACATGGGTCACGCAGCTCTCCCTGTTTTACACCAATCTTCCTGTTAACTTTGCCCCTTATTCCCCTATGATCGTCTCCAATTTACCCTCCTCCATTCACTCTCCTAATACAGGAAGGAGATTTCCTTCTACCGTGCCCCTGCCCACCCTCCAGCTGTGTGCATTTCCCTCACAACTCAGCCCCCACTTCCCACTTTCCACATCCAGCTGTGTGGAATGAAGAGCTCCCTCTTTTGCCACAACTTTAGCTCTACCTCCTTTAGCATATACATTACTTTGTCCTTCCATTCTGTAACATGGCTGTCATCTTTGCCCAGTGCTTAATTTGTAATGAAAGAGGTGCAGGGGCTCACACTGGGTGGACAGAGAGCAGCGGCTGCTGGCTGGGCACCCACCTCTGAAGGCAGCACTGCTTTCAGAACTGGGCTGCCAGGGAGTAGTGGCTGCTGGGCGGAAGCCCAGAGGTGCCGGGGCTATGAACTGCCAAGTCTAGAGGTGCTGGGCAAATTAAGCACTGTCCATATCTATTTTGCAGTGGTTGGCAAGAATATGAAGGAAGGTCTCCAGCTCCTGTGTGTGTGGAGGTTCTTAAAATGACACACACATACATGCACCCCTGCTGCTAACCAAAGCATGTAAACTGGGGTCTAGCTATATTCCCAATGACTATGCCTCCTTGACAGCTTGGAGAACTAGCGGGTGCATTAGCTGGGCTCACCTCCTTGTATTCAAGAGTGTATTTAGTGGCCCATCTTGCCCTTATGCTGCATGGGTTGCTTCCTGCCCTTCAGCTCCCCACTAGTGTATTGTATATGAAACATGGGGTAAGATCTTGCCCATAGCTTGGGAGCTCTGCCTTCTCAAAGAGAAGGGGTAGGATTCTCAAAATCACCTAGATGAGTTAGTGATTTAGGACTATGACATTTGTACTCCTAAGTCACAGGTGCTTTTGAAAACCCCAACCAAGGTATAACCCTGGCTTGTTTTCTGCATTTGTGATGGTAGCTTACAAAGAATCCCTCATTTCAAAGACTCTGTAAATAACATGAACTGTGCTTGTTTTCCATGTATCTTAGTAATCATGCACATTGTACTCAGCACATCAGAATAAAAACAAACAAACAAAAAATTCTCTAAAATGGAAACAAGTTTGGTTATTAAGAATGGGCATGTTTCTGAGACATGGAATTTAGTTTACCTGACACAGATTACTAATGGCTCTGTATTATGTTGTTCTGATAGCTTTCCTAAGCTTTCCAGTTCAGCAGACCTGGCCTGGCCATTAAAGAAATAGACCAGTTTTTGCACTTTGTAATCATTTTGTGGTTTTTCTCCGGCTGAAATTCTTGAACTTTATCCTAATTAGTAATCAAACGCTCCCTCCTTCTCTTCATAGCAGTGGAGTGCAAGCAAGATCGTTTGGAAGAGAGCATTTCTTTCTGCCTTGGTTTCTAAAGGTATGTCAGCTTGGCTGCTGCCTAAGACTCTGATCTTTGAGGGCCTGATCCTGTGAAGTTGAGAGAATTCAGTACCACACTGGACCAGGCTCTGCAATAGGTTGATGACATGAAACAGAAATTAAACATTTGTAAGGCTAAAACTAAGATCAAAAGGTAGCTAGATGCTTTCCTGTTGCAGAGTATTATGGTTTCTTATCAGTAGCTGTGGCACTGATTGAAGAATATTGCCATCACTGTTATCCAGAATATATCTTTACAGGGAATATGTTGTTAGTTTTAATTCTCTCTCTCTCTCTCTCTCTCTCTCTCAATTTACAATTTGAAAGCTCCAGTAAGATATTTTTCAAGGTCACTAGTACAGGAACAGAATCTCTTGTACCAGTTCAAGTGTGTTTTTATTAGTCTCATTGTGGAATTTTGGCTCATCACTGCTTTGTCCATAGTGAGACTATAGAAAAGGCTGACACCATTGCTGTTGTTTCATGGAGCTTATTTGTAAAAAGTAATTTTATCAGCTGCTGCCAGACATACACACCCAGTGAGACACGGGAGATTGGTCTTGTCCGGAGAAAAGAATAGATAAGACCGGTTCTAAACTGTTTGGAGGGCTAATATTTCTATTATATGTATAGAATACTTACAGTAAGTGAATGTTAATTGGAATATTGATCCTGTTGCAGTAAACGTGTATGTGATACTTTATTTAATATGTATTATTTCTTTGGATGTATGAAAATGTATTGTTTCTTTTATCTTACAAAATGATTTACTTCTATTTTAGGGACTGTCCATAAATCACGTAATGCATTAGGGAATAGGTGGGTCCTCAATTTTGCATGTTTGTTTCAGTGTTACAAAGTATTACAAGGGATGAATAAGTCTTGAAAAATCACCAAACTATATGTTATATAATTCACGGACAGCCCCTTAGCATATATATTACTAGTATATGTCTAGGACACTAAAATTTATTTTTAGTAAGCAGTTCTTTTCCCCCTGGTAATAATTATCAACAATATGGAGGTCATAAAATAGTGCTAAGAATTAGAATCTTAGCCCAGATTGTGGAATTCAGACTTCATCAGCCATGGTCCTGCCTTCATGCTATACATGCTACTGTGGTAATCTAGCCGTCCAGTCCCAGACCTGGACTTTAGGGTCCACCAGTCTGGTCCTGTCCCAAATCTGGACTTTTGCGTCCAAAGTTTGGGGGCTTACCTGAAACTCCCCCAAGCTCACTACCAGCTTGGATATTCTCGCTGCCACCAGATCAGGAATTAATCTATGGGGCCTAGATCCCCCTTCCTCTCTCTTGGTGTCCCAGCCCTCCCTTGGTGGGACACCCAAGATCCCAATCCCTTGGATGCTAAAAGCAGGGGAAATAACCCCTTCCCCTTCCTTCTCAGGCTTGCCTCGCGGCTAACCTGTGTGACCCAAGAAACCAGCTTTTCTGCTTTCCTCAGGACAATGGAGATGCAAAATACCCACAGCTGGGCTCTGCCACCCCCCTTGCTCAGGAACGAGGGAAAACTGTAACCACCAGAGAACAGAGAGAATTCTTCGTCTCTTTCCCGTAGTATCTGCTCTTTCCCTGGACCCAAATAGGAAAATAGCCCACAGCCTGCTTTTCCTTTGCCTCCCTAGGAAAAGAACTTTCACAAGGTTTAAAAAGAAACTTTATAGAAAAAAGAAAGAAAATATAAACAATCATCTTGCATTAAGAAACTCAATACAGGCTCTTGCTTATAAGAAAATATAAAGAAACAGTCTGATTTAAAAGATGCCAATTAAACCAGCACAACAAATTACATACAGGTAAATACACCCAAAGACCATCATAGCTGAATTACTTTGCGGTTCCTGGGTACTTAACAGAGTTTAGAAGAAGTATTAGGAGAAATTAGAAGAAGACTTGTTTCCTCTAGGCTAAGAAAACAACAAAGACCCCGAGTATACAAATTCCCGCCCCTGACTTTAAACAATCCAGTTCTCTGATTGGTCCTCTGGTCAGGTGTTCGGTTACCCTTTTCAGGTAAAAGAAACTTAACCCTTACCTTACCTATCCATTTATGACAGCTACCATGTTAGGAGATCTTCTTACAGCACTCTACTCCCTTGGTGCGATTAAAGCATGATACAATCTTGCAATGTAGACCAGACAGACTCTTGTTCCAACAGCAGTTGCATACTATGCATGGAGGGACATGTCATAGTTTATAGTCACGATTAAAACATAGTTCAGTCTGTCTATATTGCCACTCCAAAACAAATCATGTTTTCAGCATGTCAGGGGACTTACAGTGGGGTAACCAAATTATACAGCATGAGAGCAGTAATGACACTGCTGAGATCACATCAGAATCTTTGAGTTGAGGGTATATGAGTAACTCCTCTGATCTTCAGGAGCAAGGGCGGCTCTAGGCATTTCGCTGCCCCAAGCACGGCAGGCAGGCTGCCTTCGGCGGCTTGCCAGCGGGAGGTCCACCAAAGCTGCGGAACCAAAAGACCTCCGGCAGGCAAGCCACTGGAGGCAGCCTGCCTGCCGCCCCCGTGGCACCAGCAGAGCCCCCCCCCACCCCCGTGGCTTGCCGCCCCAAGCACGTGCTTGGTGTGCTGGGGCCTGGAGCCGCCCCTGTTTAGGAGCCTGCAAGAGTAATAGAACATTGTGCTTTTATTTTACATCCGGTCATACCAGCACTAATGGGATGAGGGACAGGGCTGGCTCCAAGCACCAGCCCAGCAAGCAGCTACTTGGGGTGGCCAACAGTGAGGGGCAGCATATCCAGGTCTTCGGCGCCGGCGGGTCCCTCACTCCCTCTCAGAGAGAAGGACCAGCCACTGAACTGCTGCTGAAGACTGAAGTGGCGGCAGTAGAGTTGCAGACTGTGATTGTGGCTTTTTTTTTTCCCTCTCCTTTTTGCTGCTTGGGGGTGGCAAAAACCCTAGAGACGGCCCTGATGAGGGATCACTTGTTCGGATGGAATGGTCAATAACTGACTAAGAGAGAATCAGCTTTTTCACACAAACTATGCTATCACTCTCTAGGGTAGGGGTGGGCAAACTATGGCCTGTGGGCCGGATCTGGCCCACCAGCCCTTTTAATCCAGCCCTTGAGTGTCAGCTGGAGAGCAAGGTCAGGGGCTGCTCCACGTGGCTCCCAGAAGCAATGGCATTGCCCCACTCCAGCCGGGGAACTGGGTCAGGGACTGCTCCACGTGGCTCCCGAAAACAGCATTATGGCCCTCCTCTGGTTCCTATGCATAGGGACAGCCAGGGGGCTCCACTCTGTATGCTGCCTCCGCCCCAAGTGCTGCCTCCGCAGCTCCCATTGGCTGGGAACCACAGCCAATGGGAGCTGAAGAGGCAGTGCCTGCAGATGGGGCAGTGTGCAGAGCCTCCTGGAGGAGCCGGAGGAGGGACATGCTGCTGTTTCTGGGAGCTGCTTGAGGTAAGAGCTGCTCAGATTCAGTGAGTCTTTCCCTGTGCCCCTGCTCTAGCCCTTATTCCCCTCCTGCCCACTGAACCCCTTGGTCCCAGCCTGGAGCACCCTTCTGCACCCCAACCTCTCATATCCAGACCCACCCCCAGAGCCTGCACCCCCAGATGGAGCCCACTTGAAGAGATATTGTCAAGGGCAATAGGCTCAAAATTTAACGTACCCATTTTCCTTAAATTTAGTGAAAAAGTCAGTGTAATTTTGTTTGTTTGAACAAATGTGTCCCCTAACTTGATAAATGCTAAACCCGCCAGCATATATGCATCATTAATGTTCAGAAATCCTAAAACTTCAGGAGAGGCCAGCAGGGAAGGATGCTCCTACAGTGCTTGGTCAGCCATGCTGTGCATTCTTTTATTTTGGCTCCAGTACTGCTCCAAACTAGAGCCAAGGGCAAAACTCTCTTTGACGTCTATTGTATTTTTTACATTAATACCAAAAGCACTGGTAACACATTAAGGTTCACTTCTAGGTAGAAAAAACAAGACAAGAAAATACAACATATACACTGAAGTCAGGTTAAAGTTGTGGGAGCAATCTTCACTGTTTGGGGATTTACTGATTTTGAGTGCTTGATTACTTCAACAGAATGCTACTTTAATATTATATTTTGGCTCTTAGTTTCCTTTATTTGTTAACAATAAAAGAAATCCAGAGCTATTTGGCATGGGGATTGTTGGTTTCCCTAGGGATTTTACAAGTTCCTTGATCCAGAGCCATTTGGCTTTTTACATATTTTTGTTCTCATTTTTTCATAACTAAAACATGGATCAACTGATTTAGCTCACACTTAAAAAAATAAAATAACAGTTACCTTTTGGGTTAAAGGCTGACCCTGGAAAATGTCAACTTACAAGGAATATGACCAGAAAGTAGCTGGAAAAGAGGTGCACTGTAAACCACTCATACAGGCAGAGGGGACTATTCATCTGCAGGGATATGTGTTTTAACAAAGGGTATCCTGCTTTATTCAGTCATAATGAAAGTGACAACCTTATTAAAACAGTCCCAGTGGCATTCAGGTGTTATACTGGATTAGCAAATCACCTTCTGCCTCTGAAAATGGGGGATCAAATTCAGATTTGGGACACAAGTGAAAATTAATTTATTGATCTCTTGGCCTCTTTTATTCCATATCATAAAACCAGTATATAGTGTGGGACACTTCAAGGCTGATGTACAGTACTGCCACTCGACCATGGCATGGAGAATTGGCAGTGGAGCTGGTTTAAGAGAGCAAAAAAAAATGTCAACTTTTTCATGAGAAACAAGTGACAAGTTTGCCCTGCTAAGTCACAAGGTCAGATATTTTGATGCTCATGAATATTAGAATATCTGGTTTGCTTTTGAATCCCAAAAGTTTGTAGTTTGGATGATTATTTGTACTCAAAGCATGAGATATATTGGTTTTCGTTCTCCTGTTAAGGAGTGCCAGTCTCCCAGTGAAGGAGCAGAAAGAATGCCATGTGACTTGGGTGACCTATCACACAGCATGAAGAATCACTCATGTGTAACTGAAGTGAGCACTTCATGAACAGCCCACAGGCTCAGCTTTGTTCCCATGCACCTTTAAGAATAACCAGTCAATTCACAGAAATCAGAACTGGCTCATGAGCGATTCAAGAACTCCGTTGATTGAAGCATTTGTTCTGAATAAATGCTTCAATCAGCTCTAATTAGCAGAACTGCCTGGGAAGAAGCTTGCACCCTACTTAGCTGCTGAAAGGATCAGACCAGTTCTATTAGTTCTTTTCTTTTATTAACACTTAATTAACAAGCACATTTAAAAACCAAATATAAAAAGGACTCTTCCCAACAAACCAATCTCATTGTTTCATGGTGACAGTTGCAGTAGATGTCACTGAATAGTCATCTTTGTAACTGTAACACATCTGGACTCTTCACTGACTGTTCACCTTTGCTTCCTATAATACATAAGTGACTTCTATCTTAGGGCTGCTAATCCTGGCAAACTGATTGTTATGCGCGTCATTAGCTGTTGAACAGTGTGTGCACCTGCCTGGAACAACAATGCATACAGTAATATGGGATGTGTTGCTCTTACCCTCTCAAAGTTCTGCGCCATTATTATTTGGCAGTAAAACTGCTCACACCTACCTGCACTTCAGATTTCTGATATTTAGTGGACGGCATCAGTAGCTTCCTGAGCAGATCATCAAGACATTGGAGCAGGCCCACCGACGGAGGCAGCGGGGGGGAATGGCAGGGGACAAGGGGACAATTGCCCAGGGACTCAGTCGATTTAAAAGGGCCCGGGGACCCAGGCCACTGCCGCTGCCACAGTTGCAGTGATGACAGCTGGGAGCCTCAGGCCCTTTTAAATCAGATAGACGGGCTGCAGGGCTCCTAGGCACATGTGACCACTCCAGGCCCCGCACTTCGGGGGGCCCCACGGGCCAGCACGATTGGCCAGCCAGCATGGTCAGTCCCAGAAGTGATAGATTTGTCATGTACACCCTGGGCCCCCCTGCCCCACCCCTAGACATGACCCTGGTCCCAGGCCCAGAATTGCTGTCAGTGGGCCTGCGCTGGAGGCAGGTGGCCAGTGAGGTTTACTGATATCTATTTGCTTATTTATAGCTAGGGCCCTACCAAATTCACAGCCATGAAAAACGTGTCACAGACCATGAAATCTGGTCTTCCCCATGAAATGTGGCTCTTGTAGGAGGGTTGCAGTATTGCTGCCCGCCCTTCTGTGCTCCCAGGTGCCAACTTCTCATTGTGCCGGGGGCTGGTCTGCCTCAGGCACCATCCACATGCCACCCCTTCCCTCAAGGCCACAGCCCTGCCCCACCCCCACCCCTTTCTGCACTCATCATTTTTTCCTTGTGGGTGCTCCAGCCCCAGAGCACCCACGGAGTCAGCACCTATATCTGTGCTACCTTCAGAGTGGCGGCTGCTGGGTGCATGCCCAGCTTTGAAGGTAGCACCATTGCCAGCAGCAAGGTAGAAGTGAGAGTGGCATGGTCTGGGGGAGTTGTCACTTTTGTTAGGGAGCAGGGCTGGCTTTATGGGTGAGTGCTGTGAGCGACTGCCCGGAGTGCCATGATCCTCCCCCCGCACACACACACAACCAGTCCCAGGCCTCCTTAACACTGAGCACTGGGCCCCCTTAGGAGCTCCTACTGCATGCCAGACTCCAGATGTTAGTCCTGGCCAGACTGGGGGGATGGGACTTTCTCTTCCCCGCCCCAGGCTGCTTCTGGAGCTGGTTTAGACCCACTTCAGTTAACCTCTCCCAGCTGCAGAAAGCTTTGCAGCTGCTGGCTGGGAGCCCAGCTCTGACGGCAGTGCCACCACCAACAGCTGTGCAGAAGTAAGAGTGGCAATATTGCGACCCCCCCCCACACACACACATTGTGACCCCTGCATGGCCGCCTTTTGCATTGAGACCCCCACGGTTACTACACTGTGAAATTTCAGATTTAAACGTCTGAAACCAGGACATTTAAGATTTTAAAAATTGTATAACCATGAAAGCAGCAGAGAATCCTGTGGCACCTTATAGACTAACAGACTTTTTGGAGCGTGAGCTTTCGTGGGTGAATGACGAAGTGGGTATTCACCCACGAAAGCTCACGCTCCAAAACATCTGTTAGTCTATAAGGTGTCACAGGATTCTCTGCTGCTTTTACAGATCCAGACTAACATGGCTACCCCTCTGATACTATAACCATGAAATATACCAAAATGGACCGTGAATTTGGTAGGGCCCTATTTATAGCTTTAAATATTCACAACCATCAGGCAGTGCATATCACTTTTATATGTAATGGTGTGCCAACCAATTACCCTTGTCCTCCCGCCCCCATGCCAGTTAGTTTTAGGGGTTGTCTACAAGCCACAGTATGACTTAAAATGCAATTAGCTAAACTGGTACAAGGCTGTACAGACATTCAAATCAATATTTGAGAGGGTCAGAAATTTCCTGGTGCAACGGTTTTCTGTCAGAAAATGCCAATTCCTTGAAAGTCAAACATTTCATGATGAAAACATGTTGCCCATGATGAAAATTCACTTTGAAACCAAAATTGAAATAAAATGTTAATGATAAGGTGGAAATGTTTCATCTCCCCAGTATCAGAATGAATTTGTCTCAATTTTTTTATTTTACATTATAAAATATAATATTAAATGAAAAAAAATCAAAATTGGAATGAAACATTTTGATTTTGTCAAAATGAAACATTTTATTTGACCTGAAAAAAATGTTTTCAGAGTTTTGGTTTGTGGGAAAATTTTTTTTGAAAAAAATTGTTTTCCTTCCATTCCAGAATAGAAGAAACTACCCCCAAAGTGAACATTCTGATTCCTGCACAGCCCTAATTAATTATAAATCTTTTTTCTATTGATTAGCTTAAATCCATCAAGAGCATGTTTTAGGTATAAAGAAATATGCCCTTCTTAAATTGAAATAAGACTGTTTATATAGGGGTCTGCAACAGTTTAAGTAAATCTGTTTAGAAATCTATTTAAATTAAATGGGTGCACAGCTGAGTGCAAACAAAGCATTGCATTTGTTGCCACTTGTCTTTAAGTAGACTGTAAATGCTTTGAGGCAGGGACTGTTTCTTCCTTTCTGGTTTTACAGCACCAGCACTATGGAGCCTCAGGCTGGACTGGGGCCTCTGGGAACTACTATAATATATATTAAGTATAATAATAGATTCTGAAAATCTGCAATTAGAGATATAGAATGATTTATATACTCAGAGGCATCCTTGATACTTGTTTCATGCCCCAGCAATTGTATAAATTTATGGCCTGATTCATCTCCTGTTACTCCAGTCTATGCCACTGTAACTCCATTGGCTGAGGTGTTGAGCTGAAGAGTCCAAAATGACTTCAGAAACCCTGTACTGTGGAATAAAATCACATGACAGCACCAAAACAATCATCTTTACCATGGTCCGACATGGAAAAACATTTAAAAATTTAGCTAACTGCAATAAAAATGATGAATCACAAAGTGTAAAACCTCAAAATTATAATTAAAATTTGTGTTGTGGTACTGGCTCCTAGGAATTCCAGTCATGGCCCAGGACTCCATTGTGCCAGCTGCTGTACATACAGAATAAAAAGACAAAGATAGTCTCTGCCTCACAGATCTTACAAGCTAAGTAGATTTAAATCTAATTTCAGTTTGTTTTCCCTTTCTACTCTGTTTCAGGGCCGCCCAGGGGAGGACAAGTGGGGCAATTTGCCCCAGGCCCCGCGAGCCCTGGCCCAGTGGTGGTCTGGGTCTTCAGTGGCTTTTTGGCCTGCTGGGGGCCCTTCAGTGCTGCCAAAGACACAGAGTGACTGAAAGGCCCCCTGACCACCGAAATGCCCAGCGAGCCCTGGCCCGGCGGCGGACCTCGTCTTTGGTGGCATTTTGGTGGCAGGGGCCCTTCAGTGCTACCAAAGATACGGAGCAACTGAAGGGCCCTCCCGCCACCAAAGACCCAGACTGCTGCCGGCTGAGTACAAGCGCCGCAGCTCACCCGCTTTGCCCCAGGCCCCCTGAATCCTCTGGGCGGCCCTGCTCTGGTTATGCCAATTCTTCCTGTAATGCCTGAATCTCTTGCCTGCCTCCACATCAGACCAATCCCCTAGCATAGCTATGACCAGAGGTTTCAATATCTTGAGATTTAACACATGTAATCCTCCGCATAAAGCTCTTTATCATAACTACATTTTACAGTATGTTTCTCACATCAACATGCTGTTGTGTTTTATTTAAAGATAGAAGAAGATGGTCTAAAATGGCAGAAAAGTATTCCGCCTCGCCCCACCATCATTTTATTTTAGACTTCCTTGTACCATTACCTGGTGGCAATCTACAAATAGCACTTTGTTTCATACCTGGACCCACCACAATCTGATTGCACCCATGGGAATTGAGAGTGGTCAGTATCTTGCAGAATTGGGCCCAAATACCTTACTCAGTTTGATGTGCGGTGTCAAGTATGCATGTGAAGTGACAGGCATTCATGGTATTGGTTAAACCAGTCCTACCCGAGCCAAAATCCCTCTTGCAGACAAGAATTTGGGAGCTTATGGAGGAAGAAAGGAAAATCCAAGGAAAAGTGAAACTAAAACCCAATGCCCTTTCCACCATTTTAACATACAAGCCCATTTGCTATTAGGGGTACTGGAGCTGGGAGGGTTACAGTTTGGTTCAATGGCTTTCAGGAAATCCCCCTCCCCCTAAAAATTTTGCAGCATTGCTGTTTCCTGTTCTTTGTCAGGTAAGAATATTTTGGGCACAGTGGACCACTTTACTTTGTATCTAGACAGCCTGTCACTGAGCTCAGCCCATCACTTCCTCTGGGAATCACTGTAAAATCCTCCCAGACCATCTATTCCCTGACCAAAGTACTTCCAAAACATTCTGGGAAGACCTTCCAGATAGCCACGTGATTGTGCAGAAGCAGCAAAGTGCCCATTCTGGTAAATCACGAGGGGAAGGACATTCATTCCTTGAGTAATTTGTTGGGGAGAGTTTATGAAAAAGATCTTAATCTTCTTTTGGCTTACAAAGCTCAAAGCAATTACTCACTATTCACATAATTGAATGGCATGTCTGTAATGGTGAGTTAATGGGCAGCAAGCTCAGGTGTAAATCTATAGCACTCTAATAGGCTGCGCACTAACTGGTCGTGTGGGCACTGCTACTGTACATTAAAAGTTCCTGGCTGCAGCAGCAAGGTTCACACAGACAGTCAGTACATGGCACACTGGAATGCTGTAAATTTAAACCAAAGCTTGCCATGCACTAACCTGTTGTGTGGACAAGCCCTAATTTTTTGTAGTTATGACAATGGATTTCCCCCCATAGGAATTATAAAACTCGCAAAGATCATATGGCCCTGAATAACTGACCTTTCCTGCTAAATCTTAGGCCCTAGAGCTTCTCTACATGGGGAAATTGACCAGTATATCTACAACAGATTAAGCTATTCTGGCCTAGCTGTGCCGGTCAATTTCCCCCTGTAGACAAGCGTTAAACCCCACCTTCCTGCATTTCTAACAAACCTCTTATTACCCTACTTATCTAGAAACAAAATTAAGTGAAATCTGAATTTATACAATATACATATTCATTAAGCTTCTTTTTCTAAAACAATCTTCCTTTTAAAATAAATGTCAGTATAAAATCATTTAAAAGTCCTATGTATGTAATGTTGTATTTACTGTAGTGTATCAATCAGCAACTAGGTTTCACTGGGTGCACTATAGAATTTCAGGCAGGATGTGGTCCCTGATGAACAAAGGAGACAAGGCTGGAACTCAACCTGAGTGGAAGCCTGTTTGTGTTTATAGTTTGTATTTGTTCTCCTTAATAAATGCCTCCTGGTAAGATGCTCTGTGCGTTTATGCATCATGAGAATGTGATTAAAAGTAGGAGGCCCAAGGTAAGGACAGATTTGTGACTCTTAATTTTTGGTCCACCAGCCCCAAATCATGTCTACACTAGGTAAAAATGCATCACAAGAAACCACTATCTGAAATGCCTTGAGCTTTATAACACTAGTACCAATGTCTTAGATCACCCCACCCAACAGCTTCCCTAGATATTTTAGAAATGTTGACTGTAATGGTCCTTTGCAAAACCTGGAGCAAGCTGAAAATCTAGCTAAAGTTACAATAATTTCTTCTCAGTGGGTTTAGGAAGCCAGACGCATTTCATCTTCACTGATTTGGGTGATTCTCAGAACACTATATCACAGCATAGTTACATTGGGAAATTCCCCTTCTCCCAGCAACCGCTGGAGATATTGGTGTAGATCAGGGGTAGGCAACCTATGGTACATGTGCCAAAGGCGGCACACAAGCTCATTTTCAGTGGCACTCACACTGCCCAGGTCCTGGCCACTGGTTCGGGGAGCTCTGCATTTTATTTTAATTTTAAACAAAGCTTCTTAAACATTTTAAAAACCTTATTTACTTTACGTACAATAGTTTAGTTATATATTACAGACTTATAGAAAGAGACCTTCTAAAAACGTTAAAATGTATTACCGGCATGCGAAACCTTAAATTAGAGTGAATAAATGAAGACTGAGCCCACCACTTCTGAAAGGTTGCCGACCCTTGATGTAGATTGTTCCTCAGTCCCAGAATGCACTGGTACAATTGTAAAGTGTGCAGTGCTTGGGCACATCAAGATGGTTCTGTAAAGACAGAGTAGCTGTGTGGAAGGGATAAACCATTGCAGGGCAAGTATTGGACCAAACCATTCTATGCAGTCAGGGTCCTTGCAATACTTTCCTTGCTCAGTAGTAGCAGCCATGTCATGAGAGAAAGGAGGGTAGGAGTATGCCATAGCTGGTGAGTGGCTGTTGAGTAGCCCCTAGGAATTGACTGTATTGTGGTGCTCAGAGGATCTCTCTTACCCTTCTCTCACCAAAGAGTTATGTTGTATACTCATTTTCAGGTGCAGAGTGGGGCAGGGAATTAAAAGGCACAAACAGTAGCCCAGAGGTAGTGGGGTGGCTGAAAGCTTGTCAGACCTCACTGAGACTGACCTCTCTTCTTGCTTAAAAGCTCCCTTATTTCAAACTCTTAATGGGGCAGTAACAGCCTGTAAGGAAGACTGTAGGCTTGGATGTTTGAGTCTGTCTGCTGCAAAAAACAAAAAAAGAACCCGAAATGTTCCTGTCACATCACAATGGTAAAGCGTCACACAAATTGCTACTCTAACACTGACAAAGGCACTCTATTAGCATAAGGGAAATAAGGGCCTCTCTGCTTTTACTGTCGAGCACCTGAATACACTTTGCCACAGCTCCCCTCCTACCTGCTTGCCTCTATAGTTTAAAGAAATCGTACATCCCCACAGTGCCTTTTCCTGTGAGAGGCATAATCTAAGAATACGGCATCTCTGTCTTGTTGGGCCAACTCCAGTTGTAAGTAGAATGTATCTCCCCCCTGCCTCGATCAATCTTATGTCCTATCCTGAGCAAGGACACTAGATAGACTCTGCCAAACAAACAAACAGGCTTTTTCAACATGAGGAATTTCATGTATTCGCTAGCTTTAACCAACAAGATTCCTCTCCTCCCTGTGCCCCATATAGAATGTTTTGTTATCAAATACAAAACATGACACACAGAGTTAGAAATGCCACCAAGCTGGTTTTGCACAGACAATCCTGTTTTGACTTGGACAACCTGGTTTTTGACCCTCTCGGCCCAGGCTGGGTTGAGTCTCAGGCTGAGCCTACACAGTTGACTCTGTTCTGGATGTTTTCAATATTTTAATTTAATCTGCTAATGATTTTTTTTGTTTAGATACAGTACAACGAGTACAGTTAATAAGTTCATGATGGGTCTAGAGATAATACTGGTTCCAACAAGGTTACCTTTATTTACTATTGAAAATACTTTGTTAGAGCCCACCATAACTCAAGAACTAGAAAGCAGTCTGTAAGTGGCCCCCCGTACATTTGCCGAGCAGTTCAATATGCCCTGTAAGTGTCACCGTTTCCCATCCTGTTGCAAGAGCCCTGCCAATTTTCAGAGCGCATATGACGCATGTCTTGGCTGCCCTACTCTATGATTCCTATCTCTCCCCGAAGCCATGAACTGCCGGAAGCAGCCTCTGTCTGTTTGCAGCACCCCACCAACTCTCCTGCTCTGAGCTCCAAAGACAGAGAGTTGTGGCCATCAGTCCCTGCCCTCAAGTTGTTAGCAGCTTGCTCTCTCCAGCTGATACCTACTTATACTGTGGTGATGGGTCTTTCAGCTCAGCCCTTCAGCTTCCCTGGTCTTGCTGTATTCTTGTTGTTCATGGTTGACATAATGAGTGAGGAGTCCAGGGGGTGCTTGTGTGACGGCCTGGTTTGCACAGCCTTTGAGCTTGCATTAGCTCTGGTTGATGTAATGAAATGAAGCTTTCCTAGACCCATGCTTGGAGCCTCTCACACACAGATGTAAAGCCATGAGGTCTGCCCTCATGCAAAACTCTGGCTTATGACCTTGCCTTCCAGTCACATTCAGCAGGAAGGAATCTACAGCTGATCTTTCAGTCAGAGTGCGAAATGGGGAACGTGCAGCACTGGGATGCTCGCTCATTCAGGGCTGTATCTGGCTCTGTTCAAAGGGCCCTCTGTCACAATGTGCTTTCTGTCCACTTTCAAAGGCACTGGAGCCTTAAGAAGAAACACTCTGTCTGTTCTGTGGAGAAGGAATGTTGCCCTTCTGCCCCCACCATCAGATACTGCAGCTACAAAGGCATGCCCCACTGGGACTTTCAGGACCGGAACTGTGGGAAGCAGCCACCCCTCGGAGGTAGAGTGTGAGTCATTCTTCAGATATTTAGAATGACACCACAGAGCTCACCCTGTCAAATTCAACAGCTACCACATGCTGGTATTAAGACACACCACACTATAGGCCAGCTTCACTATGGCCACGCTGCATGGCTGCAGAGAGCCATTTATTTGCAAGTTTCTCTTCTGCCATCCTGTCCACCCCCACCTTGTCCTGATCATCCCCCATTCCCCAAAAGCCCCTCATATGCCCCCTCCTTTATTTTATGCTGGGCCAGCTGAGATAGGAGGCAGCAAACTTGTTTTTCTCAGCTGTCCACCAGCAGAGAGTTTCTCCACAGGAGAAATTCTCCACGGGCCCTCTCTGGTGGCTTTAAGGCCACTTTGTATGGCTTATGCTCAGTGGACTACAGTCTGTCCCTCTAGTTAGAAAAGGGCACAACGATGCTCTCTCAGATGCTATCAGGTACTAACTGTTGGGGTACAATGACTGCAATTCTGGCCACAATACTGGACATTTACATTGCACCTTTCATCCTGAAAGAGCCCCCAAGTGCCTTGTATCATTCATACGCTATGTACAGTGCGAACACTTAGGGTATGTCTACACTACCCATTGAATTGACAGGCAGTGATTGATCCAGCAGGGGTCAATTTATCGTGTCTAGTCTAGACACAATAAATCAACCCTGGAGAGCTCTCCCGTCAACTCCTGTACTCCACCGCTGCGAGAGGCACAGGAGGAGTCGACGGGGGAGCGGCAGCAGTCAACTCCCCATGGTGAAGACACCACAGTAAGTCGATCTAAGTACGTTGACTTCAGCTACGTTATTCATGTAGCTGAAGTTGCATAACTTAGATCAATCCCACCCATGCACACCCACTGTAGACCAGGCCTTAGACATTTTCTTCTGTTTTGAGATTTCTACTGGTCTGAGAGAGCCCCTCCATCCCATACATTCTGAACACCCCTGGAAGCAGCGACATGTATCCAAACAAAAGAGATGCACTTAAGTGCAAGTGTAACCCACACACCTCCTGGATGTGGTGTTCTGTCCCATCTAGTGGTACTGCGACCACTTAGAGAGAGAGTAATGAGTTTACTCTACAGCCTTAGCTAGCAGCCAGTTGGCTTTTAGCTTGTGCAGTAAAGGCTCATGCACTGAGGTCCCAGGTTCGATCCCGCCTGCTGATGACCGGGGTCTGTCAGCATTACACAATCACTTCATCCACCTCTGAAATGCAGGTACCCTGAAGAGTAACCAGTGTGTAGTTACCAAGCGCACAATAAAACACACCACCACACTTTAGGGAAATACACTGTATCCAATTAGAACTGTACGAGGAATTCAGATGGGCAGAAAGCAATTAACTAAATTAGAATATGTCCAAGGGATTAACACACTTTATCATTCTGTGTATCTATTAACATTCTTTATCTACCATTGGTTGTTCCCATGGCAATAATGAAGAAATACTATTAAGCACAGTTTCCAGAACTGAAAGAGGTTTTTTTTCAAACCAGCCATCTGAAATAAAAGCTTGTCTTCTATCTTCATTTCCTCCAGTTTCAGCTCACCACTAATCTTTCAGATAGGCCTACAACATTTTAAAATGTTAAACCGCTAAAGCAAACATTTTAAAAGTTCATTTTACATGCCAGAATGAATCTTCAATTAGTGCCTAAAATAGTACATTTTGGGGTCAAAACCCAGCTTTTTCCACAGCAGGCCCACAACCCCCTGTAAAAAAGTATTCTGTCCATTCCATCAGCATAAGCCTTTCCTGTTTGGGGCTACTATTCCTCACCTGCCTCAAAAGTGTGTTGTGAAGCCGTCTTAATTAGCCTGGTTACCTAAACATTTCCTGTTCACTTAATACAGATGTTGCCTGCTTCCTTTGGGTCTGTTTCCTATCTCCTCCCCTTTCCTTTTTCTCTATCTATCCAGCCCACTCTCAAAGGCCAGCCCTGGAGATCTGCCATAGTGATACTATGCCAAAGTTGTACCAATTCTGAAGCCTGTGGCAGCATTGCATGACATGGTACGTGTTGGAACATTGCTCTGTAAATTTGCCGGAGTGATTTTTGTCTGGGCAAGGAATGTGATCCCTGCAGCCAAACTACTTTGCATGGTGATCTCATTAGTTCCCCTGAGGTATGCCATGGAAAGAAAATCTGGAGAGTTGAAGAAAGTAGCTGTTAGTATTTCAGTGGGTGGCCATTATTATTCGATTGCATCCAACGTGTGCAAGGCCTTATCTGTGATTTATCACACACAGAATATCGAGGCTTTGTACTTAACAACACAGCTTATTTTTAAATCTAGCTTCCGGTACAAATTACTGCAATCGCCTAGAAACTAAGGGTGAAATCCTGGCCCCAATGAAGGTGCAATGACATAACAAAGAGGACTAGAAGTCACATGGCTCTTCTCATAGTTTTATGGGACTGCTACAGACAAATAAAAACTTCCCTGCACCCATTAAAACATCATCCAAAACATGATAGCCTTGATATTGTTGAGTCTGAAGCAGAATGTAAACATACGCTACTGGTAACACCACATGAACTAGCTGTCTTTGAGTGACCTTCAGAGTGGTAACACAACAGATCACATTCCTCATTATTATTGTTTTCAGCCTCCTCACTATAATTTCTAAACTACATGCCAGATAAGCAAAATTGCCTCCCTCTGCGTTGGTTTTTAATGGCTTTATTTGTAAAGTAATAGGGTGACTGTTGGCATACATGATTCTCATTCACATACATTGGTGCTAATTACAGGAGACCATATTGAGCAGCTATTCTTCAAGCACTTAATAGTCATGATTAATGTGAAAAATTTTCCATCCTGCCTTGGAAATAATTACCAGCTAGGCTGATACATTCTATTTACTGGTATAGCCAGGCTCATTTGAATATGCTTTAAATCACATTCAGGGTGAGTCTGCTGGTGCATATAATCTGCTGTAAATGACCAGACTGATAGTGTGTGTTAAGGAGACAAGCGCCTCACTTTAATGAAACGAGGTCGGTGAGGAAATATCTTTTATTGGACCAACTTCTGTTGGTGAGAGAGAGACAAGCTTTCGAGCTACACAGCGCTCTTTTTCAGGGGATTCAATAAAGGGAAAGATCCTAGGTTTCCAGCCTAATGAAAGGTGCCTCAGGTGTTAAGAAGTATAACTGCTAATGCTCTGAATTGCACTTTGTGCAAGGACTTTTACTCAGGGTATGGCTACACTTGGAAATGTGCAGCGCTGGGAGTTACAGCTGTGGTCGTACAGCTGTGTAGGAACAGCGCTGCAGTGTGGCCACACTGACAGCTACCAGCGCTGCAGTGTGGCCACATTTGCCGCATTTGCAGCGCTGTTGGGAGTGGTGCATTGTGGGCAGCTATCCCAGCGTTCAAGTGGCTGCAACGTGCTTTTCAAAAGAGGGGGGTGGGGTGGAGTGTGACAGGGAGCGTCGGGGAGACAGAGAGAGCGGATTTTTGGAGCAGACACTGTGAGCTCCCTGCCTTGCAAATTCTGGCCATTTCCCCCACCCCTCTCTCAATCACTCTTAAATGTAAAAAGGCTTCAGACCAGATAAGCAGCTTCTCCGAGGGACTCCCTCCCCCCCGCCGTGCTGTTTGTCTCCTCAAGCAAACAGCTGTGAACATTCCAAAGCCTCGGCTCGGCTCGCTCGCTGGAGCAAAGAGCAGCTGTGTTTGGTAGCTCCGGGGAGTACCTTCCGGTTTGTTGTAGACAGGAATTCTGGGATACCTCTTAATACCCTGGAGGCCAATAACAGCGCTGGTGAGTATCCACACCTGATGAGCAGCGCTGCATCACCAGCGCTGGATTCGCTACACCCGTAGCAGACCAGGAGTACAGCCAGCGCTGCAGCCAGTGAGTTGCAGCGCTGGCTGAGCTTTGTAAGTGTGGACACCGAGTAAGTTGCAGCGCTGTAACCCCTTCACCAGCGCTGCAACCCCCTCACCAGCGCTGCAACTTGTAAGTGTGTAAGTGTAGCCAAGGCCTCAGTGAGGTTGGAAAACTCTTTAAAGTGTGAATCACTCCATTCAGCTAAAAGCTTCTGTTCATTGTTTGCACATTAGAGTAAATAACAGTTGATGACAGGAAAAAGATCATTTGCATCTCATCACCTGGGGACTCTGAATGTTTCTTTTCAATGATTCACTTATGGTTATGTCATAGGGTGTTTTTTATGCCTGTTTTACAACATCACATTTTTTTATGGTGGCTGTAGACGGTCTTTTAATTAGCTCATCCTCTGAACATTTGACGCTGCATGACAGGCTATGGCTGCATCAACGTTACGCACCATGCAGTGGCACAGTTGTACTGCTGAAGCTGTGCCGCTGTCAGGTCTCCTGAGTAGCCTATGCTCTCTTCCCAGCATAATTACACCCCTCCCAACAAGCGGTGGTAGCTATGTTGATGGGAGACGCTCTCCCACTGACATAGCACTGTGGACACTGACACGTTTGTCGGTGAAATTTTGTCAGTCAGGGGGTGCGTTTTTTCCATACTCTTGGACAACAAAAGTTTTGCTAACAAAAGTGCTAGTGTAGACAAAACCTGCAGCACTATATGTGTCAACAGGCTTATAGTCTATGAGACATAAACAGCATGTATGTGCTTTGCCATATGCTTATTTGTCACTGACAGCCTTTTAAAACAGCCACACTAATTATAGGACTGCCATGGAATTACTGACAAGGCAAGAGCCTTACTCATTAAAAATGGACTGGAGGAATATGATTTCACCCAGGTCACCCATTCCAGATTATAATGCTGGACGATGTAGAGGTTGCTATTACTTTAAGGTAGACTTTCTGTATAGGTACCATGTACCTATCTAGGTGCTTATATGGCTCCCCGCACCATTGCGTCTGAGTCCCTCCCAAGTGTGTATGGGTTTATCACCAGTTATGGTTAGGGGCTGTGCATTTGCACATATGCCGTGTAGTTAGTTGTGGGATTACAGGGACGTTAACAGATTAGAAAATATAAAAGGCCAAATTCCACTTTCAGCTGCACTGAGCTAAATTGGAGGGAACGCTGTTGACTTTCAGTTCTGTCAGTGCAGGTGACAAGCTGTCATGGGCCTGCCCTTGATAGGCACCGCTGCTTCTCACCCACCGCCTGGGGACTGGGGGAGAGGACCACGAGGTCCTTGTGGCCCTCAAAAAGGGCACTTGTGTCCCTAGTGGTAATGACTCCAATAGAGTTACTCTGTATTGGGGCCTAGTCTGGAAATGTGCTGAGCACCATCAATTTCCAGTGTAGTCAGATTGGAAGTCAGGATTGCTCAGCACCTAACAGGATCAAGCCCCACATAAGTACAACTTTCCCTATCTATCACCCCAATCCTGCATTATGATCTGCATGTGTGCCCTGCTGTGGTTGCAGGAAGCCCAGTAAAAATAATAATACCTAGCTGTTGTACAGCTCTTTTCATCCCTGGATCTCACAGTGCTTTACAAAGGAGGTCAGTATCATTATCCTCATTTTACAGAGGGGGGAAACAGAGAGGTGAAGTGACTTGCCCAAGGTCACCCAGCAGACTAGTGGCAGAGCTGGGAAAAGAACCCACATCTTCTGAATTCCAGTCTAATGTTGGGCTGGTCTGAAAACAAGAATTCCGTTTTGTGAAAAATGGTGAGGTTTTAAAATATGTTGTTGTTTAGAACAAAATTGAGGCCTTTAAAAAAAATTTCTGAAAACGCAAGAGAGAGAGCTGACGTGAAAAATACCTTTATTCTAGTGCTGTCAAGTGATTTAAAAAAATTAATTGCGATTAATCACGCTGTTAATAATAGAATATAATTTATTTAAATTTTTTGATGTTTTCTACATTTTCAAATATATTGATTTCAATTACAACACAGAATACAAAGTGTGCAGTGCTCACTTTATATTTATTTTTATTACAAATATTTGCACTGTAATAAACAAAAGAAATAGTATTTATCAATTCGCCTAATACGAGTACTATAGTACAATCTCTTAATCATGAAAGTTGAATTTACGAATGTAGAATTATGTTAAAAAAAACCCTGCATTCAAAAATAAAACATTGTAAAACTTTAGAGCCTACAAGTCCAATCAGTCCTATTTCTTGTTCAGCCAGTCACTCAGACAGACAAGTTTGTTTACATTTGCAGGAGATAATGCTGCCTGCTTCTTGTTTACAGTGTCACCTGAAAGTGAGAACAGGCATTTGCCTGGCACTGTTGTAGATGGCATTGCAAGATATAGACGGCATCGCAAGATATTTATATGCCAGATGCGCTAAAGATTCATATGTCCCTTGATGATTCAACCACCCCATTCAGGTTCTGCTCAATAACAATCCAAAGCAGTGTGGACTAACACATGTTCATTTTCATCATCTGAGTCAGATGCCACCAGCAGAAGATTGATTTTCTGTTTTGATGGTTTGGGTTCTGTAGTTTCCGCATCAGACTGTTGCTCTTTTAAGACTTCTGAAAGCATACTCCACACCTCATCCCTCTCAGATTTTGGAAGGTACTTCAAATTCTTAAACCTTGGGTCAAGTGCTGTAGCTATTCTTAAAAATTTCACATTGGTATCTTCTTTGGATTTTGTCAGATATGCAGTGAAAGTGTTCTTAAAATGAACAACATGTGCTGGGTCATCATCCGAGACTGCTATAACACGAAATATACGGCAGAATGCGGGTAAAACAGAGCAGAAAACATACAATTCTCCCCCAAAGAGATTAGTCACAAATTTCATTAACGCATTATTTTTTTAACAAGCATCATCAGCATGGAAGCATGTCCTCTGGAACAATGGCCGAATCATGAAGAGGCATATGAATCTTTAGTGAATCTGGCATGTAAATATCTTGTGACGCCAGCTACAACAGTGCCTAGCGAACGCCTGTTTTCATTTTATGTGAGATTGTATTAAGAAATGGGCAGCATTATCGCCTGCAAATGTAAACAAATTTGTTTCTTTTAGCAATTGGCTGGACAAGAATTGGGACTGAGTGGACTTGTAGTCTCTAAAGTTTTACTTTGCTTTGTTTTTGAGTACAGTTATGTAACAAAAAAACTACATGTGTAAGTTGCACTTTAATGATAAAGAGATTACACTACAGTACTTGTATGAGGTGAATTGAAAAATACTATTTCTTTTGTTTATCATTTTTACAGTGCAAATTTTTTTAATAAAAATAATATAAAGTAAACACTGTAAACTTTGTATTCTATGCTGTAATTGAAATCAATATATTTGAAAATGTAGAAAAAATCCAAGAAATATATAATAAATTTCAATTGGTATTCTATTGTTTAACTGTGTGATTAATCCCGATTAATTTTTTTAAGTGAGATTAATTTGTTTAGTTAATCACATGTGTTAACTGCAATTAATTGACACCCCTACTTTATTCACATGCAGTCACTTAAAAAAATTATTTAAAATGTTATGGAATTACAATATACACACAAAAAGATATGAATAAAATAATCAAAACTTGTCTTAAGTGAACATTAAACATGGATCATCATGACCAAGTTCACACAAAGTATTGTTAATACACCAAGTCAACTGACAAGCATCCAGGTTGCAAGTCTATTTATAAAAAGTGTAATCAGTCTGCAGCTGGGCCACAATCAGTGCATGGAACAGTCTGAGCACTTCACACTGCTCTACTCCCGCTGTTTGGCGGTGGATGGAAGGCCCTGGGGGGGGAAGCGGGTGGGGTGGGAAGAGGAGGAGCAAGGGTGGGGGCTCAGGGAGGGAGCAGGAAGAGGTGGTGTAAGGGTGGCGCCTTGGGGGAAGGGACAAGGTGCGGGAGGGGCCTCAGGGTGGAGCAGGGCTGGAGAACCCACCTGAAAAAATGAAAGTTGGTGCTTGTGGTTAGGATGCTAGGCAGGACCCTCCACTGTAAGTCACCAGAGTGCTTAGGAAGAGAAGGATTGTACTGTAGCCTCCAAGCCAGCAACAAACTCACCCAGAGACAGAGACATCCTCCAGGCTGTATCAGGCAGATCAGAGAGGGTAGCTTAATGCCACACAAACCACGGAGCTGCTTTTTGGTCATGGTTTCAAAAGGAACATTCACCAAACCCGTCTATGGCAACAATCTGCCTGCTTCCACCAGGATCTTATCCAGGGAAGGGGAGACAACTAGGGAAGGGAACACAACCCTGCCCCCCATGGAAGTACAATCCATGCAAATATTGAGGAGTCTGCTGAGGGTGTGCCACCTGGAATTCAGAGAGGACCTTAGCTAGGAAACATAGAGACCAGATTTTAGTGTAAGCAGCAAGAGATGTCACCAACTTCCAGCTTGACAGACTAGGAACAATCAACTGGGGTGGCTTGGTCAACCCAGCCTCAGAACAGGCAGAAAACAGGCTTCTGGAGAAGAAAGCTTTGGGGGGGAAAACTGGGTTAAAAAACAGGAGCTCTTCCAAGAGCCATGAACTGGTAAACACCTGGTCAGGCCACACACTACGCAAAAGTCACCCGTTGTTAAAAGGACCATTATAGAATGGAGGCAAATCTAGGCTCTGTAATCAACCAGGTGCCAACAAAAATAGGTGAGAGTCAAAGCCCATCCCCCCAGCAAAAAGAAGAGAGAAGGCAAGGGATGTCCAGGTGAGAAGGAGTCAGAGTACAGCAATCGCTGAACAGACCAGAGGTGAAAGGTTGCCACCTTGCTGACTAAATCAATGAGCCCCTGACCTCCTTCATCTAACTGCAGCAACATCAAAGCAGGGCACAACAAGTGGTAACTTCAAAAAAAAAGGTTTTTTAGCAGAAGGAACCTTCTGCAGCTATCTTTGGGTGCTTATTTATATTCGTGGGCATGGACGTGATGCAAATATATATTGTTGCTGTCTCTCTTGCCTGCCTGCTCTGATTGCAAATGGCTAGGTGACTTAAATGTATAAAATTGTTACAAGAAAAATTTCCTTGTGGTATTTCTGACCTAATTGAACCCTTAGAGAAATTCTGTTCCATTTTTTCAAAATATAATTTAAGACCCAGCTCAGTTTCTGAACAGGAACAGTGGTTTCAAATTTTAAAATAATCATCAACTCTATAGAGGACTGTGTCTCCAAAGGGAAAAGCAGTGCCTTCCATTCTCCCAGGTGATTAGTGGGTGGTCAGCATAAAAACGTCCACTCAGACCTGATTCTATCTGTATTAATGCAGACATCACATGAGTGATTGTTACTGTTTAAACAAATACTTGAGTCTTGCCCCATCCTTTTTGTATTATTGTGTTATACTGAGAGGGCTTTTTTTTTAGGGGATTTGATTTTAGTTTTTTTGAGACTAGAAGGACTCCCTGGCAAACAGCACAGTGAAGCGCCCTGGTTGCTGACAGCTCTGATGTTTAGTGAGCGCCAATGACTTGGTCAGGGAAGATTGCATGACACCTAAACTAGACCATTTGCAGGGCTGTTCTGGGCAGTTGTTATACGCTGTGCAACTAGCCCATCTACAGTACTAGAGAAGAGGAACAATGTATTTAATCATTGTGCTTGTGTCATAAACAGATAGCTAAGGGTTAATGTTTCTTTCACCTGTAAAGGGTTAACAATGGGACCCAAACACCTGACTAGAGGACCAATCAGGAAACCAGATTTTTAAAAGCTCAGGGAGGGAATGTTTGTGTGGGTCTTTTGTCTGTCTCTTGGCTATGAGAGGGATCTTTCTATCTTCAAGCTTCTAATCTTCTGTTTCCCAGTTGTAAGTACAGGTATAAGACAATAGGCTTTTTTTGTTTTTTTTGTATTATACATGTGTGTAGTTGCTGGAATGTTTAAATTGTATTTCTTTGTGAATAGGTTGTTTATTCATTTTTTCTGTTAGCATTGACCTCGTATTGTCAACCTGATCCAGAGACTATGTTTATGTGTTTTTCTTTCTTTTTATATAAAGCTTTCTTTTAAGACCTGTTTGAGTTTTTCTCTGGTAGGCTAAGGAACGAGGGAGGGAAATTCTCTTTGTGTTAGATTTACGGAGGTGAATCTGTGCAGCCTCAGGGGAAGAAAGGGGGGAGGGAAGGTGAATTGCCCTCTCTGTTTTGAAAGTCACGGAGTTTAAGTACAGTAATCTTCCAGGATAACCTACGGAGGGGAAGCCTGGGGAGGAAGTAAAGAGAAGACAAGGGGAAAGGGGTTATTTCCCTTTGTGGTAAGACTCAGGGCTTCTGAGTCTTGGGGTCCCCCAAGGTTTTGGGACACCAGAGAGGGAGCCAAGCCCTGGAATCACTTGGCTGGTGGCAGCAATATCAGATCCAAGCTGGTAATTAAGCTTGGAGGTTTCATGCTAGGCACCCACATTTTGGACGCTAAGGTTCAGAATCGGGATTTATGCTTATGATAGCTTGTTAGAAATGTGATCAGACAACAAGCATCATGGAAAGGGGCACCATTTTGCAGAGGGTTTATAAAATTTCTTGGCGCTTAATTGAGGTGTAATTTTAAACATTTTAGGATAATTATTCTCTTACAATTTTCAAAAAAATTGATTCAACTTTTTAACTTCTGCTTTGTTTCTGTGCCACCTTGTTTCTGTAGGCGGCCTTGCACCTTCTCCTCAGCCCCTTCCCAGTTCCTTAATATATATTGTCCAGATCCAACAAAGACCCCCAATACCTTAATCCCATTGCAATAATTGGGGCAACAAAGGGGGACCACTACACTGCCCAGAGCCCAGTAAGATCGAATTGCTCCTAGCCCAGTTAATGCAGGCAGAAGATGTTCATACCCTTGTAAACAAGCATCAAGTGCCTTCATGTCATTGTCAGACATGATAAAAACTGAGATATCATCAGCATAGGCAGGTGAACTGGGAAAGCATCCAGCACCTCTTACACAGAAAGGCTTTGAGGGACATGCAGGAATGGCTCTAAACTAATAGCATACAGCATCCCAGATTGAGGACACCCCGACAAATGCCTCTGAGAACTGGGAAGCAGCAGCTAAAACCCCCTTTAATCTCTATGAAAGCAAACATTATATACAGTGAAGAAGTATAAGAGAACACTGGCCTAATCCCAAAAGCGTCCAACATTTTTAAAAGATAACTATGGTCAACATTATCATAGGCCTTCTGCTGGTCCATTGAAACAAGCCCCACATCCAGATTACAAAGTTTGCTAACAACAAAAACATCATGAATTAAAAACAAATTATCAAAAATACATGGTTAGGAATACAATATGTTTGATCAGGGTGTATGAGAGTGTCCAGACAGTCCTTCAGCCAGTTGGCTAAGGTAAGGTGCTGGATAAAATCTTATAATCAGAGCAAAGAAGGGAAATAGGTCTCTAATTTTGTAAATCACAGGGGCCAGGTCAGACCCACCTGAGTGAATATCTCCCGGCCACAGGAAGCTCTGTAGCTGCTGGCTGGGAGACCATCTCTGAAGGCAGTGCCACTGCCAGCAGCAGCGCAGAGGTAAGGGTGGCAATATTGCAACCCCCCTACAATAGCCTTGCAACCCGTCCCCCCCCCACTCTTTTTTGGGTTGGAACCCCCCCAGTTACAACACTGTGAAATTTTAGGTTTAAATATTGAAAACTAAGACATTTAAGTTTTTTAAAATCCTATGATCATGAAATTTACCAAAATGGACCATGAATTTGGTAGGGCCCTACACATACAGCAATGGAGTGAGGGCGAGAGAGTCTGGCAGTGCAGATGCGGGCTCTGTCTCCTGCATCTCCCTTGATGTCCCAGCCCTCTCACCACTATCTGGGGTCCCACATTCTTACCGGGGTTGTCTGAGTCAGAAGTGCATGGGCAGCATCCCCTCAAATGACCAGGGTCACCACACAGGAAACATTCCATTTTTCAGAGTCAGCGAACACTGTACAATCCACCCCAGCTATGTGGTGCTTTAAAACCAAGTTCAAGGGCTGTTCACGGTTACTTAGAACCACATAAACCTGGCACTGGACTGACATAATATGCCACATGTTTGGGTTCTTGCAGCCTAACAGAACCATCCTAACGGCAGAAACTACCTTCCCATAAGGGCAGAGATCAGACACTAGTGCCCCACTGTGAAGGAAGACAGGGACGGGGACGGGGAGGGGGGGATGGGACCACACATTTGAAAAAAATACTTTAGTAGCAGGATTAAATAAGGGGAAAACTTGAACAAAAGACTCCTTGACCCAGAATTCCTCCTTCACCAAACAGTTCACAAACTGCTACTGGGCCAGGAAAATCGCTATAGATTTACACAGTCATGAGGCAGATTTTACATTAGTACAGCCACCAGTAACCTTACCTACACTCAGCAACACCACCCTCACAGTGCAGGAGTCAGCAGGCACACACTGAACCCCAGGCTTGTGGATCAAAACGCTAAACCCATCTGAAGTGGACCCATGGAGAACTCCTGCCAAGGAAAAGGGGCGGAGAAATCAACAACACCCCTAAACCAAAGAAACAGCAAGTAACAAAACCAAACCAAAGTCTAACAGAACCCCAGCTAGTGCACACAGCACATAAAAACACAGCCTCATTCTCAGAAGCTCAAGAGAAAGAGAGAACGAAATCACCATCCCAAACAGCCTGCCGGTTAGGGCACTCACCTGGGATGTGGGAGATCTAGGGTCTCTGCTCTGAACTCAAGTCTCCCACATACCATATGAGTACCCACCAAACCACTAGACTATTACTGGTTATTCTGGGGTGGTTTTTCTCTCTCTCTAGGTTTGACAAAAACCAGTATGTTTCCTGTTTTGATGTATTGGCATTCTGACAAAAAAATGTTTAATAAAAAAAGAAAATCCTGTGTTATATGCACTAGGCCACACTGCCTCTCCTAGACGTCTCTGGGGTATCACTGTAGTAGTGACATCACATGGATGCAGCAGTCCACAATGCAAGATCTAGGCCTAAGCTAATAATACAGAATGAAAGAAGTGTCAAATATTACATTTTCACTTCACTGTTCATTTTTATTTCATTTTTTCTCCATTTCTATTACCTTAAACTGTAGAAATTGACTAGCCAAGTTTCCTTTTTTTTTTGTCAGTTTTTAGTTCGTTTCATTTTCTCCTTCCAGTGCACTAGCACAAAGCTGTAGTGCAAGTTGCGAACACTGTAGGGGAGGGAATGTTTTTATTGTTGTTTAAAAACAGTTTCCACTGGAATTTTAAAAAGTCATAAATGTTCCCATTGGTTTTAGTGGTTACAATATCTTATTTTTACAAAACCAAAATTTAAGGCTGAATTTGACCTGACAGTATCTTCTTTATGGTCATGGAAATTTTGCTGCTAATTCACAGTACACCATGCTGGAAATCTGTCTGACAAGTCTGTTTAATTTGAAGGGGAAATACTAGATGAAATTGTATCACTTGCAACTGATGAATGTGAATTTTTGCAGAACAATTCACTGTATCACCTCCAATACCCTTTTCCGACAGATGTTATCAATTTGAGAAAATCAAGGTAATGCTGGAGAAGGGCTGTTTATTGTTCAGCTGAGTTCAAACTGGTCCCATAGCATAGTTTTTTGTGAAATAAATGAATGGTTTACAAGCTTATCTGGCAAATACTGTATCCATGCATTTACTATGAGCCAGATTCTGCCACCTTTTATCACATTCAGTAGTCGAGTACTTCATACCATAGTCTGAATAATTGAATCCCAGCTAACCAAAACTCCCAGTTCTTCTCAGTCTGGGCTCTTCAACCCATTGAACCAACTTCCTTGATTCTATCCGGCCTCCCCAAGCCCACTATTGTCATATCTGAAACCAGGCTGATAGCGATCCAGGAAGTCATAGTTAGAGACAAGCCCAGAACCACCCTGCTACAACCTTCTTAATAATTTTTTTCCAAAAATGAAAGAAAAATAAAAGAAGACATTTGTACATTTAGAAAGCAAAGAAGTAATATAATAAACTGCAGAAATAATAGTCAATGAGGAACAGATAAGGAAATACTTGGGAAAAGTGTACATAAACAGTCATTTGGTCTAGACAGTACTGCATGCATTATACACTACATTATTATTAGAATTTGCTAACAGACTTAATATAACACTGATAATTATTCCAAAAAGTCATGGAGCTATCTTATGCAGTGTAGTTGTAGCTGTGTCAGTACCGGTGCACTAGAGAGACAAGGTGAGTGAGGTAATATCTGTTATTGGACCAACTTCTGTTAGTGAAAGAGCCAGCCTTTCAAGCTGCACAGACCTCTTAGAAGAAGCCTGTCTTTCTCTCTCTAACAGAAGCTGGTCCAATAAAGGATATTACCTTGTCCACCTTGTCTCTCTAACATCCATGGCTGCAGCAACACTGCATACAATTATTATCCTATCCATCTAACTTCTGTCACTAGTAAAATAATACAAGAAAATTACAAAAGAAAGGGCCAGAATATGGCCAGCTCTGCACCGGGAATGCCAGGTGGGAAAGCGGCCCCAGTAGCTCAGTGTTAGTCATTACAAAAGGAGAGGTGAGTTTCAGGAACTTTGTGTTGTACTCAGGCTGTAGTGAACACTTTTGATCATGTTTCATATAAAAAGTTTCTGACATTTAAAAATCTTTTCAACATTACACAGGTTCACGCCTCGGTACACTAGTACTGCAAGCTTTATCTTAATGCCCTGAGTAGACACAGAAAGCAGAGAAAACATCATGTAAATACAATACAGCCAAATGCAAAAGAACAGGATGAGGTACTTTTTTGGATTTGGATTATTGCTGAATCGCTGTACTAGAGCCATTATCAAAATGCTTCTTTTTTAAATGCAACATTGTCATATGTATAAAGTACGTAATAATGTATATTAATATGAGAATTCTGAGAATATGATTCAGCTTAAGTAGTTGCTGAAGATGCTGTTTTTCACCCAGGAGGAAAATCTTCTCTTAACAAATGCTAGCGAAAACTGAAGTCCTACGTGTTAATACAATTCAGCTTGTTAAAAGGGTTGTGATGAACTGGCACATCTGAGCAACTACTCCTACAACATATGAGTCAAACCAGCGCTATTACTCTCTCACATCTACAAGCACTAAAATTCTTTCACAAATGCTGATCTAGTCAGCTATTTCAGATACATATTTTTTAACTGGCTAACCACGTAAAACCTATACTGGCTGATAAAAGATGCAAAACAATCCAACCTTTTCAAATGATAAGTGTCACAGTTTCTGGGCGACTGCACTTTATTGCCCCTCCGTGGTTCACCAAAGGCATCCACTTAAAGGTTTCCAGCTCCCAGCCATCACCTCTCTTGGGCAGAGACCTGCATCTCTCTCCCTTCTGAGGGGTTTTTCCAGGCTGCACAGTTCTCTGCCTTACATTGTAATATTCCCAGCAAGTCAGACTGCCTAAACAGGCCAGCATCTGTGCTTTGCTTTCTCTGCAAAGACTACAAACCGTGTAATTGTCAGCAGTTGCAAGTTACCACACAGTTCTTTATAAGCACTCACATTTATTCTTAAGGTGAAAGCACTACAGAGAAAACATATTAAAACAACAAAATAAACTACACGCATGCCAATAACCTTACCAGAGATCACCCCCAATTCCAACCTCAGGCTCTGGTAGGTGTCAGTGCGTCAAAACCCACAGCTGAGTTTTCCCTGGAGTTACAAGTTCATAACAGTCTCAGATTCAGAACCAGAACAACAAGCTGGGCAGTTCCATCATTTCTTTATATAGCTTGGGCTTTTGATCTCCAGTCTCTGGGAACAGGTAATCCAGCGGCAAAGACCCTCTCCGCAGGACATAGCTTCAAAAGGCTGGGGTTTTCTATAACTAGAGTTGGAGAATTTGCATTAATCTCCCTCTGTGTATTCCCAGGAAATCTGCTTAACACTTATTGTTCCAAAAGTCTACACTTGTGTGGCACATTTTCAGTGTAGTCTTTGGAACTCCCAGGTCTCACATCTGTCACAGTAAGCTAGCAAATGAATATTCAGAGACGTAAAGATGTCTGTGTGTATCTATTTCTGTATATATAAGTTATATTACAAGAATAAAACTAGTGGATCTGAAACTTTGGCCCACCAGACTTCTGTTGTAAAGATGTTCCAACAAATTGTCTTAAACAGTGAGTTTCTTGCTAATTGCAGTCAGGCTTTGCCTAGACTAGGATTTAAAGGTGTGGGTTTAAATTATATAAATTCACTCAATCCAGCTCTGCATAAATTCTAAAAGACTTTTCAGGACAAGACTACATGAGTGAGAAATCACGGGCCCAGACCTAACCTGCTTCTCTTAGAGGGAAGAGACTAGGCTGAGACAGGACAATGGGGGCAACGTGTCTACATGAGCTAGAGACAGGTTATTATAAAGCAGGGGTGACCAACTTGTGCCTGAGAAGGAGCCAGAATTTACCAGTGTATATTGCCAAAGAGGGACAGCAATATGCCAGCAGCCTCCCATCAGCTCCCCAACCCTCACTCCCAGCACCTCTCACCCACTAGCGGCCCCGCTGCACCGCACCTCCCCTTCCTTCTCGGTCACCTGTTTCGTGGCATGCAGGAAGCTCAGGGGTGGGGGCGGAGGAGCGAGGGCACGGCAGGCCCAGAGGAAAGGGCAGGAAGGGACGGCTTGGGGGCAGGGCCTGTGGCAGAGCAGGGGTTGAGCACTGAGCACCCGCTGGCACATTGTAAAGTTGGCGCCTGTAGCTCTAGCTCTGGAGTCGGTGCCTATACAAGGAGCTGCATATTAACTTCTGAAAAGCCACATACGGCTCCAGAGCCACAGGTTGGCCACCCCTGGTATAAAGGTACCAAATGCTCATGGCAAACAAGAGGTCCAGGCCCTAAAATGGGCCAGGGAAAGAGCTCTCATTTAGGGGCACAGATAAGAACAGCGTGGGCATAGGTGCTGGAACTAGTGGTGCTCCCGCCTCCCCTGGGTTGAGTGGTTTCCATCATATCCAGGGTTTGCAGTTTGGTTAAATGGCTCTCAGCACCCCCACTATGCAAATTGTTCCAGCAACCCTGAGTGTGGGTGAATGGATGGAGATGGTGGATGCCCACACCATGGGCATAAGAGAGAAAGTACTGCTTCTACAGCAGTTCCTGGAGCCACTTGGAGAAGAGCTAAGGGTGCATCAATCCAATATGCTGCCCACTTGGCAGAGTGAAACTTCAGCATGAAACCCTCCAGTGCTTGGGAAGATGGACCCAAGGGGAAAATCAAGGTCACATGGGCAGATCCAGGCACAGGTTCTGTGATATAAATAGGCTCAAGCCCATGTACGTGCACATTTACACAAACACACACTCAGACACATGCACAGGCTCCAACGTAGATGTGGATCACTGCCCTGGCCAGGGAAGGCCAGTGTATTATTAGAAGGTCTCTCCCACTGAAGGTTCTAGGCTGCCTTGTAAATGGGTGGAGAAAATGGCATCCAAGTTTGCCCAAACCCTTCAGCTCTAACCTGGTCATTATAGACTGTTCAAAAATGAGCAAGCCAGCAATACAGCTGATAGCTCCAGCACTGGCTCAGGTGGGGATGATAGGGGAGGCTCAACTGGGGTGAAATTAACATGCTGTGATTCCACGATAAGAAACTTGATTTGCTGGGGAAAAACAGAAAGATAGGACCCAGCACTATGGCAGACACCTGGTTATGGCTAGGCACCACCTTCAGTGTGCTTTATGAATCAGCCTTCACTCCCATGATCACACACTGTGTTTGCCACAGGAACCCAGCCTAATTCACTGCACAGAATGAAATGTCCTGGTTTTAAACTTTGAAAATGGGACAATGATTAAAATTTGATCATGGAACCACCAATGGTCCCTCACATCAATCCTTGGCAGTGTTGGGATCCGTAGATCCACCACATAGTCCTCTAGTACTTAAGCTAATAATGTCATTGGTAGTAGTAGAAGGCTGTTTTCTCTGTGGCCCAGCTACTGTAGAGGGTGGAGACATACTTTGCCAGATGGTTTCCATGGTTATTTGTTAGACAGTATAACAGTGCAGATATTCAGCATCAAAGTGCTAAATTCGAAGGTCTGGATGGGAGTGTTCTCTAGCGGCTACAGATCCTTCTGTCCTGCCCCCTTCCCCCCACTGCACCCTCCCCCCAGTTTCTCTGTGTCCGCTTCAGTTCATATCCCATCTCCCCAGCTCCTACCCTGCTCCTCTCCTCCTGACTCCTGCCTGTGCCCCTGTCCCAGCTCCTGCCCCTGTTTTTGCCTCACCCCTACTCCTACCCTCCCCCATTCCTATGCCCTCTCCCCTCCCCATCTTCTTTCTCTCTTCTTCCTTCCACTGGCTCCTGTGCCCTTGTCCCCCCACCCCCTTTCCTCACCTCTTTGCACTGGAGACAGGCTGCTTCTCCTTCTCATCTTCACAGCCTGGATGCCAGCAGAAGGAGCACCGAGAGCACAGGAAAGGCAGGCTCCCTGCTCTCAGTTCTGCTTCCTGGCATCACTTCAGTCCCTGGCTGACAGAAGAAGCAATTGCAGGAAGAGCTCTCAGTCCCTGCAGGGCTGGGCTGAAGGAACATACCCATTCGCTCAGTGGGGATGGTGCATGCACAGTCTGGTCAGTGCTAGGAGCTGTGAGAGGCTTGAACCTGCTCAGTGAGGACAGACTCTTCAGAAATTTTACCTGCCAAACTCTAAGAAATCTCTACAAATTTAGGCAGATTTTGGCAAAAGGCATATCCCTGACACCAGAGCAATCCCTTGCCAAATTTAAAGTTGCTACTCCTTAGCACAGAGTTTCTAGACTCTAGAGGGTCTCTATGAAACAGTTATGATTTTCTTTTACATACAAAACAACATATTTTCCCCTAACCTCATTCTTGGAAATGTCATAAGTGCTTTAACTGTAACTTTTATATATACCCGAGTCAAACATCAGACATGGAAAATTTCAGTCTAAATGGTTATAACCTGCTAATGGGAATTGTCAGGCAATCTTAACCATAGGCCTTGCTATCTGTGCTGCAGATAGTATCTGAAGCTAAATTTGGTTCAGAACATAATCAAACCATATGCTCAGCAACACAAGCCTTTGAGGGACCCATCCGCTCTATCCTCTGTTTTCTTCACTGGCTCCCCAGGAAAATCCAGGTCTAATTCAAGATTTTGATGTCCAACTTTAATGCCTCACATGACAGTGGACCAAGTTACCTGAGGGACAGGCTGTTCACTCTCCATAGTTATGGTATGATACAATGGCTACTCTCCTCTGAAGCAATGAAACTGCTGGCTTCCAGTGTAAGATGTGTGCTGGAAACAGAGCTATCGCCCCTGAATCTGGAACTCCCTCCTGGAAGAGATCAATTTGATTACAAACAACAGCACTTCCAGAGCAGACTACAAAATCCATTTCTTCATCCTTACTTTCCCACAATAACACCACCCAAAAATAAAAACCTAGCCTGTGACAACTGGAAGAAAAAAGATACGTTATATGCTCACTTCATAATTTTGGGTGGTGCTCAGATACCGCTAAATAAGACCTTAGATATACAGCTATGTCCTATTGGCTTTTGCTCTCTGAAACTGTGAAGATTTCGCTTGTACTTGGATCCATTTCATAATAATAAAAATACACAATGAAATCATGAGTATTTATATGAAAGAACAAACTGAACATCCTGAACCTCATAATTAACATTTTTGAGAACTTCGCATATTTTGCTCATTCTGGGCTCTAGGGACACTAAGCCAAATTCATTTTTGGTGTAATTCCACTGAACAAACGATACACAATATAGTAGTGAAGTAAGGCAGAGCTAAAGAGTAGCAGCTGTATATAGCAATTATCAGAGAAGTAGCCATGTTAGTCTGTATCCACAAAAACAACAAGGAGTGCGGTGTCACCTTAAAAAACCCACTTCTTCAGATGCATGACGTGTGCCACTGGACTTCTCGTTGTTTTCGTACAGAGCAATGTCACTTCCTTTGATTTACACTCTCCTCTGCTAGCAGCATAAACCGGCATCCTGTTTGCCTTCTTCACTACAGCTGCAAATTGGGTCAAAGCTTTATGGATTTTTTTTCACAGTAACTCCATAATTTACAGCATTTTCTGATCACTAAAAGGCAGCAGTATGTTTCCACTTAGTGAATAAGCCTAGGGGTTTTTTTGTTTGTTTGTTTGTTTGGGAGTTTTTTGTGCCTCAATCCACAACTCACATCTCTGCTGAACTGCATCTTCCATCTTTCCAATCAAGTAATTAAGTGACATAAGTAATTGCTATTTAACTGTTGTTCCTTGGTATTTACTTTTGTATTATAACATCATCTTTAATCCTACTTTAAATTATTGGTTCTAGTTTGTGTACATAAATAGGAAAGGCCAAACTCTGATCTCAGATATGAAGTCAATGGGAACATAAGTGAATAGAGCTTTTAGTCCTGAATAGTATTCTCTTGGGTATCTTCTGAATAACTTTTTAGATTCAAAATATTTCAATGATTGCTTTATTTGCTGCTCTTTAACTAACTTTCCAAACTCCAAAACTTTGCCCTCTAGACATTGACTTTCACTATAGAACTTCGTTAATTGTTTCTTAGAAGCCTAAAAATGCATTGTATAATTTATTGACCCTCTTAAGGGATTCCAAAATTAACTAGTATATCAATTTCTGTATATCACCCAGGAAGGATACCTTTCAATCTATTTGTGGTTTTGTAAATCTTCCCTCCTCATGTTGCATTTAGTCTTTTTTGACTTCTGTCACACCAACAGCTGGTAATGTGGTGATGTGCACGTTTTTAGGATTTCTTGGTTTATTTTGTTAATAAGGACATTTTATTAATTTGTTACACAATGACGTCCTTATCTGTCAGTCTGAACAGCTGAAGAATGATGTCACGAGTTAACAAAGTCAAAGCCAGTGTGCATTTTCAGATAACACTTTGACTGTGTGAGGGCAAATGTAATGACAGTCGGGAGGCAGAAGATTTAATAGCATTCTGAGTTGGAAATGAGGTGGATGAGCAATGAGCCCTGCACCTGTATTCATGCTTCATGGTATGTGAGGAGGAGGCAGTGTTTAGAATAGCATCTGTACTGAATTGGCTATAAAGTGAAGCACATAGGTATGAGCTTGGCTGTCTCTGGGCCTTAAGCGTTATTGTTGTAATTTTTCACTATATTTGAAAGCGGTGCTGACTCGTCTATATCCCACCTTGGTCACTATATCAAACATTTAGTTCCGTGGCAGCCATACATTCCCTTCGGGGTTCCTTGATCCTGGCTATACAACAGGTCATGGTATCAGAATGAGCTGGATCCATCATCAAGAGAGAAATCGTAAATAAATGGCAAGGCATAAAGGACAGAGAGTAAGGCCTGGTCTACACATTATTTCTGTACCAGCATAACTATTTTGGAGTGTGATTTTTGTGTTTATATTTGTGTACAAGTGCCTTATACTGGTATAGCTTATGCCCCTTCCTATATAGGAGTAAACTATACCAGTTTAAGCACTTTTATACTGGTATACTTGCATCCACACGAGGGAGGCTGTGCCATTTGCATTATACTGATATAGTTAAAACAGTACAACTTTTATGTGTAGATATAGCCTAAGTTGAACTCTACTCATAGCATCACGTCATTCTCTTGCAGCCATACATGCCTCTCTGCGCTCTGTTTTCTGCTAATACCCATCTCACTCCACTAACAGCTGGGAGAAAAACACTTTGGACAAAGATTCAAAATCTCATTCTTTTCAGCTAATGGTTGAGCAACCCATCTCCAGGTCCTCGCAAGGAAACCTCCAGCAAAACAGGGAAAGCCAGAATTGGCATTCCTAATAGTCTTGAGGTGATACAAAGAAATGGGAAAGCAAAGCTGATATCAGGCTTTCTTTATTGGAGAGACAAAGGGCTCCGTTAAGAAGTTGCTTTGTCAGTTGCTTATTTCTATGCAACCATTTCTAGTTTTGTGGGCCTTGTGCCCTTGTTCCTTCATACTGGAAACTTCAAATAATTACACTTTAAAAGTCTACATGTCAGACTAAATTCAACATCTAGCATGGTAAATACTTCCCACCATGCCCCATAGGTTTCACTGTGAATCAGAATAGATGACTAATGCCGTACCTACATATTAAGAAAATTCCCTGACGTGCATTAATCATTTCTTTTTGAGCAAAGCTCTTAGAATTTTTAACACTTCAGAACCAATGAAAATTAACCTTGATGAGATACTGTAGAAGTATTTGGTCCTTGTAGATGTATAAGATGTTACCAGAACCTATTGTTGATTTTCCCCTGCTTGACGGATGATCTTATTGTGTGCCATCTGATTTTTCACACTACTGTACTAAAATATGCTGCATTCTATATGCATTAAAAAACTTCAAGGTATAGTGTATTTGGAAAGCTCTAATTAACTTCAGTTTCCAGTGTGTGCTTTTATATAAGCTTCTAATGATAATGCCCAAATTCACTGGCTTGTACCGTCTGCTTTCCAGTGATGCAAAGTAATTATAAACCCAGCTTAGTCTTTAGTGAGACTTAAGTCTTCGCTTAAAGCCGAGTACAAGAATAAGTGGTTTGTTGAACAGGGATGGATTTAAACGCATGCTTAAGTGCTTTGCTGAACTGGAGCCCTCATTGCTGTCTATCCGGTACCTCTTATGAGTGCTGCTTCTCCTCTTCAAACCCACACTCAGCCACAGAATTATTACTAGTCTTTTTAAGCAGTTTCAGTGTTCTCTTCTGTCCTACGTACCTCAATCAATGCAAGACTCACTTACTAACATTTACCAGTAGAAATATTTCCATGATTTCAACTTTGATTTAAACATTTAACCATAAACGAGGAGGCGAACAGTCTCTGAAGTTAGTTCTAGAAATTCTTTAATAATAGAGACAACCTGAAATTGTCAATATTTCAAAAATTTTCCTCATAGAAGAGGGTGAATTTCCCCCCCCAGCTCTACTTGGAAATATCTTTGTTTTTGAAAAGAGCCTACAGTAAGACAATATATTCCTATTAAATGATTCTCAAAGTGCTTTTTGTACAGTAAATGATGGCTTCATTTTATTTATTTTTTTAAAAAACCTCTTTAAATATACCCAAGTATAAAAACACATTAAAATGTTGTGGTTGGGATGCCATTTGCCTTGGAGCATTTCTGAATCTTCCTGCATTTCTGGCAGATGCAGGCTGAGGGAGATGATCATCCCATGGTGGCATTTGGTTCCAGAAGTTATATTTTCAGCTTTCTATTATGTGGTTAAAGCTCATGATGGGAATCTGAGCTTTCTGTCCTCCTAGACACTGTTTCCCATAAGCTTTCTGTCCATTGGAAAACAAGGTAAAAAAGAGGGATTCTTCCCTGATCAGTAAATAGGCCTTTTCATTGAAAAGCTTTGGTTATTTGCCACGTGTTTCTTTACTTCTAGGGAGCCTCCCCTCCTCACTTTTTCCTTGAAGTTCCTTTTAAAGTGTATGCTATAGTTCTGTGATATTCTAGTTCGAAGGGTATTCTTGATAATGAAGGAAACCGGGAGGGGTGGGGATAGAGAGAAGGATGCTCTGAATCTCTGTTCCTGAATTTAAAAAGCTCAGTGGCTTTAGACCAAACACATCCTTATGAAAAACGTGTCTACCTCAGCCATATTTGAAGTGGAGTAAAGTATGCTAAAAACATACTTCTTTCCATTAAGGGCACCCAAACATCGACAATAGGTTTTATATGGGGCCAGAATTTCAGCAGAGTCCCGGCTTGTGTTTTTCTGGGTAAAAATGGTGCCTGCACTTTTACACCCCACCAAAACACCGTGCTTGCAATTCAGAGCCTGCAGTCTGCAACCCACAGTGCTCCCATGAAGCCTAAGTGACTGGACCCTTTGCAGGCAAAGTACAAATGAGCTGAGGGGATAATTTTTAATAATGTCCTAGTGAAGCTGTATTCTGCTGTTGAATACTGCTACTCAGCAGTGTTCCATCCAAAAGAGCAGTTATGTAATAGACTACACAGTAAGCAGGGAAGATAACATCAGAAGAGGCGTTGCCACACCACTGAAAAAGGTTACATAATGCTGGCTATTCACTTCCTTTACAAAGCATCAGACTTCACTTTCACATTAGCTGCTTAGCTGCTGTTTCTCACAATAAGAACCAATCTAAACTAAATGACACCCTCTCCGTCCATTGGCCTGATCCTTATTCACACCACTGCTGTTGAGTAAAACAGGAGCTTGGGGTCAGCTAAATCCACAGGAGCTCCTGCACACTGCAGCACATGAGATGTTACATACATTCATTGTCACAAATTGCACAGGAGTCAAAGCTCTGCTCAAAATGACAGCTGCTGTACATCTAACCACTCTCTCATGATATAGCCCATGACTAGTTTATGAAGATAGATGATCTGTCCTGAGTTAGGGGCGGTGCCCTTGGAGCAGTCCTGAAGGGACACAGACTTTCTGAGAGACTTACAATCTCCCTTTCGAGTTCTTTGCTTCTCTGGGGAGAGAGTAAACTGAGCTGGCTAAATCTGGCATAGTGTAAGGCACATATGGCCAAGACACTTCCCATTCTGCCTTCATCAGCCCATCTTCATCAATGAGGATGTAGCTGCTCTGCAGAGCCTGCTTCCATTCCTGCACTTGCAGATGGCCAGAACAGGGGAGCTCCTTGTACCCCTTTGTGCCTCTGAGCTACTGCACTAACAGGCTATAATTTGGCCCTATATGGCTAGCAACTATAAAAGGCTGTAATAGCAGTGTTTCTTATATCTCAGGCAGGTCATCAGAATTCACCTGCTGGGCTGCAGTCCATGGACTGAGGTGAGGAACAATCTACGAAAACCCCCAGGGTCCTGCTGTGTTCCAGCTCCTTTTTATAAATATACCCTTAGCATAAAGTGTGGCTAACTTATGAAAAATTATATAAGGCTGGGCAAATAGTTTCACTCCATTGACTTCATGACTTATTTTGTGTAGTTTGTTTTGTTGCTGCCCATCGGCATATCCTGAAACTTTAAACATCAAGCCCTACAGGGTATGTCTACACTGTAATTAAAAACCCATGGCTCACCCATGTCGGGCTTGGGCTAAGAGGCTGTTTAACTGCCATGTAAACATTTGGACTCGGGCTGGAGCCTGAGTCCTGGGACCTTGCGAGGGGGGAGGAGTCCTAGAGCTCTCCAAGCTCGAATGTCTACACAGCAATTAAACAACTCCTTAGCCAGAGCCCTGTGAGCCCAAGTCAGCTGACACAGGCTAAGTGTGGGTGTTTAACTGCAGTGTAGACATACTGTTGGAGACAGCTAGCAGCATCACCCTGTGACAGAGAATCCATTTCTCAGAAATCTTACTCTATACTTGGATGGAAGATGAAACCTTTTGTTGCAGCTATTATCTGCTTTACCACGCCAAGACCTGTTCCCAGTCCTGCTATCAATCTCGCCCTCTTTTATAACTCCTGTGGCTTTTTTGACACAACCTTAATTTTATTTTTAGGTCATTTTCTCATCATGAGTCACAGCTGTGGCTGTCATTTAACTACAGCGAAATGTGTCAGCAAAACCAAAAATAGTCGCTGTCTGTCGGACTTGCACTTAAAATGCTAATGAGGAAGATGCCGAATGCTGGAAGAAAAATGAACAGTAGCAAAACCAGAAAGCACAGTGAACAATACCTTTAACATAGTGCACTAATTTCCCCCCATTTTTCCCCCATGGCCTTTTGTTAAAGGGGCCCAATTTTGAAGACCCTGGGGCCAAACCTGGTCTAGATCAGCATCATTTTCCACTGAAGTCACTGGGGTAGATCCTGATCAGGGGTAAATTGTCATAGCTTTCCCAACTGAGGATCTGCCCCAGAGACTTCAGTTGCGCTCCTGGGAGCCAGGACAGTTTACTCCAGCTGAAGATGATAAATGCCCCAGCGATTTCAATAGAGCTACACCAACTAAGCGTTTGTTCCTTAAGGCAGGATTCACAAAGGTATGTAGGCCCCTGACTCCCATTCTTTTCAATCCCACCCTTAGTTCTTGTTTTGGCAAAACTGCCACTGAAGAAGCCTCTGTGAGCTCTTCCAACATGAAGCTTTCAGAATTGCACTCAAACGTATTAAAAACCTTCTGCAAGCAATAAATTGTGAATAAACTGGACATTACAACATTTCTCAGAAAAATGCCCAGGTTTCTTGGGAAATCCTTGGATGTTTCAACTACATTGTGTGAAGCAGATGGGTCCAGAATCATCTGGAGTTGAATGGTCTGGATAGAATTAGGCTAAGCATAAACAGTTGGGTGTGTCTACCATGCTGAACCATTGGATTCTGGGAGGTTTTGAAAGGTCACAGGTTCACTCTCGGACAGTAATGGGAGTGCTAGGTGAACCATTTCCACTAGTCCACAGTCACACTGGCTTTACAATACTTCAGACCAAAACAGTATAGACGAAACTAGTTCTTACCACTCTGCCATACAATGGAAGGAAATTGATAAAATCAGATTTTCTTGCACTATGTGGTGGCAAACAGAAGAGGAACGAGTTGTACATGTTATCACCTTGTATCTTTGAGTAAAAAATAGAGATAGTCATGTTATAATTGTAATGCTCTTTGTTCCTGGAGGTGAAACAGTAGTAGCTCCCCCAAGAAATACAGTAGCTAGTCTGGGGCTAAATTCCCTCTAAACATCAGTGTAATGGAGACTGATCTAATTCTCATCTCTGTTGTATAAACAGAGTATCCTGCTGTAAAACCAGGCAAACATCTACATGAGTTGATGTATCCCCTGGAAGACCTCTGTGTACCCCCAGGGGTATGCATATCCCTGATTGAGAACCACTGATCTAGACTGACCTCCTTAATAACTCAGGCCATAGAATTTCACCCAGTTACCCCTGCACTGAGCATAATAAATTGTGTTTGACTAAAGCATATTTACCAGAAAGGCATCCCGTCTTCGTTTGAAGATGTTAAGACATGGAGAATCTACCACATCTCTTGGTAGTTTATTCCACTGGTTAATAAGCAGGCAACATGTCAGGGGGAGTGGGGGAAGGGCATGCAGAATCAAGTGCCTCCCCCACCCAGCAGTCAGCCCTGGAGGGGAACAGAAGGGGCGGGGTCAGACCTCTTCCAGCTGCTGGGACACTGCCCAGTGCAGTGCAGCAGCTGCCTGAAAGGGTGCCCAGCTCTGGTGGTGGCAGGCTGCCTCCCACCCAAGCTTGGCTTCCAGGGACAGGAAATGAGTGAGCCAGAGCCACCATGGCATGCTCAGCCCCTGCCCCCAGAAGCCAAGCCCGGGCAGGAAGCAGGCTGCCACTGCTGCCCCTCCCCAGCCAGGCTCTCTCCCAAGCATCTGACTACGCTGCACAGGGAGAGCGCAGGGGCCCCAGGGTGGGGAGGAGACACATGGTGAAGTTAAATGTCCTCTCTTTTAGCTTGTGCCCCTCCACCCCCACTCCTAGTACGGGAATGCACTAGTCATCTATGTTAATAACCCTCATAGTAAAAAAAATGGTGCCTTCATTCTAATTTGAATTTGTCTGGTTTGAGCTTCCAGCCATTGGGTCTTCTTGTTATGCTTTTTCTCAACTTGATTAAAGAACCCTTTAGTACCTGGCACATTTACCCCATGAAGGTACTCATACACTGTAATAAAGTAATCTCTCAATCTTTTTGATAAGCTAAGCAGAATGAGCTCTTTAAGTCTCTCACCGTGAGGCATTTTCTCCAGCTCTAAGATATTTGTGGCTCTCATTGTGATGTTATTGCATTCTAGGAAACCTTTGGTGCATGGGGGCTAGAACCATGATGCCAGATTCTGCCCCAAATCGGCTTGAGAGAGAAGAGTTTTGGGAGTGGAAATGGATCTGGTTTCCAAGGGTGTTGTGTGGTTCCTTCAAATGACTGGCAAGGTGCTCACAAAGGTTAAATCAGATTATATAAGAGTAGAACTGAAAGCACTGGAACCTCAGAGGTTACTTCAGAACAAAAACCAAGCAAAACAAAAATCCTTGGGATTCAGTATAAAAAGAGTTAAACCAGACAACAAAACCTAACACTGTTTACAGGATTAACCTGTCTTTTTTTTAAAATGAGTAGCGCTAGTGCTTGCACTTACAACCACCATTGTCACTGGGTTGTACCACATGTCACTTAAGAGCCAGTTCCGTGATCACAATCTCCTATTACTAGAAATGTAATAGTCATAGCTTGTTAAAAACTCATTTTAAAATCTGTTGCCATCTGGAAGACTAGACTAAACAGATCAACGGTATAGGCTATCTATGAATATTCTGAGCAGAATCATAATTAGGGCTGCAATTAAGATTATCATTTAGTAAGCAATGTAGACAACTCTGAAAAGATAAGCCTCTATCAGTTGCTTTTGGGGTCTAAGTGATTATTAGGCTTATAAGTTTTGGGCCATGTGTTTTTTCTGGTGATGTGGAAAATATGTTGAACAGCTTTCAAAACTCAAGTAATGATTGCAGTTTATTTCCTCTAAAGATCATTAATAATGGAATGCTATCAGCACACGGGTTGTGTGCTTGTGTGCGTGGATGGTCATAGGCATAACAATGCAAAAGTGTAAATTGGGCATATTCTGGTTAGTCTCTCAGCGCAGCCACATTAATCTAGTGCTTTTATTCCAAAAGGTTCACTCGCCACTGACCTGCGCCCATCTCTGGAGCACAACACATCAGCTGTTTAACAGCACACAGCAGCTCTATGTATTGAAGAATACTGTCTGTGGTAAGAAGACACTGTAGGGTGATTGTAGGCAGGCAGAATGTAATTACCCAGATCAGAATTTTCTTAGGACACTCAGACTATCACCTTGACTATGATAAAACATGTCATGGGCTCTTTAATGACCTCAAGAGTTCAGGACCTCAGTTTTATGTGGCCTCTGCAATATCTGGGTGAAAGACACAGGCTATTCCCTGCTTTAACCATTCCCATGGCTGCCTTAAGGCAACAGTAGATGGCAGTCAATTCTGCAGCATCAGTTTCTTTATCTCTGCTTTTTCTGATAATCATCTCTGATCATGGGATGCCCTTAGGGCAATTCCCTGGAATGTTAGTCTTCCTTTAGAGTGGTGCTTCCCAACTTTTTCTGTCCCACTACCCACCCATCACAAATACACCCTATTGACCTGAAAGCTATATTGGAACTCACCCAGTATTACAAATATACACAACAGTCATGGCCTGTATATCATGCGTCTCTGACTCACTCTGCTCAAGCAATGCACAGGGAGTGGAAACTGGCTGCAACTCACCAGCTTAGGATTTCACTAACATGGGGAAGTACCTAGCAGGCATAGAGCCAGTAGAGCCTGCTCCAACACACTTATCCCTCGTCGAGGGGTATGGCAAAAAGTGCACTGCGCACCACCTATCTTCAGCTGGCAGATAGCATCTTGGGGCTGCTTTCAGCTAGCAGAGTTTAGAACAGCCCCCAGGCTGCTCTAAATCCCACCATGACTGTGGCCAGAGATTAAGAATTTGTAACCAGTTCCCTAATAGCCCCTCTCTTTGCCTGTGCTGAATAAAACAACACAGAAGAGAATTTGAGAGAACAAGTTTTTCAAATGCTTGAGTTTATTTGGAGCAAAATCTCTAGGCATTTTTCCTTCAAATAGCAGCCAGTAGCACCACCTGTTCTCAGGTTGCATGAGATCTGGTATGTTTTGCAGTTCTATGAGATGCTAAGTAAGAAGCCTTCATTTTGCTTCCAGAAACAGAAATAAGTTGAGTAAGAACTTGCTTTCCTTTAAATCAGGGGTCAGCAACCTCTGGCATGTGGCTCACCAGGATAAGCACTCTGGTGGGCCACACCAGTTTGTTTATCTGCTGCGTCAGCAGGTTGGGCCAATCGCAGTTCCCACTGGCCACAGTTCGCCGTCCCAGGCCAATGTGGGTGGCAGGAAGCCACGGCCAGCACATCCCTCAGACCGTACCTCTTCCCGCAGCCCCCATTGTCCTGGAACAGTGGGAAGTGGGACAGCAAAGCCCGCCCATTGCCAAAGGACCTCCCTGCAGCCTAAGGGGAGGATCCACAGGACCTGAAAAACCAAGTAATTCCGGGGACAACAAATGAAATAACAGCAACAGGAGTGTGATCAAAGGGCTAAACATAGGGAATCTAATGGGGACACCAAGCAGAGAACCGCAGACAGCACCCAATGCTTCTCGAAGGCATCAAGGGAGCCGCCAACTGATATCCCCAGTGGGCGTTGGAACCAGGTGGAGTATAGGTTGGCCCACTAGGGCTCTTCACCCTCGAGAGGTGGCAGGCGGTCCCGACACTTTGTGTCAGGGCAGGATACAAGGGTGAGGAAGTAAAGGGTGTGGCAGGTAAACAAACTGGCCTGGCCCACCAGGGTGCGTACTCTCGCAAGCCGTGTGCCAGAGGTTGCCAACCCCTGCTTTAAATAACTGATTTCCTCCCCATGAAATATTCAATTGGCCTGTTTTTATCTTTGCAGTATTTACTTTTCAAGTGTCTTTGCAGCTTTTCTAGCTTCTTGCTTTTAGTAGCTCAAGCTTCTTCACAAAATACTTGTCGAGGCTGGGGACAGCCTCTTTTTCCATTTGTGTACATCTATACTAGAGATACACAGGACTATATATTTTTGTGGGTATTTTTTGCTTTTTAGCAATTGATTTATCTACTCTCATGTTACATGTTTGCAAAGCCACAGGAACATATTCAGGCCTTCTCTGTGATTTACTTCCACTGTTTGTGAATAATCAGCTGTTTTTTTAACATAAATCTACATTTTCAAGATAAGGAAAATATGACAGGTCTTTTTCTAGCACAACTCTTACTATTCAGGATATAATCACATAGCTGCATTTGTTAACTAACACTGTTTGCAGTGTTGCTGTAGCTGTGTTGGTCCCAAGATCTGAGCGAGACAAGGTGGGTGAGGTAATATCTTTTATTGGACCAACTTCTGCTGGTGAAAGAGAAAAGTTTGAGTGCCACAGAGGTCTTCTTCAGGTCTGTCTTCTCTGATTGGTTAGGGGACTTGTTCTCATTCTGCTGGATAATGATCTGCCCTATTTTATTCATGCTTTTGCCACTTCTCAGCTGGACTACAGCAATGCAATATATTTGGTAGTGAAGTTAAGCAAATCTGTGTTTGTTGAGGTGGGGTCTAACTATCATAGGTGCCAATTCTGTGGATGTTCCTCCCCCTAGCAGCACCTTCTCTTCCCCCCCAGCGCCTCCCACCTGCCTTGGATCAGCTGTTCCATGACATGCAGGGTGGTGGGGGAGGAGGCGTGCTCCAGGGAGGTGGCAGAGCGGGAAAGGCAAAAGGCTGGGCAGGCGTGGAGCAGGAGTGGGAAGAAGTGAGGCAGGGGTAGGGCCTTGTTGGAAGGGGTGAAGTGAGGTAGGGCTTGGGGTGGAGCTGGGTGGGAAGCATCCCCAGCACATTAGAAAGTCAGCGCCAATGCTAACTACCATTTCTTGAGTATCCCTTGTGTATCTTTCCCTTGCTTGAGCCATCAGAGCAGAAAGCCATCTTCAACTAGACCTGAGATGAAAGCTATATAAATGACTGGTGGCTTGAATGGGGCTTTATGTGAGTGGATGGGCCCACCTGTGTGCAGTTCACTGCAGGATCAGGGCCTTGGTGTTTCTGATACAGTGACTAGATTACTTACTTTCTCTATGTATTTATATGGTCCCCATCTTCCTAGTATCTCAACACTTTCACCGGTTGTGCCTCATGTACTTCAGGCAAACAATCTACGTTAGCTTTTCCTGACTGCATTTCTTGTAAAAGTAAAATCACCCCCTGACATTTTTCTTCCCTATTTTAATGTAGCAAATCCCCCTAGAAAAACATAGAAGTATTAAAATTATAGCAACAGCGGCATGTGTGCTGTGGAAGAATTGCATACTTATGACTCCTGTAATTATGTAAATTGAAAAATAATAAACTTTATAAATCAAAATTTAAAGTTCTCTAGGTTGGCCTCACTCTTGTTTGGGAACGCTCAGAATAGTTTTTATTGACTATGCCACAAACTCTTTCCTCCCTCACTCCCCATTTAATCATGAATAGCTCTTTTTACAATGCTGTTTTAGAGTTTCCACATCTGCACTAGAGTCACATTTAACCTCGTGGTTTCTTTGAACATTTTACACAGTGGTTTTTCATCTTTAATCAGTTCATTCAGTGGTGAAATAAGTCTAGCACCTCTCAGGGGCCAGATCCTGAGTCAGTGAAGCTGTGCCAACTTGCAACAAATCAGGATTTAATCCTTAAGAACTGAAATTCAGACTGTCACAGCAGAAGCCAGGGGGCTCATACAACACAGATTAAAGCCAGTGGGATTATTTCCATTAACAGGAGTTAGAATGAGCCCGAAATCAGCATTTTTTTCTCTTTTACAGCTAAATTCTACTCTGTGATCCACCTTGTGGATCTGTTATATGTAGTGACGACATGTATGGCACGTCCACCACTACTGTCTGTTCAGGCTGTGTGCAGAATTTCTTCAGTACCAATGGGGGTTCCATGGTTGGTACAAGAATGGAATTGGCAGATAAAACATTTGCACAGCGTGTCAAAGAGCAGAATGTTCCACTGATTATGTCATCTCTCCCTTTAGATACTTACGCAGCTGCAAGAATGGAGAAGTTATATGGAAATAAAGGATTTTTTTTAAAAAAAAGGAAGGAGGAGGTGGAAGAGGACACCTGTATTAAGTGCCCAGCACTGGGGTGTAAGAGCACAGTTGAAATGGCTGCTAGCACTAGGCCATAAACACTCTAAAGTTCCTCAATCAGTGGCAAAACTCTTACTGAGTTCAGCAATGCAGGATCAAGCCCAAGAAGGAAAAAAAACAGTTCAAACCTGAAAGTGACCCATGACCCATGCTGCAGAGGAAGGCAAAAAACCTGCAGCATCTCTGCCAATCTGATCTGGGGGGGAAATTCCTTCCCAGCCCCAAATATTGTGATCAGTTAGACCCTGAGCATGTGGGCAAGACCCACAAGGCAGATACCTGGGAGAGAATTCTCTGAAGTAACTCAGAGCCCTCCCTATCTAGTGTCCCATTTCTGGCCGTTGGGAATTTTGGTATTGGCAGTTGCCGATGCGCTACATGCCATTATAGGCATTCCCCCCATAAACTTATCAAGGTCAGTACTGAAGCCAGTTAAGTTTTTTGCCCCCATTGTTCCCCTTGGAAGGCTGTTCCAGAACTTCACTCATCTGATGGTTAGAAACCTTCACCTAATGTTGAGCCTAAGCTTGTTGATGGCCTTTTTATAGCCATTTGTTCTTGTGTCCACATTGGCACTTAACTTAAATAACTCCTCTCCTGCACTGGCATTTATCCTTCTGACATATTTATAGAGAGCAAACATATCTCCCCTCAGCCTTCTATTGGTGAGGCTAAACAAGCCAAGCTCTTTGAGTCTCCTCTCATAAGATAGGTTTTCCATTCCTTGGATCATCCTAGTAGCCATTCTCTGCACCTGTTCCAATTTGAATTAATCTTTCTTAAACATGGGAGTCCAAAATTGCACATTGCACACAGTATTCCAGATGAGGTCTCACCAGTGCCTTGTATAATGGTACTAACACTTCCCTGTCCACAGGAAATACCTCACCTGATGTATCCTAGGACTGCATTAATATTTTTCATGGCTGCATCACATTGACAGCTCAGTCAACCTGTGATCAACCAGCATCCCAGGTCTTTCTTCTCCTCTGTTGCTTCTAACCAATATGTCCCCCAGCTTATAGCAAAATTTCTTGTTGTTAGTCTATTGCACTTTGCACTATTAAATTTCATTCCATTTCTATTACTCCAGTTTAGAAGGTCATTCAGATCTTCTCGTATGATATTCAAGTCCTCCTTGGTATTGGCAATACCTCCCAACTTTGTGTCAGTCACAAATTTTATTAGCTCACTCCTACTTTTTGTGCCAAGGTCAATAATAAAAATGTTAAATAAGACCGGTCCCAAGACCAGTCCCTGAGGAACTCCACTAGTAACGTCCTCCAGCCTGACAATTCACCGTTCAGTATGACCCATTGTAGTCTCCCCTTTAACCAGTTCCTTATCCACCTTTTAATTCTCATATTAATCCCCATCTTCTCAAATTTCTAATAATTTCCTATGTGGAACTGTATCAAATGCCTTACTGAAATCCAGCTAGATTAGATCTACTGCGATTCATTTGTCTAAAAAATCAGTTATCTCAAAGAAGAAGATGCACACTAGGGGAGATAAACATAGTGAAAGTCATAGCTCATTTAATCATATTATTTTCCTCCTCGAATATCCAATTTGAAATGAGACATCTTGAAATGAAGCCAACCTGCAATCTAAGTTTTTACTCGGAAGCTCAGACATGAACAAGATGACTGTACACCTCTACCCTGATATAACACGACCTGACATAGCATGAATTCGGATATAACACAGTAAAGCAGCACTCCAGTGGATCAAAGCAAGTTCGATATAATGCGGTTTCACCTATAACGCGGTAAGATTTTTTGGCTCCTGAGGACAGTGTTATATCAGAGTACAGGTGTACTTAGAATAAGTGATATTATGAATGATTGAAGTTAACTATGACCAATCAAGCACAAACTTGTAACCCACAGCCCTGAAGTGCTGTAACAAGAATAGGAGAAGTTTGGGGAAAACCCACCCTATGAGTAAGGCTGTCTGACATGAAGGAACCCAGGAAAAAAGTCATGGTTGAGTGCGTTGTTGCCCACGAAATCAGGCAAACAAGCTGTATCCAGATCTGATGTTCTGTGATCCATCCTGCATCCAGGGCCAGTTCTAGGAGCAGGTGAGCAGAGCAGTTACTGAGTGCTACTTCTAGGGGGTACCAAACTGCTGTGCTGCCTAGCTGCTTTATTTATTTATTTTGCTCCAGTTGGCTGGTCACACCTGGCTGCATCTGCTGTGCGTTGGCTTCTTGGCCATCTTGTGTACACTGAAGCACAACACGCTGACATTTTCACAGCATCATCAGAGTGCCACATTATGTCTACTGAACTGAGCTTGTAACATTTAGATTCTGTCTGCCAGACTCAAATGCAGCTGTCCCAGAGCGGTTTTGATCTCTCTGCCTGCACCAAGTGTTCTTCTCTAAAGTTTAGTGCCCATAGTTCTTACAAAATTCCTATTATGTTCATTTTAAGTATTTTGGGGGAAATCTGTGCTAATTTCACCAGGGTGTGCATGCTTGTGCACATGCAAAATATTGAAAGTTGTTTTTAAAAATGCCAGAATGCTTTTAATTAGCAGAACCAGCATTTCACATTGGGGAAAATGGAAGTGGTTGTGCATAATAGTTTTATTTATAATATTTGCTGCTTACGTGCTTTCAGAACCATTTTTTAAAAAACACAGAGAATTCAATAAGATGAAAAGCAGATCTCCTAAAAAAGCCAAATACATTTAAGCTTAAACAGGGCTTAAGGTTTAAACGAAAGGATGAGGCTGTAGGGCTTACAGTGTAAGAGATGCTTTTCATATAGGGACCAGGGCCTTGGCTACACTGGCGCTTTACAGTGCTGCAACTTTCTCGCTCAGGGGCGTGAAAAAAACACCCCCCTGAGCGCAGCAAGTTACAGCGCTGCAAAGCGCCAGTGTAAACAGTGCCCCAGCGCTGGGAGCCATGCTCCCAGTGCTGTAAGCTAATCCCCATGGGGAGGTGGAGTACGTGCAGCGCTGGGAGAGCTCTCTCCTAGTGCTGGTGCCGCAACCACACTCGCACTTCAAAGCACTGCCGCGGAAGTGCTCCTACAGCAGCGCTTTGAAGTTTTGAGTGTAGCCAAGCCCTAGTTCTACAGCATCACTTGGTTTGGTCTTTTGAGTTTGTTCAGTGGAGTATGACAAAGTTCTGTCCTTGACTCTATGGGTCCTGTGTTTCCTGGCAGATTTGGAAATAGGACATGTACAATTCCCAGGGCCACTTCCCCACAGCAGCCCCAATTCAATATCTCCTTCACCATTACCTCAGGGCCTCCTTCCTTGCACCTGATATGGCTTCATACTGCTTCATTCCTCCAACGGCCCGGCCCGGTCCGGCCCGGTCCGGTCCAGTCCAGTCCAGTCCAGTCCAGTCCGGCCCGGCACCCTCCTATTGCTCCTGACACCCATTCCTCACAGACTAACTGGAGGCTTTTAACTAGTTCCAGCCAGCCCTTGATTGGCTTCAGGTTTCCCAATCAGTCTAGCTATCTCCACTGCCTTCTAGAAGGATCTTAATTGGCCCCAGGTATCTTGGTTAACCTGGAGCAACTGCCCTTTGGGTATCAGGGATTTGTTCAGCCTGGGGCTAACATACCTATTCCTCACTACTTTACTATAGCCATCTGGCCTTGCCCCATCACAGGAGGAAGAAGATGACAGGGTTTATATTAGTGGTTATGCAGCTGATGTGCTGGGACCACAGCTTTTCATAAACTGACATGTTTTGTCTCATTGTCACACCTTATGCTCCCCTGTTTGTTGTATCTGTATATCTCTTGTCTAAGACTGCAAGCTCTTCAGGCCAGGGACTGTTTTCATATGTGTTTGAACAATACCTAGCACTGTGGGGCCCTGGCCTCTGATTTGCCCTTTAGGCACTAACTCGATCTAAATAATGATGATCCCTGCACAGGCAAAACACTGGGGCAACATTTCATTGTTTTAGGTTTGCCTTTCATTGTGAGCTTTAATGGGCACCCAAAAGTTAGCAGCACGGGGTGCCTCTACAAGGAACAGTCAAACTCAACACAATGAGAGGGGATGTGTGCTAGTGGGCCCAACGGTTCATTATAACGCTAATTAATAAGTGCTGCTTTTCTGCCTCATAGGACTGTTTTGACTTACAGCTATGTTATTATCCTGTGTCTAGGAGTTTCTAATTGCAGAGTGCATCAGCCAGTTAAATGAACATGGTGTCGTCTTATTTTGAGGAAAATGCATTTCCAAGCAGGTCTTTCCAAGAATACACATTCTGCTCTTCCCCGCCCCGTCCTTTTTAAAGGTCTTAAAGAGACAATCAAGTGTATCATAGCATTTAAATGAAATGTCTTACTCCCACTCCAAGCCCTCTCATTTCAACCTTCAGCCAAATTTCACCATTAATATTCCAAGTTCTCAGGGGCTCATGGGTTGTCAGCAAAAAGGTGAAAAGAATGGAGCCTTCTGAAAAAGAAAAATGAGAGCATTGTCCCTACTTTTCAGGAAGGCTGTAGTAGAAATTTTTAGATAAATACTGAACATTTCCATCTTTATTCAAGCCAAATTCCCATGGAGACCCAACAGCAGGAATTGACCTAATATGATTGGGCCAGAATGATGATTATTTAATGATTCAAATAATCTGATAAAACAAAGTTACAATCTGATCCAGGTAATCACCTTTAAGGGGAACACAACTGGCACTAGGACCCAGGAGACGGTGTTCAACTGCAGAGTCAGCTTGGAGTTTGGCTTGATCCAAGAATGGACACCCCCCAAACAAACAAACAACTCCGGGCTTGTCATACATATTGTGTGACAAGCCAGTGTATGAATCTACAGTGCACGAGCTTGTCTTGCAGTGACATGCCATGTGGCCACTGCTATAGTGCACTAAAAGTTTCATAGTGTGCTTTGATGTATTGCTATTTGAAACAGTAGCCTGTCAAAGTGCAGGTTTGCTGTTCTTATTGGCCTCTGAACCCATTCTAGACTGGTTGAGGTTGTCTGTGAAACAAAGAGTAAGAGATTCTGGGATTGAGGGGCGGCGGTCTGCGTGGTTTATGGTATGGAAAAGTTCTGCAGAATGTGACACTGCTTCCTGCATTGCGGAGAGCAGAGCAGGTTATATGGGCAGACAAGCAGAGCAGTTGCCCTGGGTGCCAACTGCCAGGGGCACTGAGCTGCTGTGCCCACTCAGGTTTTTGTTTTTGTTTTTCTTACTCAGCCAATTCAGGGCTAAAAACATTTTTCACCTTGGCCAGCACAATGGCTAGAGCCACTCCTGGCAGAGGGAGAGGTAGTCTCATACTGTGTTGTCTGTTACTGGTGCTCAGGTTTTCTTCTGGCCTGCTTTTCCTGAGAATAATAGCAATCTATGTGAATGATGGGGAACAAGAATGAATTTCAACCTGGTTCCTGTGGCAGCAGTTAGTGTGTGGTTGTACTGCTGCACTAATTCTTCTACCTGTTGGTCGGATAGAGTTTTCTGTATGTCAGCTTGGAGTTTGGCTTGATCCAAGAATGGACCATGAGAGAGTAGCGGTTGTGTGTCTTGCAATGGTGGACATTAAACAGAAATTCTTTATTAATAAGCGGTCGAAACCTCACTGAGGTTCTCTCTCTTCCTGCTATAATCTAATATTGTAGCCAAACACTCCAGTAAGGTGTGACCTATGGATAGTCAGCTTTAATAAATCTCTTCAAACTGTTTATATCAGTCCAGTGTTCACTAATGTAGCATTTTACTAAATTAATAGGTACTGACGCACATCTACATAATATATAAGGTGGCAAGAAAACCAGTGTCAGGCTATTCTTTACTGTGGGGAATGAACTGAACTTCATGGAAACAAAAACAGCAGTAGTAATAAATATATCTAGCAAACCTAATACTTTCATCTCATCCAAGTTCTTTCTCCCTTAAGTAATCATCTGAGAAGAGATTATGCAGTTACTGTACAAGATAACTGTTCCTTATTAGGAAAATAAAAACCATCCAAATGGAAATTCTTTCTTGGTCATCTCCTGGAGTACTTCAGATTTTATAATTCATGTCCATAATGGCTCAGAGGATTATTTTCTGGAATAGAGATCTATCATGATGGAAGATCAAGCCATGTTTAAGCCAAGTACAAGTAGAAATTCAGTCTTTTCTGAATGAGCAAAGCGGTAAATGAAAGAACTCTACTCTTTGTTTCATTAAGTGTTTCATTCGGTCAAGCTGGACCTGAGCCTCAGAGATCAGGCCTGTTCTAGGCTTCCCAAAGCTCAAACTTGTCTAGGTCTGTGGTTTTACTTCAGCCCCTTCCAGTTAGAGGACCTTTGTCCATTGTAGATTCAGATCTGAATCTGTCCACAGTCGAGGTTGTTCTGGGCCATGGATTTTATTTCATTCCCATGTCTAATTTACAGAAAAACTAAATATATACGTTGTGACCGTGAAATATCTATTTATTTGATACTCCTTTGTTTACCAGTACTATTTTTATTTCAATTCCTCCCCTCTTCACCTTGGGTTACATTTATCTTCCACTAGGGAAGAAATTACTGGTTCCAATTAGAGCTGTGAGAAGCTATCCAATTTCATTTTGTGGGGATTCTGGTTCCTGAAAAATTCAAAAGATGGTTTTTGCTTCCCCACAACCCCAAACTAGCAAACCAAGCTGGACAAATGAATGGAGAATATCTTTCAGGAACCATCGTGAATTGGCAGGGAGAGTAACCACGGGAGATAAGTTTTGTTTCTCTTAGTTCCAGTTTCTAGGATTGTATGAAAATTTGATGTAATATACTGCAGATAAAAAGATAAGAATATTTTCCATACAGCTGTAACTGGAGAATGCCATTAGAGAAAGGTTTGCTCAAGCTTTGCAGCTAGTATGACTCTTTGGCTCAAAAATATTTCCTCTGAACAATCTAAGACGTCTCCCAATTACCTGAAGAACTGGGTGAATGCGGTAAAATAATTTCCCACAAATATTTGAACTTTTAAAGTGATTTTTAAATGACTCCACTTTAGTCCTGTTTGCACCCATGGTTTTGATGTCCACAAGTGTTCATGCAATCCAGTTTTATCAGAACAGAGTCTTACTGAAAGCAAATATGAAGTTTGTGCACTCAAATGCATGCAGACAGTGATTTCTAGCTTTGCTTTCTTAAGCCTTCGCACAAGAAGGCTATTATAAGTGACATAACAATTCATTCAAGGAACAGAAGGAATACGATGTGACTCATGTGACCAATCACAACTAAGCAACACAGTTCCAATTGTAAATTCAAGGCTGAAATCCCAGTTCTATTGAAGTCAGTGGTAAAACTCCCATTGATGTTAATGGAAACAGGATTTCACTCCCAATATTTAAGCTATAAAGTTTGCAAAAAATTGGTTGAATAATTTCAAATAATAAATTCAAGAAAACTGTGGTTCGTTTTGTGGATAGAGAACTAAAAAAAGAGAGAGAGAGTAATCAAATAAAAAGCTCTCCAAATTATTTACTCTGCTCTACTTACCAGACACTACAGCAGAATGCTACTTTATCGCTGTGACCTTTGAAAATGACTATCCTCCAAAAGAGAGAAATGCTAGAAACCCCATAAAGTCCACTAGGGGTTTCATTATTGCTCTTGATTTTAGGTGAAAAGTTCTCAGGTACTCTGGTGATGGGCAGCAATATAAAACCCTTTAGCGAGACAGACAGTTTTGGCTTTGCTGTGGAATTTTCCAGCATTTTCGCTCCTCAGAATGCTGGGAGATGTCTGTTCCTCCTGATTGACATGACTGATGTTTATAAAAACACATCTGCCAGTGCTGCTTACCTCACTCACTTTCAGACACTTGCATTTTGAATTGTGTCTTCATGATGAGGTAACCCAGAGGTACAACCCCTCGTGGTCTTCCGAGGGCAGCAGGCTCTCATTCCAAGCACAAAGCGGACTGTGCCAATTGGCACGTAGCCAGCCTGCCACTGAAAAGAGCTACATTCTAGTTTCCCACTCCTGGAGCACAGTCTCTCAAGCTGTTTCCACTCCTTTGCTTTCTAGCAGGCCAGCCAATTTCCTGACAGATACTACAGGCCTACCTATAGACCCTTAAAGCAACAACTGAGCTGAACACCATTGGCCCTTCAGAGGGACTGACCTCACTGTGGCAGGGTATGAGTGTGTGTCAGTATCTCCAAATGGTCAAATGGCTTCCAGGGTGAAGTAGGGGGTCACTTGGAAGGTGTCTGAGAAATATGAATGCAACCTGTATACTACAGACAGGTTTACTCTGCAGAGTCTCAGGGTTTAACTGATTGCCATATTTGGGGTCAGGAAGGAATTTTCCTCCAGGGCAGAATGGCAGAGGCCCTGGAGGTTTTTCGCCTTCCTCTGCAGCATGGGGCACGGGTCACTTGCTGGAGGATTCTCTGCAGCTTGAGGTCTTCAAACCACAATTTGAGGACTTCAATAACTCAGACATAGGTTAGGAGTTTGTTACAGGAGTGGGTGGGTGAGATTCTGTGGCCTGCATTGTGCAGGACGTCAGACTAGATTATCATAATGGTCCCTTCTGACCTTAAAGTCTATGAGTCTGGATCAAGAACTAGATCTTCCTGTCCTTAAATCCTGAGTGTTCAGTCATACCCAGGATTTAGGTGTATTCCTCTTTATAGGCTGTAACCATTATCACCAAATGTATTACAGCCCACTAATTACTCAACATCCGCTAAACCAGGAGGTATTTGTTTTTGACACAAGGCATATTTGATCCACATCTGTGCTTTCTAGACTGGAATTAGGAATAGTGACTAACTGAAGCCTCCAAGTGTCAATTTAGGAGTTTGTGTATCCACAAGTACAGGCCATCTGTCTCTTTCCACAATCTAACTGAATAGTCTTAGGTGTCAGGGTGGTAAATCTGTGGCCTTTATGTAATTTCACCCACCTGTCTCTATATACAGTATCTGCACACTCTCTATGGCTCCATGTGTGTTTCACTGGAGTCAAATATAGTCATTTAAGGATCCTAAAGATGTCTTATTCCTAGACCCTAAAATTCTGTACCAACTGCTGCTTTTTTGAGAATGCTATCTAGAAAATTATTTAACTCAAAATGCTCTTGTATTGTGTTGGCGAGATTGGGTTTGTTATATATATTTGGGAAGCAGAGTCTGCTTCAGGTAAGATACTGTCGCCAGCAGCTTGGGAAAGATTGAAGCTGGAGAATGTGCAATCCCCAGAGGTTCACGCTTCAGATGCCAGATTCTCTTGTTTCAAGACAGGTCTCTGACATGCTGCTCTACCTGATTAAACCTGCATTTGTTTAGTTCTGGCTTATGTTGTGTGAGGCACTTTGTTGTGAAATGAAAATACAGGCATTTGCCTGTCAAATGCAATGGTTCAGAGTGTTATGAATTAAGATTCTTTAATTACAAAGAGCTGCATCTGATAGGTTAATTTCAAAACCAAGTTAACACCACACTAGTCTTTGAGATGATGCTATTGAATTACATTTTGTCTAACAGACCTTTTCCCACCCTGAGTTTATATTGTAGTTGATTAATAAATAGCATGAGATCAGGGAAACAATAAACAATAGGCTTTGTTCAAGGCATTCCAATCTTTACCTATGCATTTGAGTGAAGGAAAAAATTATACTTTTCTGATATGTATCTGTCATATTAAAAGCCCATTTGGTACATTTCCATTGTAACACCAAGCTATGGTATTCTGTGACAGCCAAACACAATATAATATTCCTAGTGATCAAATCCTAGAAATTAGAGATGGTATGTAGTCTATTCCTCTGTAAATGCAGGATTGTTTTGCTTATACTACAGTCTCTTGTGCTTTTGTCCAATTGCATTTTAAATTACCTGAAAGTTATGCTTTGTTAATTATCTATTAGGACTAATCGACATGTAGCTGGAGAGAGACAGTCAAATCCCAGGTAAGAAGAATTTGTATCCAGTGGGTGAAATCCTGGCTTCTTTGAAGTCAATGGCAGATTTGCCATTGACTTAAATGGAGCCAGGATTTCATCTAAAATCTTCAAATTGTTGCAGCTGCACCTAAGAAAGGAAAAAAACTCCCCCAAAATGTATGAGTTGCTTTAAAGAAACACTGTCAACCTGAAATATAATTTAAAAAATAAATGTGGTTTCAGATATTACCCATGCTTCTGAATCCTCTTGCCATTTTTGGTTGTTTTACAGTCACATTATCCTAAATTTTTTATACATATATTTTTTTCCTCTTCCTGTTTGCTATGTGAAAAGTCCATACAAATAGATCAACTGATTGTACAGAGGAAACAACAAAGCTGACTCTGCAGAAAGTGCTGTCAAATTCCCAAAGTAAACACAAGGGAAGATAATTATTTTTCTCTAATCTCTTTCAGGTACTGTTATTTCAGGTGGTACAACATACTAGGCAGTACAAAAAATATCCAGACAAGTGTGATTTTTAAGTTGATGGTGTCCATTTAAGGGGACACTGTCAAGCAGACCCATCAAACCCACAAAAAAAATGCAGAAATTGGACTTGTTTTTGGCTTAATTGGCTTGTGAGTTGCTTGTTGGCTAGTTTTTGGCTTGTAGCTTATTGCTTGTTTGGCTTATAGCTTGTTGTAGCCTGTTGCTTCTTGGTGTCTGAGCCTAAAATTTGACCTACCTTAAATTTTTGCAAAACTTGTCTAAACTGGGATTTTAGCCACTAGTGTAGATGCAGCAGTACAAACCCCTAATGTACACACAATCTACACCAGTGCACCATGATTCACATCAGTGCAGTTTATTCTGATTTAAAATGGCAACAACGTATAGCTTACTGTTTTGTATAATATGTTACTTATGGCGCACACCCACACCCACACCCATCCCTCAGTAGATATCTAAGGCCCCAGTCTAGCAGGGGTGTCCATCAGCAGCACTCTACATAGATGCATCCTTTGTCACAGAGTGTGGGGGAGTCAGGGCCCTGCACCCTCCATTTCTTGTGATTCACCATGACTCTCAACCAGCCAGTAAAACAGAAGGTGTATTAGATGACAGGAACACCATCTAAAACAAGGCTTGTAGGTACAGAAAACAGGACCCCTCAGTCAGGTCTTGGGGGGATGGGAAGCCCAGTCCCAGATTCTAGGCCTCCCCCTACCTCCCCAGCCAGCTCCATACTGAAACCCACTCCAGCACTTGTCTCTTTTCCAGGCCAGGAGGCCACCTGATCTCTTTGTTCTCCAACACCTTCAGCTGGCACCTTGCAGGGGAGAGGCCCAAGTCATCAGTTGCCAGGAGACAGGGTGTTGGTCATTCTCTGTGCCAGACAGTTTCACACTTGCCTAGGGCTCTGCAACAATCACACACCCTTATCCCATCACCTAGATACTTAAGAAATGCATAGGGGAAACTGAGGCACTCACACAGTATTCAGGAAGAACATTAAGAACATTCCCACTTCATCACAGTTATTTAATTTGATTAATAATTCATTGATGTTAACAGACACTATTATAGGTGAGGCTGGTAGCACCACCTGTTGTTAAGGTTGCCTGACATTTCCCATTATAAGATCCTGTTTTCAGTTGCTTAAAACTTTGCTAAACATTAAAAAGCTGGGCTGAAACTTTCCATGCCATCTGTCTGCCTCAGGCTAGTTTTTTGTTTTGTTTTATAATTTTAGCCAAAACAGTTCAGCTGAGAACAAGGTTAGACAATAATATGTTGTTGTGCCCATGTTAAAAAATTCTGGTGACCTTTTATTTAAGAAGCTCTTGCATCTCCCTGCTTTGGATCAAGGATTTTCAATTTAATAGGGGGTGGCCTTTGAGTAAAGATGTGCCTTTTGACCAAATTATAAGCCTTTGAAAAATGGCAGTTAGCACCTGCTGAAGGAGTTGTAGACTTTGCAGCTAAATTCCCCCAAAGATTCAGTACACACTCCAACCAAGGGCGAGCTACATGGGATGAGCAGGACTTTCACTTCAAATGCAGCTGTGGGCTCCTGAGGGATGGGTCAGATCTGGGTCTGGGCACTGAAACTGAAAATAGGGAGCTTTGTCTCTTCTGTGCTTTCAGTGTCACCCTGCTGATGTCCAGGAAATGTGGAGGAAAAAACGACCTGATTTGAATACAGAGGGTACAAAAGCCATGCCTATGCTGGCAGGGATAATAGACTGGAATAAGGAACCTTGGGTTAGTACACTGGGACTAGCGGGGAAAATGGGACCAGGGCTTGAGTTCTCTGGAAGACTAGAACTGGCCTGGCAGGGAAACTGGGAATAGAAGCTAAGGAGGGAAACAGGGGGGCAGGGAGCCATTGGGTGGGTAGTAGGAGATTGACATTGGAGAATGAGCTAGGCAGTGGGGAGACTGGGACTGTTTGGCCAAGGATACTGGAAGTTTGAGCGAATGAGGTGGGAGGGAGGATAGGGGGAGACAGATCTGATAAGAAGCTGCGGTGGGGTAGAACTGGGGCTGACTGCGCAAAGAGACTGTGACAAGGAGCTGGGTCAGTCACTGATTCTGGATAAGCAGCCTAGGGAGAGAGATTGGGACTGGAAGCCAGTAGTGATGGAGAATGTGGGTGGGAGCTCAGCAGGCATGACTGGAAGCTGGGGTTGAGGGCAAGAAATAGATCAGACAAGGCACAGCAAGGAGACCAGGACTGTGAGCAGGTGAGGGAAATTGGAACGGGGAGTCCAGAAAAGGATGCTGGGACTGGCTGTGCAAGAAGACTGGGACAAAGTTGAGAAGCCTGAGGTCTGGAGATTGGCCCAGGGTAGGTGAGGAGAATGGGACTGCAGCAAGGAGTTGGGGATGAGGAAGAGAAAGGACTGTGACAGGGACATTTTGGAGAGGACAGGGAAGAAGGGGTCAAGCTTGGGGGAAAACAGGCAGAAGTGTCTGTGCCCACTAGAGATCATTCCCTTTCAGAGCCTGGAATGGAACCCAAGATTCCTGAGTCTCACCAGTCCACTGTTTTTCACAAATACCGGTGAAACCCACAGCCAAAGTGTGTGCTTCATCCCCATCTAGTGCTGGTCCACACAGAGGATGACAACTTACTAATGCTGTCAGTTACTTCATTAACTCAGATGGCAGGGACCTATGAGGTGGAGCTAAAAGTTCCATCTCTCTAATAACCCATGTGGGTGTCAATATGATACCACATGATGGAATTTGGTTTTTTTCCAATGTGCTGTTTTAAAAAATATAGGTAGTAGGGGGCCAAATTAAGGTTGTACAGACAACCTTAATTCTGCCATTGAGTGCTTGACTGTGCAACCTGAATAATGTTCTTTTAACATAGCTTGTGTGTGCATGTGCACTACACAAACACCCACCCCACATCTGTAATGACTAAGAGTACAGTGGTGGATTGTAGATTGGTGGTCTCAGGCCAAACCCTAGTGTGTAAGTGTCAACTAGGTAAATAAATCACTCTGACAGTTGGAACTAATAGGCCACCTCATTGGAGAATCCAAGGACTGGATAGATATAGAGTCTAAAACTCTCCCCCTTAGAGATACTCTCTCTTCAGCACTGAGGTATATTGATGGGGCAATGCAAGGGAGTTAGTACTGCCCATAGCTGACCTGTATCTGCTTTGTGAATAAAGCAAAAACTTCAGATTCCTGGCCTGTCCATTCAAAAAACGTTGTGATTGCTAAATTCTCTAAAATCAAAAGATAATCAGGAAAAAACTAACCCATTGGCTTTTATCTTAGGACTGTGCAGCTGGTTGACCTTTCCTTTAGCCAGGACAGCCTGCTCTGTCACTAGCACCTGTCTTTTACAGCTGAGCTCAGAGCTTTGATTAAAGTCTTATATGATTAGCAAACTATGCTGAGAGCATCTCCAGTATTACCATGTTAAATGTGATTACTTTGCCTAAACTGAGCCTCAAAAAGTTCATTCTAAATGAGCTGAACTACAGAAAATCAAGGAAACTACAAAAATACCTGAAGCAACTTATTTTTATCAACTTGTTTTTACAAACTGCAAATGCCAGCGTAAATTAAAACTCAGTCTTGCGAACGAAAGATGTACAGCATACTGCTTGTAAGGCTCCTCGCCTATCTGTTTTGCAACACAGAGTATGAAATATAAGAGAGGCCGTCTGGCTTATGCAGGACTGCAGAGAATGTGTTTTCATCATAGATTCAAACCATCACAGAGACATTTCTTCTTGTACTGAAAAATAAATCATAAATTTGAAAGATTGGGAGAAGGGAAAATTTTAATCTCAGGGTCTTCCTACGTTTGTTCATACAGTATTAGAGTTCATATTTCAGCCTAGAAGAGACCATGTGGACATCATGGATTCATAACAAAGAATATTACAGAGCAGAGAATTCATTTGTATTTTTGTAATTACCAGTCTCAGTTATTTACAATTACTCCCTGGAACCTTCACAAAATAAATTATTACTAGAAGAATGGCTTGAAATATTTTAAATGTTTTGGGCTATTAATGTAGGATACTTGAGAACTATTAATTTTATACAGTTGCAGAAGAGAACCTGAATAGGATTAGGCCAGATGTTGCTTTGGTTTTTTTCCAACTTCAAATGGACTCTAAAAACAACATGCTTGCTTCTGTTCTTGGGGGACATTTCTATTGCAAATTATAAGAAATAGGGGGCCATATCCTCAGCTGGTATGGAAATCAGTAGAGCTCCATTGAGGTCTGTGTAAAAATGGTGTGAAGTCAGAATCAGGTTCAACTGGCCTCAGAGGCTAGAACAATTGGGGGAGATTTTCAGAGTGTTAGGAATCCTCTTATGACTTTGTGTGTGTTACCCGCATCCCTGTAACCTGTACAGGAGGAATGGAGCACCACCACCAGGCTCCTAATCCCTGCTACAAGCAGGTGGGGGTGTAGAATGTGCTGGCATGGTCTTGGGAATGAGTGGTGCTTTGGCTCCACCCCAGCACCAACTCACCTGCCACACACCAGAGCCAACACAGAGAGGGAAGTATTCTGTCCTGGCTTAAAGGGTGGTACTGATTACTTTGTTCCTGGAGCAAAGGGAGAGCACTAAGGAAATTCTCATCATCCTTTTCCACATCCAATACATCTAGGAATGCATCAGTCCTAATGCAATGTCCTTCCCCGTGCCGTAACCCTTATTTCATTTAGTTTAGGGATGAATTAGCCCCTAGTTCTGGAACTGGCTTCCAAATGGGAACCTCTGAACCCTACTTGCTGCCCTGCTGAATTCAATGGGGCTTAGTAAAGGCTCAGGAATCTGCCTACATGGGCCAGTTTGCACAATGGAGATCAACAGCTGTAAGCTGTTTACAGCAGATTCCCCCAGTCCTGGTTCTGCTGTCATGGCATAAATTGGTAGTAACTCAGATGAGGTTAGCAGTAGTTGCATTGGTGCTAAGTGGGTGTAAGTCAGATCATATTCATGGCCCCTGTTCTTTCATGTGTCGTGTATTGCATCATATATATTTACAATCCTATGTAAATTATAATCAATTTGTAAGCACCTAGAGGATAACAGGAATAGTGATAAGGAATAACCAACATATACTTATCAACAACAAATACATGCCAAACCAACCTAATTTCCTTCTTTGACAGAGTTATTGGCCTGATAAACAATGTGTTGCAATAGCCTAGCATCAACTGCACCTATGTAACATACCTAATCCCATAACAATGGAAAGAGGAAAGACAATGGAAGGAGGTAAAACACCTATAGGGTGCAAGGGATTCATTTGTCTACACAATTTTTGTAGAATTTTCTTTGTGACAAGGTATAAATGTGCTCCTTTATCCCTGGGATTACAAGGAGAACCCAGGTTCCCTGCCTAGCACATGAATGACCTGGAATGGGGCTATGAAAAACCCTGAAGCAGCAGCTGTTAGGGCAGCTATTGAAGGGGAGGAGGGTGTGCTGTGCCCTCCCAGCTTGCTAAGAGCTGGAACCAAGTCTCTAGTGGCTGGCACCAAGTGTTCTGAGTTGCTTTGCTCTTGTTTTGAATCTTTTTGTGTTAGTCAAGCCAGTCCAGAGAAAAGGGCCTTGGACTGAACTGTGGTTTGGAGCTTTATTTTCCTTTTCCTTGCTAGTTTATCTGTCTGCTGGCTTCCACACTTGCTTTCCTTAAGCGCATCCAGAAGCCCCACATAACTCTTGATGTTATGAAGCTGACAAATGGGGAGTGGTAAGATTTTAGGTTCTTTAGTGTAAACCAAGAGTTGTCAGCATTTTGGCCATTTCTAATAGGATTTTCTTCCACCTTATAATAAATGTTCTGTTATTTTTAAGCATTTTAGTTTGATTATCATAAATACTTCCTGTGCAGAGGTTTACAAATGGGATCTGGGGCCAGCAGTGCTCCACAGAGAGCTGGCTGGCCAAGCGGTACAATTCATTCCCATACAGGTCTGTGCCCCACTTAAGTCCCCTCAGAATAGGACTTAAGTGGGTCTTAAGCAATACACAGACCTTGTACAGCCCTCTGACCAGGGGTAAATTTCACTCACTGGTCTGGACACTAATTGTGTTAAAAGGGGTAATATTATTTTTCCACATAAGTAATTGCTGTAACTGCTATAGGAACATGATGTGATTGAGAATGAAAGAGGAAGTTGATCATAAATCCACCTCTCTATTAAGATGTGGTCACCTTAGTCCTTATGAATCATAGATTATCAGAGTTGGAAGGGACCTCAGGAGGTGATCTAGTCCAACCCCCTGCTCAAAGCAGGACCAATCCCCAACTAAATCATCCCAGCCAGGGCTTTGTCAAGCCTGACCTTAAAAACCTCTAAGGAAGGAGATTCCACCAACCCTCCCCTAGGTAACGCCATTCCACAGCTCACCACCCTCCTAGTGAACAGTTTTTCCGATTAGCCACTAAACACCCCTGCAACTTGAGCCATTACCCTTGTTCTGTCATTATGGACCACTGAGAACAGTCTAGATCCATCCTCTTTGGATCCCCCTTTCAGGAAGTTGAAAGCAGCTATCAATTCCCTCTCATTCTTCTCTTCTGCAGACTAAACAATCCCAGTTCCCTCAGCCTCTCCTCATAAGTCATGTGCTCCAGCCCTCTAATTATTTTTGTTGCCCTCTGCTGGACTCTTTCCAATTTTTCCACATCCTTCGTGTAGTGTGGGGCTCAAAACTGGAGACAGTACTCCAGATGAGGCCTCACCAGTGTCAAATAGAGGGGAATTATCACATCCCTCAATCTGCTGAGATAGAGAAGACCCTGCTTTGACAATGAAGTTGTCATTTTATGTATAAATATATTTCTAGGGCTAATGTGTATAACATAGTTAAGCAAAGTCTACTATAGGGTGTGTAGTGATGCACGACTCAGCCCTGCGGCACCTCCTGCTAGTCCGGTATGGGAATTCTCTCTCCAGCCTTGGACCACCCTCTGCAGGCCAATGTCCCGCTGTCACTAGCCCCATGTCCCTCCCAGACCCCTTGGGTGCTGCCCCCTGGCAGTACTCCCACTCTCTGGGGTCCCCTCCCAGGGGAATCCCACCTTCTATTCCCACCTTGCCTCAGTGTTCACTGCCAGTCCTCATCTACCCCCCGCAATATGGGGCAGACTGCAGTCCATATCACTCATCACTGGCAAGGGGGGGTTGAACCAGCTGCCTCCACCTACCCCCAGGCTGCACGCCTGCAACCACAGTATCTTTTCAGGCCTTTGGCTAGGCCTACAGCCTAGGGGTTTTCGAGGCAAGAGCTCCCCAGCTCTTTGCCCTCTTCCCCAGCACTGCTCTACTCTGGTACCTTACTCAAGGTCCCAGGAAGCCAGACCCTTCTCTCTCTACACCAGCAGTGGCTACTTCCCCAATCAGTCCAGGTTTTCCCCTACCACAGCCCTTTCCCAGAGCTGTTTTAAGCCCTTCAGGGCAGGAGCGGGTGGCCACCCTGCTACAGGTGCTATTTAAAGCTTATGCCTAGTCTATTTGAAAGTTACCCAGTACTACTTATGTGCATGACATCAACAGTCCGCTAGGTGCTTTACAGGCAAGTATGACAAGAATGGTCCTGCTTCTCCTCTCATTCTACCAGCAATATTATGCTGGTGTAACTGCACTGAATTCACTCAAGTTGTACATGAGCAGAGCATAAGTGAATGGAGAATTAGGCCCAAAGACCCTGCTCCAAAAAGGACCAGTAGCTGTATGAATTTGGTGTCTGTTGAATTCTAAGTGGAAAAGAAAACACTTGTTTGGTATAATACACACACAAGGAATGGGGGCAAGAAGCAGAACTCCTTAGTTGCTGGATGTGTTTGTGTCACACAGGACTGGACCAGTGGCAATTGTTTGAATTTCACATGCTCTCGACAAACCCAACAAGCACAGGAGCAAGACCATGCAGTGCAACAAAGAAGTTCTATTTAATATAATGAACAAAAAGGGGAGAAAAAAGCCTCTGGAAGAGAGAATTCTAGTGAATTTAACCAAATGGGGAATGACACTATAGACAGATTGGGTGTTTTGATTATCTGTCCTACCTTGGAACAATTGGTCTTTTCCTATATTGAACAACATAATTCCCAGGAATACTGTAAAAACCTCAAAAATGACACAACCTAGGTGGACACCATTCCTAACCCAAAGAAACCCCCAGTTCATATGGTGCACAGGGAATCAACAGCTGCAACATTTAGACATTTAGCTAGTGGCAGAACTCAAACTTTTGAAAATTAACATAGCAGGCTGTGAAAGAGGCTAGTGAGTTACCTAAGCACAGGGGGCCAGATCTTGAGATTTTACTCCGCTCCTACTTGGACAAACTCCCATTGTCTTCAGGCAAAAACATTTCTTTCTCTGCCAGCTCATGTTCTCCTCACCTACTCTGAAAGTAATATCTTAGTTAACATCCAGTCAGCATTCCACTCTCTTCTGGATGAACAGAAGCCATTTGTTTAGAAACAAAAATCTGAAAACATTCTGGAATTTTCAACATCCCTCATCTCTTTTCACCAAAACACATACATGAGACTCTGCATCTGAGTGTCCCTGTGCTGTGAATGGCTACAGCCTTCCATGGGAGCAGCATCTCTCTCTTCATTAGATCTGACCATATCCCCATCCCTGCCTTTCTCACCTCTCTCCAGAAAACTGAGGCAAAACGTAGAAGTCATCTAGTTTGAGTCAATGCTCTTTGATCAGAGGAGTCAATGTACAATGTAATGCAATTGCTTTGAATACACAACCCAGCTGTAGAATCTAGTAAGCCGCTTCATGCATATAGTCAGAAACACTGGCCGTCTTTCCACAGCAAACGTCCTGCAGACATCCATAATACTGGCTCTTAATGCAAGGGTCTACACACTGGGAAATCTCACTCATCCACCTTGTTTGCAGAGACGTTTTATGTATAATGGATTTCATGTATGTGGAGAGCAGGAGAAGTAAGGGACAAGAGACCACACATTCCTTTAGGGGAGCTGTTTTTAACCTCTACAGGAGGGAGCTGCAACTCCAAAAAATGGCAACTAATAATGAGTAAAAAGAGGAGGGAAATAAGAGAGAAAACTATCCAAAATCATGGGCCTTAGCATCCAGTTACAGCATATGAGCAAGTCCCTTTAACTTAGCTTTGATGGGGGTTACTCATATCCTGTGCTGGGAGAATAATGCTGAGAGAAATGATAAATTAGAGTTGGAAAAGATCTGCAATACATAGTAGGTCATGTCATCCACTCTGCCACAGCAAGCAGCTCTACCCAGACAGCTGACACCAATTTAGTCTGTAAATACCATTAATGATATGAAAAGCTGGCTTGAAATTCATTTTCTATGGAAAACATTCCCTCTTCTTTGAGTATATACTTATGTGGGACTTGATTAAGACATTTACAATGAGACAGTACCAATTCTTTTCTCCCCAACAGCGTCCTCTCAGTTTTAATTTTGCAGGCTCTCTGCATTCTGCCCATTTTATATTTACTTTTCAACAAATTTCATTCAGTGGGGGAAACCTTGGATAAAGTTCACACACACACACACACACACACACACACACACACACACAAAACTGTCTCCCACAAGGAGCAACCAACAGATGGCATTGTATATTTCCATGTACAATATCTCTGTACGGAACATGCAACTGAGCTTTTGCTTTACTGGCTCTCCAAAGGAGCTAGTTAAGAAGCAAGACAAGGATTACACTTCCTTACCAAAAAAAACTTAAATAAAATTTAACAGAGTCCAGTACTTTTAAGACTCAGTCAGGTACAGTCCGGCTTTACAGCTAAGCTTAGGCTAACATTAAGAATGTATCTAGTGAAACAAATGCAGGCCATTAGCAGAAATTTGTGAATTCTAATATCCTTTGGCTTGTTGCCTTTGCAGAAGGGACACTGCATTTGCCAGCATAATACACATATTGCACATACAGGCAAATGGCATGGGGCATGGTAACAGAATGCAATTGTTCAGACATTCTGCACTATTTAGCTGCTCTAAAAACACACACATAACAACTCAGAAATTATGTTCACTGCAAAACCTGGCCATGGAGCACTGGAAACCTTTTAGGGGCTCTTTATCATTTCCTGCCTTTGCCAGAATGAGGCTAATTTGCTCCTATTTCAGCAGGCTCGAGCAGAATGCAAAAAGAGAGACTGGATTGTCAGCATTATTGAAAGGATTCATGATTAGTCACACTCACTTGAAGGCAAGTTACTTGCCAGACACTACACTACTCATTAACAGACCTGCAAGCTGGCAGCCCTCCAGCAACTGAGCAACAGCTCCAGGCCTGGCAGACCCAAGAGGACCTATGAAACCCTGTATTCTCTCACACCCTGAAGTGCAAGAGGCCAGTTTAGGCATGCCTGGGTGCAATTGGCTCCCTAGGAGCTCAGTGGATCTGTTTGTTTTATGCTCTATAGCTTAAAATACAATTATTCAGGAGCCCAGCTGGTGCTAACATCAAGGTAACATCTTGGCGTGTTACTCTGAAACTGTTACCTGCATGGCGCCCCCACTTTGTCCCCACAGTTCACTTTTCATTAATCAGAAAATTGTTTCGGGGCACGTAGGTTTTGAACCTTTTCTGCCCTGCTTCAACTCTTACCTCAGTTCTAGAAAGGAAACCATGGAGGGTTGTAGGAAACCCCCTAGCTGATCAGACAAGTGAGTGGTCCATCTTGTTCACTGTCCTGTCTCTGACAGTGGTCAGTACCAGATGCTTAGCAAGAAGGTGCAATGAACTCCATAAAAGACAATTATGGAATAACCTGCCAGGGGGGAAGTTTCTCCCTAACCCATGTCAGCTTATGGATAGCTTATGCCCTAAAGGGAAGGCAGGGTGGCCCTGCAGATACGGCAGGGGCCTGCTACTCACCTGTGGGTGACCTTGGGCAAGACATTTCCCCTCTGTGTCTGTTTTACCATTTGTAAAATGGGAACAATATAGAACCCTTTGAGATGTACTGACTGAAAGCACTGTATAAGAGTTAGGCATTATTATGAAAGCCCCAGTTCAGCAAAGCACTGGAGCATGGTTTTTAAAGCTTTGCTGAATAGCTGGGCTGCTGAACCAGAGCCTAAAGCATGAGGGTTTATACCTTTTAAATTCTATTTAATATAACAATGGATGTCCTCATTATCCATATAATTGTTTATTTCTCCTGATTCTCTTGGCTGCAGTGATCTCTTAGGGCAAAGAGATCCACAGAATAATTATGCATTGATTTAACAAGTAGCTCCTTTTATCCATTTTCAATCTGCAGCATTTCATTTCCATTGAAACCCTCTATGTTCCTCTGAGAGAAGGTTAGTAGGACAGCACAATTTGCGTTTCATTCCTCTTCATACCATTCATTATCTTGTATCCCTCCACCATGATCCTTCTTATTCATTTCCACTCTAAACTAAACAGTGCCAATCTTTTCAATCTCTCTCGATGCGTTTGCTGCTTCCGCTTGATCCCATCCCCCCCGTTCCCCCTCACACACACTTCCATTCTTCTTTAAAAGTATCCAGTGAGCAAGCTAATCTCCCAGAATGTTTTACAACAATTAGGGAGGGAGGTTATAAAATTGTATCATTGTCACCATGTGCATTACTCTAGCCTGAGGGCTTTGTTGGAAGAGACACATTAAGGATTTACATCAGGCATTAAAGCCAGCATGCATGAATGTGTACGAGGAATAATTATTTCATGTAACAATTTGAAGCTATGCGGAATTTGCATAAGGGAAAATGTTCTTATTAGTTAATCAGTCCTACCTTTCCCTACCTCCTTCCCATAAACAATATTTTAATCAAAGAGTACTGCACAGTATGCCTCCATAAAGCTATATTTGTATAACATATGTACAGGGAGATTCATATGCGCTGAAGAATTTAGCTGCTGTCTGAAGGGGAGTCCTAGCTGGGAGAAATAGTTCCAACACTCCCCACACACACACTCCAAGTTACAAGCTGGGGTGATTACAGGTTTGTACATATATTTTTTTCAAGTCTGCAACAATGCCTTGTGCTGTTATTTCAGCACTGCAGGTGTGGGCAGGATCAGTAACTAGATGAGACACCTCCGAGGAATCGCTCTGTTGCAGGAAGTAGTACTGGTGATTCAGCAGGTGGCACTCTTCCTCCTGAGTTCATCACTGAATCAATTCCTCCCTCCCACCCCTCCCCCCAAAAACATGAGGGAGGACAGTGCTGCTGAAAAGTGCTGAATTCTGGGTGCAACATTATACCAAGCTCTTGCCTATTTGGTGGCTTTAAAGCTTCATATTAACCCATTGTCCTACCCAAGTTCCAACCTGGATATTTATAGCCTTAATACTTAGCACATTCCAAGGGATTCAAAGTTTGGGGCATCCTGGCCATGCTTCATTTCCTCCAGCCACACCCTCCTCCTCAGCAACTGCGAAAGCATAGAGGCTGACACTATGCCCCTGCAGAATTCCCTTTGCTTCAGGCCAAATCTTCTGTGGGACAGAAACACTGACTTGACTGCTAGATCTTTAGTGCAAGCAGCTACAGAGTACCTGAGGCTCTGGCCCTATATATAGGGATAGTGCTTGAGTAACTATTGGAGACGAGAGCAGGAACAATTAACTGTTTGAGACAGATTGCAACACCTATTTTCATAGACTTTTCGGGGTTGGAAGGGACCATAAGAGGTCATTGAGTCCAACCCCCCCACTCAAAGCAGGACCAATCCCCAGACAGATTTTTGCCCCAGATCCCTAAATGGCCCCCTCAAGGTTTGAACTAAGAACCCTGGCAATGCTCTAACCACTGAGCTATCCCGCCTCCTTTTCCTATAATTGATGCCTCTTTTGGAGTACTTTATTCCATTTCCCAACCCAAGTCGAGCTGTGTAGGTTTTGTATTAGGCAAACATTTCCCTGCAAGAGGATAAAGCATTTAAGTGAGAGATTTAGTTACCGCACTCCTTTCTCTCTCTCACTCCTAATTTATAGAAAAGTACCTGAGGGTAATGTACAAGAGAGAGCAGATTGGAGCCATTCATTTGAATGATGTCACACTCACCTACTGTACCTATAAGAGAGGCTTTATCGTTTGCTAACACGATGCTTTCTTTGTAGCTAACAAATATCTTTTAAAAATAAAGAAAACAGTTTCCAGGAAAAATCCTGTAAAATAGCAGTTTTCTCGAGGTGGAAATACATTTGCAAGGTTGTGATCTGTTTAATCAATCTTAACATTTGATGGAAAATCTTGAATATGACAATCAGGGGCATAGCTGAAAGAATACAGCTTGTGGATCTGCCTCTCCCTTCCCCCCGTCCCCCCCAGTTTCATGTTTTAGAGGGGAAAGAGCATTCAGCACCTATTCTTAGGCAGCAGTGAATACTGGCACACACTGAGTGATGTGCCAAATGAGACACAGCTTCCAGTCACTGTTACCACAACCACTCTGAAGCAATTGTCTCTATGCCGTTTCCAGTCACTTCTTCAAACAAGTCCCCTTTTAAATGCATGTCATGAATGATCTTCTTAGCTCTGATTTGGGCAGCTGACCTAAAAAAAAAAAATCTTTTGATCCTGATTCCCCACCCTGTCAACACAGTCACCTGCCATGCTCACTTGGTTAGCCTGGTCTACCACAGATGGGCAAAGAATGAATAATCTCATTCTTCAGAGATTATTTTATTGGCTGTAGATGAGTCTGTCAGCGGCCAACTGATACCTAATGCTTTCTGTGGTGATATTAGTGACATCAGGCCTGTCAGCAGCAGCAAGGAAACCCTCAGAGCTGCAACCAGCATTCCATGGTGATGACAGGGAACTTAATGCTAGAGTCCTCAATGCAAACCCAAATCAGATGTTAGCTGATAGCGTTTCAGAAAGTTGAGAGTATGTGAAAGTGGGGGATGAGCAGCAAGAGAAGGTTAATGCAAAGTACCGAATAACCCTAAATTATGTGTTACAATCCACTAGTGGTTCCAGGGGAGTTTCCATTGGGTTCTGTGACTCAGCAAAGCTACTGTCACAAACTATGATCTATCATTCTAAAATTGCCACTAAAACCACTGGTGATGGTCAGTCTCTTTTCAGATGAGGGCGCCTCTGGCTACCATAGTTATGAAACCCAATACCTTGCTTTTGGATATAATGTAAGATGTTGACAAAGGCAAGAAAACCCAAATGCTGTATGTTCTGGCACAATCATTTTCAAAGTTAAAATCTATTCAAAAAGTCAGTATTTCCTGCTACTTACAGAGGTACACTCAGCATTTCAAAATGGCTGCTCTATGGCAACCCAAACTACAAATGTGATGAAGTGTACACTAGTGTCTTATATGGCAGCCATGCCAGGTTCACCAGGAGGTGCCAGTGTGTCACACTGCCTTTACATGTGCAACAAGGATTGTAAAAATAATGTGCACAAACACCAGTTACACTACAACACAGTTCTATCTGACTAGCAGTGATGCGCAGCCAACATTTTAACAAACAGCTCCCTCAAAAAAACGTTATTCAGCCTCAGTTGGCAATGCAAGTAACAGTCCCTTGGCAAAATGCTTGTTCCTGCCTCGAAAAACAAAAATACCCAAAAACCAATCCAGTTGTTCCACATTTCCCCACAAACCCACCAGCTGCATATTCTCCCCACTGTTAAATACATTAGTTCCCCCAAACCCTCTGGCACATGCTTCTTGTCTCTCCCCATTGCCCCCTCACCCCAGCACCTTACAGAGGTGGTAAGGTGTCTAGCACACTGATAACAATGTATAAATAATAAGGGCTGATTTGTGGCCATTCACCTGAGGAGCAGGGGACAGTGTGGAGGTGCATAGCCCCAGCAGGAGCTCTCGTGCCTTCTAGAGCCTTCAGGGGGCATGGCTGATATGACAATGAGGCAGGAAATGTTCTCCCCTGAGTAGGGCCAGCTGGCATAGAGAGAGAGGGATGGGGATACAATCACACCACTGTATCCCTCCCTGGGAGTTTAGCACTCAGCTGGAGTAGCTCAAAGACCCTACATGTGTGCTCCTGGTGCTGTTCCTCCCCTTGTGCACCCGCATGTGGAGACCAGGCAGACTCCTACCCTACTGCTAATAATACATTTATTTGCCTTATAGCACAGACAGGCTGTAACTGGGTTTAGAGGGGATGTGATATGTCAGTAGAGTATAGGTGGCTGCATGCCACCAAGTATGAGGCAACAGTCCCTGGAGGATCTGGACACTGAAGATCTAAAACAGGCAATAAAGGTAAGTTTGTAATATACTAATGAGCTGAGTAGCCCCTTAACCAACACGCTGGGAATTATTCCGCATGTAGGACAAAGTAGTCTCCGGACAAACTCTTTGGGGCAGATTCGGATTTGAATTACACTGGTGTAAAGCTGAACAACATTGCCTGAAATTAGCCAGTGCAACTCTCAGGTGCCACATTTTGATCTCAGTTATACCAATATAAACCTGAAGTAACCCCGCTGAAATCAGTAAATTTATTACAGATGTATAATTGGGTGATTTTCATCAAAATCTGGCCTGTTAACTTCTAGGGTGCTGGACTGGAATTAGCGATAGCAGCAGGGGGAGGGATAGCTCAGTGGTTTGAGCATTGGCCTGCTAAACCCAGCGTTGTGAGTTTAGCCCTTGAGGGAGCTGTTTAGGGAACAGGGGTAAAAATTTGTCTGAGGATTGGTGCTGCTTTGAGCAGGAGGGCTGGACTAGATGACCTCCTGAGGTCCCTTTCAACCCTGATATTCTATGATTCTGTCAGTAAGATTGTATGCATGTAACTGAGACCAGTCTTAGCACTCTAGCTGATAGTGCCATCTTTTAGACATTATAAATAAACAAGATTTGCATCAAATTTGGCTTCACTTACACCCATGCAACCCCATCCACCCTATGGAAGTCAATGGGCCTACAGGGGTATAAGTGAAAGCAGAACTTATCCCTTTGGCCCAGATTCACTCCAGTGAATCTAGAGTGCCAATGGAGTTACTCTAGATTCACAATAGTGTTAGAATCTGTCTCTTTGTCTTTCAATTAACTCCTCAAGCTGATGGTCTTCTGATTGAGTTGGTGATTCCAGCTTTGTCTTTTACCTCTTACTACAGACTACAGTATAGTAGATCTGACTTTAATATCACAGAGAATGTCTAATTCTCCATACTGAAAATGTTCAAATATAGATGACTTTTCACCTTTCCTTGCTAGAGGCCAAATTCTTTTGAACAATACTAAACCTTATTTAACCAGGAAGTCTTCAAAATTATGGAGTGCCCCCAAAGGTCATGAGTTCTGGGACAACCTTGAAAAGTGACTTTTATCTCAACGGACATCCTGGTGGCTCAAGGCTTAAATAAATACATTCTAATACCTAACACTCCTAAAGGATATATGCTCAGTGCCAAAGGTTATATACTTAGTGAAGCATTCTAGGCAAACATGCAGTGCTGGAAGACCTTGCATGCATTTCCTTATAATTAACAGGGATAATTCTTAATTAATAAATAAATGTTTTTGTTAGGGGATTAGAAATCTGCACTAGATACAACAGTTTTCCACAAAATTGTTTGTCACATGATCTTGCAATGATTTAATCAGACATATAATACAAAGCAAGAGACAGGGCCATGTTAATTAATATGTAGGTCTGGGGTATGGTGATTTCAGGGGCATTGTTTTGGACAGGCAGACAGGCAACATGCATGCCTTGGACCACCCTGCAGAGGTGAGGGTGGAGTGAAGATCTGGGTTGAGAGAAAGCCCACAAGTCTTTGAGTGGTAAGGCAGGACCTGTAAAGCTACCCAACAGAGAATCAGCTCTGTGAAAACAGAGGTTGTTTCACACATAAAATGCTGCAAACCTCTGATCTCTAAATGGAGATTGTGACTAATCGGCTAAGAACGTAGAGGTGAGTGGACTGCTTATAGGGACTTGATGGACCAAATGTATCCTCACTGTAATTCCATTGATTTAAATGGATTTAACCCTGGGATTAACTCGGTCCATAGGGTTGATTTGGCCCTGGCCAGATATAGGACCATAAGATCGAAATTTAACTAACATGTGACTTTCTTTTAAAATACACCTTGGGCAGATACTTCCACCATCTCCTGCTTCTCACACACACACACACACACACTGCATGGGCAGAAGTTTGTTGTTCTCCTTGTGGAATCATCCTAGCCAATAACAGTTCATTCAGGATTAATTTTTCCCTTTAACAAAAAGATGAGCCAGAAAAATTGCCTGGGTCACTATCAAACAGATATGAACCATACCAAGTAACATCATGTATAATGTGGGGGTTACTATGATGGGTGAGATGTCTAAAAGTGAAATCTCTGCCATGAAAGGACTGATGGAGCCACTCTGTTTCACTTTAGCTTTCTCATGCATGCCACTAATAATAGGCCACACACCAGAAAGCATGATGTGCTCACGTATAGCCTGATCAAAAGCCTGTTAAGTGCAAAGAAAAACTCACTGTGTGACATCAAAAGGCTTTATGTCAGGTCTTTAGATCTTGATCCTCCAAGGTTCTAAAAGGTGCTGAATATCCTCAACTTCAGTGGTAGTCAAGTAACCTACAGGATCAAACCCTTAAAAATGTAAGTCTGAGACTTTAGGGCCTGACTCGGAAAGATGCTGAATAGCTGCAGCTCCCATAGACTCCCTTAGGAGTTGTGGGTACTCAGAGTGGGATTCACAAGCAGGACATGGGTGCCTAAAGTGGCAGTTAGGGGCCCAAGTCCAACATTTAGGTGCCACTGGCATTCACAAAACCCCTGTTCAGCTGCTGCCTAAAGTCCTTATGTGCAGAGGCAATGCACGTGGGCAGAGTGGGCATGCAGAGATTTGCTGTTTGGCTTGAACTGAGCATGCTGACACAGACTGAGCATGCTCAGTAACAGAGCTAAAGCCAGCTGCCCTCACTCTGCTCTCTCTGAGCCCTCCCCTGCACCTTTCAACAGGCATGGGTCATCTCTGCAGATGTGCCTACGTTTCTGATATTCAAGTCTCTGAGGTATCTACAATTTGATGGCTGGGCCTGTGTACAGACACCACAGCCCTGGACATCTCCCAGCAGCTCAGTGCCTAATTCATGGCTAAGCCCCAGCAGAATTCACAAAGCAGGCATCCCCCACTTATAGTGCCTCTAGGGCCTGATTCAGTAGGCATGTTTAGAGCCTGGCTAAACCCACAAAGAGGAGCAGGTGGTAGCCTACCTATTATAACATTTGTCTCAATGGTTACAGCATTCTCCGTGGATGTAGAAGACCTAGGTTCAATTCCCCCCTTTGCCAGATGTAGAAAAAGGAGCTGAACTCATGTTGCCCCGCTCCCAGGAGAATGCCTGAACCACTGAGCTACAGGGTATTCTGGGTAGAGGTCTCTCAGTTGAAGCTCTTCCTCTGTGTATAAATTAAATAGGCATTGAAGCAGAGGGATGGGAACGAGGATCTCCCACAGCCCAGGTGTGAACCTAACCACTGGACTATAGAGAGTCATTCACACCCTCTCCCTGACCCAGTGATGCCTTGGTTTTGCTTGATAAAGGACTGACCTGGCTTAGGCACCTAACTCCAGGAGAGGGTTCAGGCTGTGAATCTTGACTGGAGAGAGGAGTCTCCCTACAGCACACCCTCAGTGCACGGTGTCTTATCAGTGCATTGTTGCTGAAATGCTGAAACAAGAACTAAAGTTACATCATAGAGAACGACACTACTAGCCTTACCCAAGTTGAGTAACACTTTACCCCTTCAGTAGTCACGTTGAAGCTACTCATACAGCAAGGTACTTCTCAACTAGAGAGAGGGGATCCAAATCTGGCCGTTCAGGTTTCCTTTCAATATCTGTCATTATTAAGCATGATTGCAAATGCTTTGGTTCATTTCACTTCAGAGCTCATTTCAAACAGGTCAGTGAATGGAGCTGTAATTACAAGGCAACCAGCTTGTCTAATAATTCAGTGCCATTCATGTGTTGCACAAAAATTATACCTGCAGGTAGTTGTTCTAAATTCTGTTTGCAGTTCTATATGTTTTATATCCTACCAATTCATCAATCTGTTTATACACTGATGTTATACTTAGATTGATATTTAACTATCCAAAGAATCATTGACTTAAAAAGATTTGCTAATGACTGTCATTCAGTGATATGACAGAGTTTGCACTATCTGGAAAATTTTAATCACTTATTTGCAAATCATAGCCTTTCTTTCATACACACACACTGAGAGAAAGAGAGAGCTAGCTGTTTCACATATCACTAGGAACAGCTGGGATAGGCAAAGTAAATAGAAGGATGTTGATTTGTAAAATCTCAACCAAGGGCTCCAGATATAAACAATTGTTTACAATATTGATTCATTTCTTACTTTCTGCTTCTATTTCCCCTTTTAGCTTCCTTTAAGTCCTCATCATCCCACAAGATTTTAAAACAATGTGAAATAAATAAGGGAGTTGATCACTATTGAAGCATAAGCACATTTTCCAGCTCTCTGTCAGAAATGTATAACTTTTTATGTAAATTGTTTAGTAGCTTAGAGCTGGGACTCAATTGGCAGAGGAGCTGTTAGCTGATCATTCTGAACAGTCTTTTTAAAATGATGAAATACTTGCCCCATTTCACCTCACACCGTCTCCCAGGGCACGGCTAGAATAAAAGAGGACCAGTAAAATTAAGATCCATAGAAGTTGTGACGGGGGAGGGAAAGAAGCAGAAATGCAGTGGTTGAAACACGCACAATTATTTATAGCTAGCGGAAAAGTTACAGTAAATGTTTTTAGAATTGATTCATAGGTGAAATGTTTTCCTCTCTCCTACCACCATTTATATTTAGATGCTTGTATGTCTTATAGATGGAACTGATACTGCTGCCTACTAAGGTTGCGATCATAAGACTATGTTTTAGTTTGCTTGTAACTTTGCCAAAGTTTAACCATTTTGGCTGACATTTTCTGTGCCAGGTGTCTGCCTCAGGCAAAAAGTTTCTGGAGAATTTCAGCCAAAATTGTTCAGCTGTTTATAAGAACAAGGCTAGTGAAAGTGCTGTTTTGCCCTTTGTCCATGTTGGAAAATCCTGGCACCCACAGGACTTCTAAGGAGCCTAGGTGGTGTTAACAGCTGCCATTTTCCCTCGAGGTTGCTGCTGGGGAGGTGTAGCTTTAATTTATGGCAAGGTCTCTGTTAAGGTGATGCACTAAATCAGCACTTCCCTTAGTTAGCAGGCACTGACATGCGTAGGACAGAATTGGCCTGCCAGTGCTGGACTACAGGTAGTTGAATTTATGGCCACTTTATGGCTCTGCACCCTGCTTCTCACCCCAGCTAACTTAGTCCAAGGAAATATGGCCAATGAGTATATATAGGCATTGTAGCTTACGAGTGTGCATTGTACAGCTCTAGTTGTATGACTATATATGCAGTGAAACCCATCATCAAATTGAGATTTTCAGATCTGGATCCAGACACATGTTTCTCCAGATAGAGAGTGGAATTCAGATCCAAACACAGGCTCATCCATAATGGAAACAACACTGGGTGCTATTTAATATTCCCAGTTTAGCTTTTTATAAAGCAAAATGCTGATACCTTGGTGACAGAGTTGGTCTAAATGGCTAGACAACTTGAGCTGGAAGTTCTTAGTGAGCCATGAACTGTCAGTGAAAAGGCTATTTGGCTATTACATATGGAGCTGGTCAGAAAAATTTTGTTGAAAGTTTTTTTTGTTGGAAAAAGCTTCTTCAACAAAAGAGAAACTTCCTGCAAAAGAAAAAAATGAAAATATTTTAATTTTGGAAAAAATTTGTTTTGGAAAATTAGAAAATTTAATTTCAAGTTTTATTGTATGAGTTTTTTTCATTTATATTTATTAATTTTATAGTTATTTTATGACATATCAGTAGTAGCAATGCATGATAATAATATGTACTGCTGCTATTGACATCATTATATCACATATAAATAAAAATAAAATAATAGTTGAAATATTCTGTTAAAATCATTTAGGGCACCTGCTACTTAGTACTGATCGAAACTTCCTTTGTAGATCAGTGCTTCCTATTTGTGTTGTAATCAGACACTTTCACATCCCCGGAATATGAAGTGGTACAGGAAATGCAGACCTCTCTAAGGCTACATCCAAGATCGAATGTATAGTAATTCAGTCCTTAGCCTCTTTGCTGAGACTGCCCCCAAAAGTGTGAATTGTAGTAGTTTTTAGAGGAGTGGGTGTTTATCACTAGAAATTATGTTGTACAGGAGATGAGACTAGATAGCACAATGGTCCCTTTTCTGTATTTTTTCCACTATGTCTTTTTTGAGATGGGGAGACCACATCGACACACAGTATTCAAGATGTGGGCATACCATGGATTTATATAGAGGCAATGTGATATGACTAGATAGCACAATGGTCCCTTTTCTGTATTTTTTCCACTATGTCTTTTTTGAGGTGTGGCAACTGGAACTGCACACAATATTCAAGATTTGGGCATACCATGGATTTCTATAGTGGCATTATGATATCTACTGTCTTATTATCTATCCCTTTTCTAATGGTTTCTGACATTGGATTGGCTTTTTTGACTGGTGCTGAACATTGAGCAGATGTTTTCAGAGAATTATCCACAGTGACTCTAATATTATGTTTTCCAAAGTGCATTTATAAATATTGAACTTCATCTGTCATTTTGTTGCCCAGTCACCCACTTTTGTAAGATCCCTTGGTAACTCTTCGGTGTCTGCTTCAGACTTAACTATCTTGAGTAATTTTGTATTATCTGCAAATGTTTCCACCTTACTGTTTACCCCTTTTTCCAAGCTGAAAAGTCCCAGATTATTAATCTCTCCTCAAATGGCAGCCATCCCATACTCCAATCATTTTTGTTGCCCTTTTCTGAACCTTTTCCAATTCCAATATATATATTTTTGAGATGGGATGACCATATCTGCACACAATATTCAAGCTGTGGGTGTATCATGGATTTATATGGAGGCAATACGATATTTTATGTCTTATTATCTATCCCTTTCTTAATAATTTCCAACATTCTGTTCACTTTTTTGACTGCCGCTGCACATTGAGTGGATGTTCTCAGAGAACTATCCACAGTGACTCCAAGATCATTTTCTTGAGTGGTAAAAACAACTTTTATATGTATTGTTGTTATTATGTTTTCCAATGTGCATTACTTTGCATTTATTGACATTAAATTCAATCTTTCATTTTGTTGCCCAGTCATCCAGTTTTGTGAGATCCTTTTGTAGCTCTCCGCAGTCTGCTCGGACTTAACTTTTTTGAGTAGTTTTGTATCATCTGCAAATTTTGCCACCTTACTGTTTACCCCATTTTCCAGATAATTTATGAATATGTTGAATAGGACTGGTCCCAGTACAGGCCCCTGCGGGACACCGTTATTCATCTCTCTCCATTCTGAAAATTGACCATTTGTTCCTACCCTTTGTTTCCTGTGTTTTAACCAGTTACTGATCCATGAGAGGACCTTCCGTCTTATCCCGTGACTGCTTAGTTTGCCTAAGAGCCTTTGGTGAGAGCCCTCTGGTGAGGGACCTTGCCAAAGGCTTTCAGGAAGTCCAAGTATTATATCCTTTGGATCACTCTTGTCCCCTCAAAGAATTCTAATAGGTGGTTGAGGCATGATTTATCTTTACAAAAGTGGCCTTGACTCTTCCACAACAAATCATGTTCATCTAGGAGTCTGATAATTCTGTTCTTAACTATAGTTTCAACCAATTTTCCTGGTACCAAAGTTAGGCTTACCAGCCAATAATTGCCAGGATTGCCTCTGAAATTTTGTTTTTTTCTAATTGGCATCACATTAGCTATCCTCCAGTCACCTGTAGAGAAGCTGATTTAAATGATAGGTTACATACCACAGTTACATGCCTCAGGAAAGCATAGTTCTAGTTCACTTATCCCTTCATGCCCTCATTTTCCCCTATAGGCTGAGATCCCTGGCAGACTATGACTAGACATTGATGCTTTAGGGTTCAATCCAGACCAGGAAGGGCCTGAAACTCTGGGTGCCTTAAATGCTATGCTGCTGTGGCCCACAACCCTGACACCAACAGCCAACCTAAGAGCATGCAGGTCATACACTGGCATCCACTGCCCAGTTACTCTTTGCAGGGTGACCCCAACACTGTCCCAGTCCCAAATTTTCCCCAAACTGACTGTCCTATGATGTCCAAACCTGCCCCACCACCGCACTCACTGAAATTAAGTTCTTTGCTTCTTTAAAGAGACAACAGACTGAAGCGCGTTAATTTAACTGGAGTTTGGCAAACATTCTTACTTCATTGATAGCACTGAGTTGGTTTATAGTAAAAGTAAAACAAATGTATTTGACAAAAGGACACAGGATTAAGTGATACCAAGTATAAGGAATAAAGATAGAAAGGATTACAAGCACACAAAAAGTAAACACACACTTCTAAGACCAAAACTTAAATCAGTAAGTTCTAGCCTTTGCCTCAGCAGGTTTCTCACCTCAACTCAGTTCCAAGAAACTTCAATCCCCTTCATTGACGGATCCACTTTTTTCATATGTGCAAGAGTTCTGGCCTCTTGTGTCTGCCCAGTAATGGGTAACTATGGGGTTCTCTCTCCTTCTTATATTCCAGTAAACCTTTGAAATGTAGTCTTTGAAAAGTGAGCCCAGACAAAGCTTCTCTCACCCGCTGCAGTGTAGATGCCATCCTGTCTTCTCCAAGTTCATCGACCCTGCTTCAAGAGGCAGGAAGGCATCCTGGAGGTACAGCATCCACCCACCTGTCCTGATGGTTAAGAATTCCTCTTTCCCCACCTACTCTCCTGATGGCTTTGTTTAGCTTGTATGTAAGTGTGCTTTTCTTTGTCTTTGGTCACATCTTGTCTACTTTACATCAGAGACACATTCAAGCAAGTGGAACTACATTCCTTTGTCTGAAACAGACTTTCCAAATACATTTTAAGAACACATTTGCAGCACATACCTATAAAGTTCTTGGTGGGTTTACTGTACATACACCACACAAGGATTTTTGGGACCAACGTGTTACTAGTTTGGATATACCACCTTACATGACACCTTTTCGATACAGATTATGACAACAGTGTGTTAGGTATAGTAAGTGGTGTCAGGCCTGACAAGAGCTGCTGACACAGAGTAGTGAACCACCAACAGGCCTGTGTCACAGACACCTCGTTTGATGCACCTCAAATCATGTTGTTCCCATGATGCCTTACATGCCTCAGACAGAGTGGAGATTGCACCTGAACTACAACACCCAGAAGCACCACAGCATAGGCAGATGCAGCTTAATGTCAAACTGACCCAAAAATCAAATATTTGGTTTTGATTTTACTAATGGAAAAATGAAAAAATTCAGCAAAATCTCACAGAACATTTCATTTTGCAGAAACTGCATTTTCTGTCAGAAAAATTATTCTGATAGAAAATAACCATCCAGCCTCCACTCCTACTGCCAAACCATCAATTTATTTCCTGCATTTGGGGTGGGCTGTGCAACCCATAGCAAGTAGTCGAACAGGACTGTCACATGCACTGCACCTTTGCTCCTGCAGCATCAGTGCCATTTGTCTCATCTATAGCAGCAATTACAATCCCATGACAGCTACAGTGACTGGGTCTCAGCCAGTCTGGAGCTGCAGATTGTCTCCCTCACAGCAGGAAATAAGGCAACTGTCCAAATCACAAGAGAAATGGGAGGAAGAGGAGGAGAGGGATGAGCTTTCTGGAACCTTTACTTTCCACAGATATGCTTTTTATTTTAACAATGGGAGTAAATCAAGTACAGGAACCAGGAGTAATATGAAGCAGTATAAAGATCTGCTACAAGATTTCGCTTTAAAACATTCTCTCAGATAAAAGATTAAATTACCGTTTGAATGCCGTGATAGAAGAGCTAATAATGTTGATTTTATGTTCCATAAAAAATTAAGGATCTTGCCTCTTGGTAATACACAGTCCTTTAAACTTCAGTTAAGGGAAGTGTGGTTCCAATCATTTATACTCTTAAGGTTTCTTTCTTTTTCCACCCAAGAATCGTTTCCTCCAACCACTTTCATGATCCTTTTGTGAATTTCCACTGGTGGTGCAGAATTGCTGCGTCTGTGGCCAGAATGCTGTGGTTAAAGTTACACTGCAGCTGTACTTTTAGATCTTAGTTAAAATATACCAAGTTGTTTATGACTTTCAGCTTCTGGGGCTTTGGAGAAGCTTGAACCCAAATCCTGGAGGTGAATGGAAAATCATATGCCCTGCAACATAGAATCTTCCAAGACAGGCTTCTTGTATTAGGTGAATGACAACTGGAAATGAGATCGCCCTTCTGATTAACAGATCATATTTCCATCACCATTTAGAATTTCTTTAGCTATCTAGGAAGGTTATCCTGCAGACTTTCCAAGCTTCCATGTATAAATAACTGGAACGCTAAGGAGGAAATCAAAACAAATGCATATTTGTCTTCAGAACTGACAACAATGTTGAATGGAAAAAGATAAATACTGTACTGGTAGCAAAATGCATAGCAGTCGTTTTAAACAACAGAGCCAGTAACCACAATTTCCTTAAAAGATTTGTGAATTATGGAGCATAAAACAACTTGTCAGTGCTATAGGTCATGTGTGAAAGGAATTTGTAGAACTTTGGATGGGGATGCTTGCCCAGCAGCTCTCTGCCCAGTGCTTCCCCTTTCCTCACCCTAGTCAGCTCTGAGCAATCAAATAGATCAAAGACACCTAGGAGCACAGGAATTGCCACGGTGGGTCAAGATTAGGGTCCTTTTAGTCCCACAATCTGTCTCATGAGAGGGGCATAACCAGCTTCTCCAGAAAAAGAGCAAAGAGCCCTGAAGAAGATTGTTATGGAGTAACCTGCTCATATGGACAGTTTCTTCTAATCCCCATTAGTTAGAGGTTAGTTGATGCTCTGAAATGTGAGAGTTTAATATGCCTTCTGAAACTCTTGCTGCCTTTTTACATCATTACCATTGCAACTTGGGATATTTTTATTATTCAAAGTTGTTAATCATGTTTATTGTGGTAGAGGCAAGGGACCAACTGAGCATGAGGTCCATTGTGCAAGGTACTGCACAGTTTAGTAGACAGTCCCTGCTCTGAAAAAGTGAAAGGCTTACAGAAGAAGTGTCCCATCCATTTTTGAATCCTATAAAGCTCTTGGCCTCAGCGACAATGAGTTCCACAATCTAATTGTGTGTTTTGTGAAAACTTCCCAGAAATGGAGGGCCAACTATGGGACTTCAATTGCAGTGTGCCCATACCATTAGAGTACTCTACCAAAGTAAAGGGGCTTTAACATGGAAGTGAATTAACACTAACACATACTTTATGTTCCCTTTACACTACCACAGTGGTATAAAGAGGCCTTAATGTAAATAAGAACCGGGCCTTTGAGAATGTCAAACTTTCATTGCAATGCATGGGCTGTAAGTATGTCAATTCCCTTTTATAGGCAATATTTATCTTAATCCTTGCATGCTGCATTGATTAAAGAAAAAAATGGACAATTATCCAGACACCAATCATATATGGTGGCATTTATTTCTATCCTAGATATTTCTAAAGCATCTGTGCACTTAAGCACAGAGCTGTAAATAGGACAGATTAACTCACTGGAAGGATTCTTGCTTATATGGACAGAATTTAGTAAAGAACTATATTTGGGATCATGAAGGAATTTTCCCCACAGTATAGTAGCAAGAACCTTAGATCTTTTTCTAACTTTTTCTGGAAAAAAAAAAAAAAAGAATGGGAATTAAGATTAGGGGAGCATGGTCCAACAAAACCTAGTCCTGCCTCTGTCACCTGTAGCCATGACAGGAAGGGAAGGGATGTTCAGGAATAGATGTTTTAATGGCAAAGGACAAAGGTTACTCTACTAGACCATTGCAGGAGTGGGACCACTGACTCTAATGAGATTTTCCATCAGCTAAAATCGAGAAATTAACTTAGTCTATCATTGTTCATTGGCAAGCCACGAAATGTCTTCTCCACCCCTAATGGGACAGCAGTGAGTTCTGACTATAGACTGGAGCAGATCCAAGCAAGGGTATATTCCCCACTTATTTCTAATCCCCAAACTGAGCTTAAAAAAAAAAAAAAGAAGAAGAAGTTCTCAGTCACATACAGCTAAGATCTATTGCTCAGTTACAACACAGTCTGTTTGATCTTTGCTCTGTGCGTAAAGCACTGTTTCAGGGTTGCCGGGCAGCTCTGTTTTCCTTCCTTTAGAAATAGAGATGGATTCATTTAGAATCGTGGGCCACTGAGATGGGAGCTCAGGTGTGGCAGAAATGGCAGGTGGCTGGAGCTGACTTGACAGCAATTAAATGTACAAATCTTTGATTAGGCTCCCGGGAATGGAGTCATTAGCCACACTGAACAGACCAGCTTGCTTTCCACTGCCTCATTAGTTGCAATACTGATGTTACTTTAAAAAGCCTAGAAGAAAAAAAAGAAAGCGTCCCACACAGAATTAGGAAAGTTGAGTTTCAGGGGAAAAAATAAGCTTAAGTAAGCATTTTCTAGCTGAACAAACAGGTCTTGGTTTTTCTGCACGGTCATTGACACAAAAGCTGCACTGAGAGATAGCCCCATACCTACTACCATAAGCAGCACATTCACAGAGATCAACAAGTTTCATTTGACCATTCAAATCTAGTCAAGGCCCCAGGAAGTAGTTTGCTACCATATATTACTATTTCCAAATCGTAGTGCATTTAGAAGCATACGTCACTGCAAGTGGAGACTCTTGGCCAGTAAGACTAGAGAGTTATTGAGGCTAAATGCAACATTGGTGTAAATCAATTGCCTTCAGTAGTGGGCTTAACCCTGGGATCAAACTGGCTCCTTGTCTATTTACCCCCTATAACATGACTGGTAAAAAAAGAAGGCTGTGATAACCTGCTTCTGGTGCGAATCAGAGTTCCCTTCCCCACTGAGTTTTTCTCTACCTCCACCTTTGCTGTTTAAACCCCAGTGACACATTTTAATTAGCTAAGCTAGTTTCTCTCCATCCTCCATTTTGATTTTTCTGACACGACCGAGAAAAACCTGAATCTGAATAAATCTAATTTCATCCCCTCATTCACTCAGCAGCTCTCATGCTGATTCACATTGGTAGGATCAGCACAGAGCAGCTCAGACACGCCTCAGTCACCGGTGTGGTTTCTAAGGCCTCCAACTGCCACAGCTGACATCAGGGATAGTAAGCAACAGACAGCACAATCAAAGAAAAGAGAAGGGCTGGAACTGTCAATGGCAAAACTTCCATTGACTTCAATGGGACCAAGATTTCACCCTCAATGTCTGTCCAATGCTTCTATTTTACAGTTTTCTAACTTGGGCTCAGAAACAGTGTAATAGAAATAACAAAATGGATCCTCCACTTCCTCAGTGTTAACGGGAGAGGTCGAACAAGATCCACCCCAGAGTACTCAACAGCCTTGTGGTCAGGACACTCATTGTGGAGGTGAGAAACTTGGGGACTTTAACCTGGGTCTCACACTTCCTAGCCAAGTGTCCTGATCCTGGATTATTGACTGTAATGAGGTGGAGAATCTCTCTTGAGTGGTTTTTGCAATAAAAAGCTGATCCAGCTTAGACAGCTAACTCTGGGAGAGGGTGCCTGAGATTCCTGAGTAGAGATAGGCACCTCCCCTTACCTTGTCAATCAGGCATGTAAGGCCCAGCTCAATGGAAGTTAGGCACCTCAGTACCTTTGTGAATCTGGGGCTTATACCCCTTTCCTCTGCATTTCAGTCCCAGCTAGCTAGGCAACTCCTTAGCATGCAGACTTCTGAGAATCCCTTTCTTAGGTGTCTAATCCTGCCCCCTGCATTGTACAGAGAGCCTGGGCACCTAACTGGGGGCTGCAGATCCCAGTTGGCAGAACAGCCCCATGGTGTTCCGCATTGCAATGCCGCACACTGTAACAGCTAAGTCTCTTTGTGGCTCTCCCCCTAAGTAATTTGCCAAAGGTAACACAAGAAGTCAGTGGCAGAGGAGGGAATTGAGCATAGGTTTCCCAAGTCCCAGGCTAGTTGCCTAACCATTTGGTTAGTTTCACCAGGGATATAGTCATCTCATCTGTCAACCAACATTATTTTATTTCCCAAAACTACAATGCTTGAACCACAGTTCAGTGTTAGCTTAGTTGGTAGCACACCATGGGTTTATTTTATTTTATTTATGTGATCAACAGACTTCCAAACTGAAACATAAGGCATGCTGTCAAAGAAATAGACAATAGATGGACATTGGAAAAAACATTCCAGAAAATGAGAAGTGAAGAGGAGCAGGAAAAAAATGGAGGAATGGACCATGTAAAGAGGAAGGAGGAGAAAAATCAGAAAGCACCAACCATCGTCTAAACTCTTATGTGTTGTTTTTTGTTTGTTTCCCTTTTTCCGCAAGGGAGATCTATTCAACTGTGGAATGATCTTCTAAGGGAATCAGGGAAATTACCATTTAAATGTAGACTGTACAGAGCACGAAAAAATAGACATTAGAGATTGATCGGGCCATGGGAAAAAGTGACTCTGGGCAAAATTTTCAAATATGCCTAGAGGCTGGATTTTCAAAGGCATTTAGGCACCTAAAGATGCCAATAGGTGATTTACAAAAGCACCTAAGCAGGTTGGGTGCCTAACTCCCATTGAAAGTCAATAGAAGTTAGGCACCTCACTTAGTTAACTATCAGTTAATTCACCTAACTGATAGTAATGCCAGAAGCTGTAGTGTAAACAGGAGGGGAAGGTGTTCTATCACCATGTGCTCCTACCTGACTCTGGGCTTAGAGGACCTAGTGGTAAAAATGCCTGCTCCACAACAGTTGTCAACTGTGTTTTTAATTTTCCTACGGGAAGGAAGGCCTGGTGGAATTAATGTCACTGCTGTGGTCAGCTAGGCAAGTAGTTCTCAAACTATGAGCCTTGGAGTATTGGCTGGTAGTTGGGAACATGCAATGTTTTCTAAAACCAGTGCTATTGGAATGAAGGTATTGAGAGGTGAGGTGGAGCTATACAAGTGAGTAATCAACAGAAACAGTTGGACAGCCCGGCATCAGTGTTAAACAGGTCATTGCATAGCTTGCTGTGCCCCAGGTTTTACTAACATCCCACTACAAAACGGGGATGGGTGCCAGCCAGTCTCTCAGATGGGTTGCCAATCGGCTGCCCAGCCACCCATTTGCTGTGTTGCTCCTTGGTGTCTAGTTAGACATGGTTCGGGTGGGCGGAGATGGGAGGGGGGCTATTTTTATTCATGTTACATTTCCTACTTTAAAACTTTGTTTTTACAACTTGTGGCCTTGCCTGCCCCAGCAGTTCTGGCCTCTGCAGCAAGCTGTGTTGTTCCATTTATGTCAGCGGTTGGTCTCATCTCTTTGCCCATGCAGGAAGGCTTTTGTTTCATGTCTTTCCTCCCCTGCTGCACATTGCGCTGGTCAGGCAATTTGCCACGTGTTCCCGAGCGGTCTTTTCCGCTTCTCCACTGACCCAACCTCTAGCCTTGCTCCCCACGCAAACATTCATTAGATGCTTCAGTCACAGATGCTATGGCTCGCTCCTGTGTTTGATCATAGCGTGTTGTGTGATAAGAGGGTGGGCGCTTGGATTACAGCCAATCCAAGCATTATAGTTTGCTCTCATACACTGTTTACACTTGTGACATTTTCTCCTTTTGATTCTCATCTATGTAATGTTGATACAGGAGGGTGGCCATCTGGATTCCTGCCTCTTCAGTTACTGGATCTCAACTGCAAATCTTTGATTCTCCTAGACTTGCTTCTAAAACTGCTTGCTGGTGGGCTGCCCTGCTCGAGGGGCTCTGCTTTCCCTGCAGAAAAGGCCCAGATTCCACTTTGCATTTGTGTCTCTTGCTGCGTGGGGTAGACAGGGAGACCCTTGGACACAATGAGCGTTTAAGGAGTAGCTATGCTTTCTGTCACTCATCCATTACATGTTCAGACAATTAAAAAGTGATATCAACCCATAGATGCCGACTCCATGGGTGCTTCAGGGCTGGAGCACCCATGTTAAAAATTAGTGGGTGCTTAGCACCCACCAGCAGCCATCTTCCCCCTCTCTCCACCTCCCCCAGTGCCTCCCTCTCACCAGTGGGCCTGCCGATCAACTCCTCTCCCTCTCTCCCAGCACCTCCCACCCCCCACAATCAGTTGTTCCACGGCATGCAGGAGGCACTGGGGGGAGGGGGAGAAGGGTGGATGGGGCATGCTCAGGGGCAGGGGCGGAATGGGCAGGAAGAGGTAGGGGGGAGAAGGAGCCTTGGGGGAAGGGTGGAGTGGGGATGGAGCCTGGAGCAGAGCAGGGGTTGAGCATCCCCTGCAAAAGGAGGAAAGGGGTGCCTGTGCATCAACTGGTAATTGACTGTGGTCTATCTAGTCCTCCTGAGTGGAAAGGAGGATAGCCATGCTGTAGGAGCCTGAGTTAGGTGAAGGAGATTAATTTGAGGTGGAGACACACACCCAAAGAAGCAGAGGGGCCCCAATTAAAAAGATTCATTTTAATTAGAATGGGAGGCGCTGTCTCACTGTTGGAGTCTTAAGAAGGCAAAGAGTCTTGTATTGATGTTTTTATTACCCAAGCTAATACTTCCATTTCACAGAGAATCTATCCAGTGTGGATCTTGGTACAGCACAAAGGAGGGAGGCAAGCCACCTAACCTGGTATGCTAAGGCATACACCCCTGTTCCCTGTCCCTTGACTGCCCTGACCCCTATCCACACCCCTTCCTCTGACAGGCCCCTCTGGGATTTCCTTGCCTATCCAAACCACTCTGCTCCTTGTCCCCTGATTGCCCTGGCCCCTGGGACCCCACCCCCTATCCAGTTCCCTCTGCTCCTTGTCCCGACTGCCCTGACCCCTATCCACCCCCCCGCCCCTAACCACCCCCTGGGACTCCCATACCTATCCAACCGCCCCCGATCCCTGTCCCCTGACTGCCCCCAGGACCCCCTGCCCCTTATCCAACCCCCGCTCCCTTACCATGCTGCTCAGAGCAGCAGGAGCTCACAGACCCGCCACCCAGCCACAGCCAGCCATGCCGCCCGGCAGGAATGGCGGGGCAGAGCTCTGGCGGCATGGCACACTGAGGCTGCGGGGGAGAGAGGACAGCAGAGGAGGGGCCGGCGGCTAGCCTCCCCAGCCAGGAACTCAAGGGCTGGGCAGGACGGTCCTGTGGGCTGGATGTGACCCTTGGGCCGTAGTTTGCCCACCTCTGACCTAGGGGGAGGGCGACCCACACAGCTGGCATGGGAACATTTTTGCCCCCCCCTTGTCAATTTTTTTTTATTTTTTCAACCAGCTCCAGCTGCTACCCCTACTCCCCACTAGGGATTCTAGGGGGTTCCGAGCCATGGTAAATGAGCTCCTCAGAAACCTCAGCAGCCCAGTTACATCCACATTAACCCAGTCACAGCAGAAATCCCAGTGAAGTCTAAGGAACTACTTGGAGAACTAAAGGCTGCCCACTGTGAGTAACAAGTCCATAAGTGGAGCTTAATGAATTGAGCCTGACAACACCCTGGAGAGCAGTATTATTAGCTCCAGTTTACGGGTGGGAAAACTAAAGCACAAAGAGGTTAGGTCATGTGCTCAAGTTCACACTGAGCACACTGTGGAAGGCTGGTCTTAGAACTCTCAATGTCTGACTCCCCAGCCTGTATCTTAACCACAAAACCATCCTTCCTTTCTGCAAAAATAGCACTGAGAAGCTGGCTGCCTCCTCTGTGCACATGCCAACATAGTGACCAAACTTAGAGGGCTCAGTAAGGACCATTTAAAAGACACTGTACTCCCATCCATGGTTTGGACATTGCTGCTGTCCTTCCTCTCACAGCCTCTCTGCTCTGCCGCAGTGACACACAAGCTCCCTGCCTGATCTTTGCTTCCACTCTACCCCCCCATCTCACACACCTGGGGACCACTCCGATGGGCTTCGAGCCCCCTGTTTTCACCCCAGGCTACAGAACAGCACCACTTCCTCTCAGCCTGGGGCCCTCCTCAAACAGTGGAGGGAGGGTTTTGCTGTAAATGTGCAATAAGCTAATGAATCACAGGAGCACTAGGTTCTTGTTTACCGACACTTTAGCACAGTAAAGAATTATTTACACAGTCATTTGTAAGATATTCAAAGCCTGGCTGCCAGTTAGCACAAGCTCAGCACAGGGCCCACTGGCTTCCTTTTGACTCAACGGGTAGACATGCCACCCACAGACGATGAAGGCCACAGGTTAAGCTTCAGCTACAATCATGCACAGAATGCACACTCAGTGACTCTAGCTCCCAGATTCAGGACTCCAGTAATTTCTTCAGTTCATTCTGGTGTTTGGCTACCAGTTTGGCAGGAACAGAGTCCATGAAAAAGGTGGTAATTAAAGGATTAATATTCCTACCACTCAGTCATAAAAAAGATCTGAATTGTAATTCTGAATCATTTAAATTATGCTTAGCACTAATTCAGAAGCATGACTTACTGTTGAAATTTAGAATGCTGCATATCAACATTTTAATAGTGGCAACCTGCTATTGTGGCAGAAGACTATAGTGTAATTGGTTTAATTACGGTGCTATTGACTAAATCCACCTCAGAAATTTAACATTTTATGTTCCCTATAGTGCAATGAGTAATGCTCTATACCTCACTGTATTCATCCAGAACCATGAATTAGGGCTCAGTTACAGTACACAACACCACACCCCAGATTGTTTTTTTTTCCAGTTAGGTTTTACATCCGACCACAGTTCAGCCCTGGGTGATGCAGCTAACCACAAGTTTGAGGGTGGAAATAGACTGATTCTTTCTTTTGCTAGGGGAGTTGATGTTCATCTTAAAAATCAATCTATGAACTTGCCACACCTTTTAGACTACATACTGCAGAAAACTATGCACTTCTAAGGAATTGCATTGATTAAATTCTACATAGCATTCATTGTAGAACAGGCCAACTGGTACATGGCCCTATTATCCAAAGAATTCTTTAGACTTGTCAAAGACAGCCCCTGCCCTAAATGTATCCAGCCTACTTTTCAGGGTCCAAACATACATGCTTAACTGGGTAGATATTGTAGATTTATTACCAGGTAGCAATGAGAGGGACCTGAATCAGTCTGGTGATGCACTCCAAAATGGGAATGATTATTTGTATTACAGTAGCAGCCACACTATGCTAGGGGCTGTAGAGCCAGATCAGAGGTCAGTAACCTTTGAGAAGGGGTGTGCCAAGTCTTTATTCATTTAAGGTTTTGCATGCCAGTAATACATTTTACATTTACAGGAGCCCACAGCCAGAACCCCAGACCGGCAGTGTGCTGAGCGGGGCCGGCAGCTGGCACCCCAGACTGGCAGCGTGGGTCCAGGCCGCCGGTCCTGCTCAGCCCGCTGCTGGCTTGGGGTTCCATTCATCCAGGCAGGCAGCAGGCTGAGTGGGGCCGGTGTCTGGGACCCTGGCTGGCAGAGTGCCACTAAAAACCAGCTTGCATGCCGCCTTGCCGACCCCTGTGCTAGATGGAAAGACACTGTCCCTGTGCCAGAGGGCTCACAAATCTAAATAGACAAAAATATATCAGTTGTCCTCAGCTGCCTCTCAACAGTGCCTAGAACAGTAAAGACCCAGCCTCTAGAAACTATCATAATACAAACAAATAAAAATCCATTGCCGGTCTGTGGCCCAATCATCTACAAACCCCTAGTTACTTTAGTAATTTTTGGAACCCACTAAAACCTTCATTCTTGCTCCCATCCTCCAACCTTCTCATTACCCCATCTCTTCCCCAAAGCATCTTACTGAGACTTATCCCACTTCCTCTGTTCAGGTCATTCCCAGCCATTGCCCACTTATTGATTTAAACCATGTCACTTAAAAATAAAATAATGAACATGCCTTGCTGCCTAGGTTCTTACCACAACATCCTCCCACAACTATGCCCACTGAACAAGTCCCCCTAACTCTCCAGAACTTTTGTTGTGGGTGATGAAGTGGTGGAAGTTTCCTTCTGCTGCCTTTGCTTGTTGGGTGTCCGGAGGACAGGACCAAAAGGCAGCATGACCAATGTTCAAACCATGTGTTGCACCTTGTGACCTCACTGAGGTCATGGGGCTGGAAAGGCAGCTGTTCCTCTTCTCCTGGCAGCCAAGGATGGTGGAACAATTTTAAACAGTGGGGTGCTGATGATGAAAACCATGTATTTGGTGTTTATTATTACTAATTCAAGCCAGGGGGTGCAGTAGCACCCCTAGTTCCAGCACTACTGCTGACAGCTGCTGTGAAAGTTTTCTCCAAATTCTCCTCTCCTCCCACCTGGTTGTAGGAAGGGTGGACTAGATGGAGGCCTTGTGCCAATGGATTGGGGGAGGGGTCACCAAATTCAGGCCCAGGTCCAGAGAATAAGGAGATGTTCCCTGACATTCTCTACTCTTCTCCTGCTCAGCAACAGCTGAGGAAGATCCCCTTTTTATCTGGACCTCGAGATTTTGAGGAAGTTGAAAATAACAAATAGCCTTTTTTGCGATGTTTCAAGTATCCCATTTCTGATCCCATCCACAACTAGGACTGGGAGAAAATGCAGATTGGACCTAGATAGAGTTTTGGGCAAAGGCTCCATTTGCTTTGTATTTTATATAGACCAGTTCACCATTTCTAGAAACAGCTGTATGCAAGGATCCTTCAACCAACAGAAACAGCCCTCAGTACAGAGCTCTCTCAACAGCTCTTCTTTCTGAAGAAGAATTTGGGACCCGGATTGTCAGACCTGTGTGGCCTTATCTGCCTGAGTCCTGCCAAACACACCTGCTTCATCACTACATTAAAGCTTCAAACACAGGAGCATCAGTACAGATAGGACAACACAGGATTTGGCACAGAGGACCAGCAATGAAAGTTAAAAAATGCCTCAGTCTCCCAGTGATACTGAGGGTGGAGTGTTTAAAGGTTAATGGTTTCTAAATATTCAGGAGTAATAAATGATCTAAGTAGGTTTCTGGTGGTACCTCATATTCCAGTACACACACAAAAATGCTTCCAGGATCTGCACTATTGGAGAAGAATGTGACAGAAGAAAAGATAGCTTAAAAGGCTTAAGATAATATGCCTCATCACTAGTAATTAATTCACTTTATCTAGAGACACTGTCAACTTAATGAGCCAGGAAAGAAAAAAAAGTATCCATTAAAAACAGGCCCTTTCACCGTACCTGCCGTATTCTGATCCTATGAAAAGACCATTGGAAAGCTGGCTGTGAAGGCCAGGCAGCTGGAAAGTGAAGACCAGAGACTTGGAGCGAAAGGTTTGGCACCTTGGCACAGTTGCTCTCACTGAATGAGTAGAAGCTGGTGGAGGCGTTTTTATTATACACTGGAATGCTATCGGATAACAAAGACTTATCAAGTGTTATCAGATAGGCAAGGTTACAGACAGGGGATAGGTCAGAGGTGGGCAAACTAAGGCCCACGAGCCACATCTGGCCCATGGGACCATCCTGTCCAGCCCTTGATCTCCTGACTGGGGAGGCTAGCCCCTGGCCCCTCTCCTCCGCAGCCCCAGTGCGCCGTGCCGCCAGCACTGTGGCCTGTCATTCCTGCCGGGAAGCACAGGCGGCATGGCTGGCTCCAGCCGAGTAGCCTTCCCTACAGTTTCACAATGCCAATGTGGCCCTCAGGCCAAAAAGTTTGCCTACTCCTGAGATAGGTGATAGCACAGCAAGCAACAATGAGAACAGACCCTTATAAAAAAAAAAATCAGACAAATCTGGCAAATGTCGTTCTTCATGGGGCAAACATCAGATACCCTGCTCTAGTTTAGTGGCAGCAATATATAAAGTTATGGTCCCTCCACCATTTATTATTAGTCATAGGTCTGCAATTCATCTACCAATTCTCTGCTCTCACGCAGCCCTACACTTCTGTTTTGCATTGACACTGCGTACTTCAGCTCTTGGAGCTCAGTCCTGTAAGGTGCTGAACACTGGCTCTGACCAGTAAAGGACTTAAGCGCATCCGCAGAGATAAATATACTTATGTACTGCCCTGGCAGCAGGGAGTGAGGAAGCCATGTACCACCCAGGCTAGGAGGATCACAGCCACCACTCCCAAGAGGAAATGAAGGGTGGTGGCGTTCAGTGACTCCCTTTCAAGGGGACAGAAGTACTCATCTGCTGGTCTGACATGACACCCTGGGAGATGTACCGCCTATTAGGAGCCCATATCCAAGACATTATAGAAGGATTGCTGAGATCATCTGGCTCTCTGACTACTACCCCATACTGCTCACCGAGGGGGCCCTATTGGTACTGAAAGATGGAACAAGGAGCAGATCAGAAGTGACTTCAAGGCTCCAAGAGTGAGGGTGAAGGAGCTGGGGAAAGAGGTAGTATTTTCATTGATCCTTCCAGTCAAGGGCATGGGCCCAGGCAGAGACAGATACATCCTGGAGGTGAATGCATGGCTGAGTGGATGGTGCCACCAGAAGGGTTTTGGCCTCTTTGACCACAGAATACTATTCCAAACACTGCTGAACAGATATAGGGGCCACCTATCAAGGAAGGGGAAGAGCGTCTTCAGATCCAGATAAAGCCCACCTCACTAGGTTAGCCTAAACTGGGTTTGATGAGGGCAGGAGACAAAAGCCCACAGGTATGTCCAGAACACAGAGACCTAAGTGAAGGGTTGGAATCAGGGGGGAGGGGAGAGAGAATTATGGGCAATCGTATCAGGGACAAAAGAGTGACAGCAGAGGTTGACTCCGTGCTGGTGCCTCTTCCTGGTCAGGTGTAGCAGCTCTCTTTCTGCTGGGTTCTTCTGCCAGTGGCTGCTCCTCCTCTGCAATGGCCTGCCTCTTCCTGCCCTTGGCCCTTCAGCCAGATCATGTCAAAGTTTCTCCCCTTCCAGGTTAGCCCATGAACAACAAAAATAAAAGCAAGGGAAAATAATGCAAATAAACTGATTTAGGAAGAAATTGAGGGGAATGACTCCCTCCCAGGGTGCATCAGGATCTGGCCCTCCCTTCCCTCATTGAGGGACCTTCAGGCAGTGATTCTCTGGGGAGTTCCTGCCTTCCATCAGCCTTTTCCTCAGGACCTGAGGTTGAAGGTCTGTTCTTTTCCCTGGTCTGCCCACAAGTGAGCTGTTCTGTTTCCCTTTTATGCTCTTCTTCGAGCCTGTGCATACCTTGCATGTGTAACAGTGCGGAGCTGGCTGAGCCCAGAGCAGCTCCTTGAGCCCTTGCTGTCCAGTGTGGGGTTTGTATACCCCATCACAAGAGAGAAGAGGGAATATAGAGAGGAAAATCTAATGAACATCGTAGCTGTCTGTGCACTAATGCAAGAATTATGGAGAATAAACAGGAAGTGCAAAAAATTCTAATGAATAATCACAGTGACAACTAATTGGCATCAGAGACTTGGTGGGATAATTCATATGACTGGAATATTGGTATGGAAGCAAACAGCTTGCTCAGGAAGGACTGTCAAAGGAAACAGGGAGGAGGGGTTGCCTTCTATATTGAAGATCTACACTTGCACTGAGGCTGAGGGAGAAGCAGAAGGCAGACCTGTTGAAAGTCTCTGGGTAAGGATAAAAGGGGTAAAAACAAAGGTGCTGTCACAGGAAGGGTCTATTATAAACCACCTAAGCAGGAAGAAGAGGTGGAGGAGGCTTTTTTTAGACAACTAATCAAATCATTCAAAACACAGGGCTTGTGGTGGTGGTGAACTTCAGCTACCCAGAGTTCTGTTGTGAAAATAACACAGCAGGGCACAGATTATCCACTTTCTTGGAATGTATTGGAGACAACTTTTTATTACAGAAGGTGGAGAAAGCAACTAGAGGAGAGGCTGTTCTAGATTTGATTCTGACTAATAGGGAGGAACTGGTTGAGAATCTGAAGGTGGAAGGGAGCTTTGGTCACAAAATGGTAGAGTTCATGATTCTAAGGAATGGTAGGAAGGAAAACAACAGAATAAAGACACTGGACTTCAAGAAGGCAAACTTTAGCAAACTCAGCAAACTGGTAGGTAAGATCCTGTGGGAAGCAAGTCTAGGGGAGAGCGGGAAGAAAGAGTTGGCAGGTTTTTTAAAGAGAGACATTATTAAGAGCATATGAGCAAACTATCCCAATGCATAAGAAAGATAGGAAGTATGGCTAAGACAGTGTGATTTCTTACCAAGAGGTCTTCAGTGACCTGAAACTCAAAGACGAGTCACACGAGTGGAAACTAAGGCTATGTCTACACCTAACGTGCTCAGTAGCACAGCTGCAGCTGCACCCCAGTAGCAGTGTAAGTGTAGTCACTCACTACACCAATGAGAGGAGTTAATCCATCTTCCCAAGAGGGGGCAGCGAGGTCGAAGGAAGAATTGTTTAGGTTAACTACATCGCTCTGGGGTGTGGATTCTTCATACCTCTGAGCATGTCGCTGGGTTAACTTAACTTTTTAGTGTAGACCTGGCCTAGGTCAAATTACGAAGGATGAATATTAACAACCAATATAAACTGATAAAAACAAAATTAGAAAGGCCAAGGCACAGGACAAGATTAAACTATCTAGGGACATAAAGGTTAACAAGAAAACACCTTACAAACACATGAGAAGCAAGGAGATGACTAAGGACAGGGTAGGCTCATTACTCAGTGAGAAAGGAAAGACAACAGAAAATGTAGCAATGGCCAAAGTGTTAAATTTCAGTTTTCACCAGAAATGTTAGAAGTAATTGGATCACTAACATACTGAACATCGGTGTAAATGGGTAAGATCTGAAGTTAAAATAGGAAAACAACAAGTTAGATGTCTTCCAATCAGAAGAACCGGATGAAATACTTCCTGCTCCTTCAATTGTATTTTTACAGGCTGACCCTTGTGCCCACTCAGAGTCACTTTGAAGTTAGTGACTATCTATACAGGTGCAAGGGTCTGCCTGCAGATCAAACTGCAGGATCAAAGTTTCAGTTAGCATGTGGCTGTGACTCCAAACAGTTCTCCCTTTTCCTCTGACTAGATCTAAATTTTTATTAGCGATGAACTACCTCTCTATGAACACAGAATAAAGTACCATGTGCATTTGGTTTCCAGAAGTGGCCATCTTAAAATTCTCCCCATGTCTACATATATAGCTCCTGAAAAATAGTTTACAACTCAAATTTTAAACACTGAGCACTAACAACACAATTGTTAACTGAAATGACTAAGCTCTACACCTTTCAATTTCTTGGAAGAATGTTATAATGTTGATTATTTTAAATCTGGCTACTATAGAAAGAGAGACGCTGTTATCCTGTCCTTTTTATATAACTTGCAGATTCTTTTTGCAGTTTATATTCCTTCACACAGGGAAGATTTACCTCTCAATGAGAATGCAATGGTCAATTCATTTCAGGAGAGCAATTCCTGGTGGCACTTGCAGGACAGAAATAATTAGACCCCTTGTTAGCTTAGTCCCAAGGTCAAGTCATCAAATATGACTGATTACATTTTCTAATGGTTGCTCTGTGCTCATTAAAGAGCATTCAAATATTCAGAACCGCCTCTGATCAGGGCATTCAAAACCTGTTCTGGTGGCTCCTGACAAGCAGAAATGTATTCTCTAATCTTTAACCACATAAACAATAGATAACCACTTGTAAATGGTTTCAAATTGATTTCAGGTGGCTTCAGAGAAAAGCAATTTCTACAACAGATTAACCTTTTAATTAAAGAATATTAAGGATATTATCAGATGCAGAAATTGCGCTAAAGCAGAAAATTATACTTTGTTGACATTCATTTATGATAATGTAACTGATCCATTCCCAGGTCATTATTCATATATTTGTCACCTTTTTTGCATTTGATGAACATACCATAAACTCTAACAGTTGTACGTTTTTTATTTTTAGCATGCATAGCTCTTTACAGAATGATGATCGGGGACTGACAAAGATCAAGATGCTCTTTGGGGTGGATTTTTAGAGAAGGAACATTGTCTCTGGAAGAACACAAAGGACAGTGTCTTTACTATAGCACCATCTCCCAAACAAGTCTTATTTATGAGACACTGAACTGGTTAAAAATTAATATTATTGTGCTGAGATCATTGCCAGAGCTTCCAGAATATAAAATGACATAAAACTTAAACTAATCAATACCCAGGGGGAAATTATGAGTTTTAAAGACTGGCTAGACTACAGAGATTTTTTGCTTGAGAAAAGCTTAGACTACAGAGAAGTTATTTTTCATGTATTTAGCATTTGCCTTGTAACCGCATTATAGGATTTTGTGGTAAGACTGTGATCACATTTATAACTGAAGTGTAATTATACTGCAACTACTATATACTTTCCTCAGAGGAGTCCAACCTATGTGCCATTAGAGTTTAAGTGTGAATTTCAAACCCAAGCTGCAGGTGTGATATTCAATTCCCGATTACCAGCACCCTGAAATCTGAGGGTATTCAGATCTTCTTTGGGAAAGTTCCACTGCCAGCTGAAGGGAAGGTTGGGGTGATTTCCCTCAATCTGATGGAGTTACTCCCTTGTGTGAATACTGTTAAGTCATGCCTACTAGAGATGACCTACCTGTTCCTGGGGCTCAGAAAACACTTCTGAAGCGCAACCTTTTTGTCTTTGGAAGGAACCAGGTTGCCTTGTGAACCGCTACTCCACATACACACTGCGTGAGAGGTGACCCACAAGTATTTTAGATCTTCATCCCCATCCTCTACTTCCATTTAATTAATGTGCTGGGCTAGCAATACACTCCAGATATATTTCAGGATCTGAATATAAGTGTATCCAGCAATGTGCTTCTTGTTCAGTGGTTTTGCTACTTTCCTGGGTTATAGACATTAGAAAGCCCCTTCGTTTAAATGAAAGATAGACTCATAGGATAGCAAGACTGGAAGGGATCTTGAGAGGTCATCCAGTCCAGTCCCCTGCACTCATGCCTGGACCAAGTAACATCTAGACTATCCCTGTTAAGTATCTGTCTAACCTGCTCTAAAAATCTCCAATGATGGAAATTCCACAACCGCCCTGGTCAATCTCCCTGATAGTGAGGAAGTTTTACCTAATGTCCAACCTAAACCCCACCCTTGGAGCAATGGGCTTAAACTACAGCTTGTCCTGTCCTCAGAGGTTAGGGGGAACAACGTTTCTCCCTCCGCCTTGTAACAACCTTTTATGTACCTGAAAACTTATCATGTCCCCTCTCAGTCTTCTCTTCTCCAGAATAAACAAACCCAGTTTTTTCAGTCTTCCCTCACAGGTCATGTTTTCTAGACCTTTAATCATTTTTGTCACTCTTCTTTTGATTTTTTCCAATTTATCCACATCTTTCCTGAAATGTGGCACAGAACTGGACACAATACTCCTGTTGAGGCCTAATCAGTGCAGAATAGAGCAGAAGAATTACTTCTCGTGTCTTGCTTACTCCACTCCTGCTAGTACATCCCAGAATGATGTTTGCTATTTTTGCAACAGTGTTACACTGTTGACTCATATTTAGTTTGTGATCCACTATGACCCCCAGATCTCTTTCTGCGGTACTCCTTTCCTATACCTCAGTCCTCACCTCTTTTCTTTATGACTGTAAGCATGCTGGTACAGAGGGGTTTCAAGACTAAGGGGAAGTTTCTGTGGTAGATCTTTGTTCAAATATTGGCAGTCACTTCTTTCTAGTCTCCTCTTTCCCGCTCTGTCTCCCTAGCTAGCACAATCACCTCAGGGAGGTTATTTTTAAAAAAAAACCAACCAAACAAACAAAAAAACCCTAACAGACTCAGGATTCTGCTACTCTTACTCATTGTTTTCTGTTGGAATTACTAGACAGTGTAGGGTGACAGAATCGGTGCCCAAATGAGGGACACGTGTACACAACCCAATAAAAAAACCTAAATAACTGATTGAACTAGGGTGACGATATGTCCCGATTTCGTAGGGAGAGTCCCAATATTCAGGGCTTTGTCTTACATAGGTGCTTATTACCCCCCACCCCTATCCTGATTTTTCACACTTGCTATCTGGTCACCCTCGATTGAACAGAACAATGGCAGAGAGCACTTACTGTGTGGGGGTGCTGAGCACCTTGTGTTAAATGAGAGCCCTCGACTCTCAATGAAATCAGACTCCAGTCCAAACATCAGAGATCACATCCTAACATGGGTTTGGCAGACTAGCCAGCACTCTTGATATCTCTGCATGAAATAATGTGAACAGCACGAACACATTCCCCGCCACTGCTTGCCCTCCTCTCTCTAAATGTGTAGAACAGCAATCTGTGAGATGTAACAAAAATTAATTACTGGGTGGATGCCCATGTCATAAGTAGATAGGTAAGGTAAGGGTTAAGTTTCTTTTACCTGGAAAGGGTAACCAAACACCTGACCAGAGGACCAATCAGAGAACTGGATTGTTTAAAGTCAGGGGCGGGAATTTGTATACCTCGGGTTCTTTTTCTTGGGCTGTGAGGTAAAACAAGGTTTCCTCCTAACTCCTTCTTAATCTCAAATATTACCAAAGTTCTGGATAGTACAAAGAAAACAAAGTGATTCGTGCTATGAGGAGCTTTTGTGTTGTATTTACAGATGTGGATGCTGGGTCTTTGAACTCCATGTCAAGTATTTAATCCTCATTTGAACATAGAGTTTCAAAGTATAAGTACTCGCATGAGTTCTCTAAACTTAAATTCTCCAGCTTAGATCTGAAGCTGCCACCAGTCAGGAGAATGGATGGGGCTAACCCCCCTTTCTTCTCTCTGGGGTCCCCACCCTCCCTTTGGGGGAGACACCCACGATTCCCAATCCTTGGGATGCTAAAAGCAGGGAGTACCCTTCCCCCCCTTTCTCTTCATTGCCTCTCTTGGTCTAGACCTCGTGTACCAAGAAACCGGTTTTTCTGCTTCCCTCAGGCTAATTGAGATGCAAAATACCACAGGTCTTGGCTTTGCCTTTCCAGTCCCTGCCCCGTGCGGAGGGGACAATGCCTGATACAGGTTTCAAATTCGTCTCTGCCTTACTAGAAAAAGAAACCTTCACAAGTTTTGTAAAAAGAAGCTTATATAGAAAAGAGACCATAAGACTAATACTTCATAAACATTTATTACATGGACCCTACTTAAGGAAATCTGAATAACCTGTTGATTTAAAAATAGCAATTTAAATTAGACTAGCAAATCACACCCAGTACAGTTACAAAGCAAAGCATATCATAGCCGATTTTTACTTGTTCTCGTCTTGTACTCACCTGCCCCTTAGTAGAATGAGAAGGAGATTGGAATCAGCAAGGTAGTTGTTCCCTCATCAGCTGAGGAAAACAAAGTCCAGCAACCAACTGTAATACCAACACAAACTCCTCACATAGCCGAATCACTTGTTTTCCTTTGTACTTTCCAGACTTTTGGTCATATATTTGAGTAAAGGAGTTAGGAGAACCTTGTTACTCCAAGCTGAGAAAACAAGAAAGACACGAGATACAAATTCCCGCCCCTGACTTTAAACAATCCAGTTCTCTGATTGGTCCTCTGGTCAGGTGTTTGGTTACCCTTTCCAGGTAAAAGAAACTTAACCCTTACCTTACCTATCTACTTATGACAGCCCAGCATATAGAAAATAGATCCAAGGATTGAGATACAGGAACAGGATATCAGAAAGATTGACTTCAGAAAATCCTCTTAAAATGGGGCTTTCTTGCCACCTAACTTATATTCACATCCTAAATATGTCAATAGCCTTTTTCTAGTATCTTGGAGTCTCTCTTCATACACAAATTGGCTATGCTAGTAAATTTTACATCCCTGATGTTACTGAGTTTTGAGGTCTTGAAATTCTATCCTCTTCCCAAGAAGTCCCACTTTCCAACAGTTCGATCTTTAATTTTTATATCATTTCAATTCTTTACTTCCTTTCACCATCTCTTCTTTTGAAGGGGGAAATTTAATGGACAGCTAACCCAGAGATACTGAACTCATTTTTACCACATGAAATGTGGATGCAAACTATTTTTGTCTTTGGTAAAGATATCAGACTTGTTTCAATAGAAAAGTGAATTTTTCTGTAAAACTCTTGTACAAGAGTCCTTAAACAGCTCACAGGGGGAAAAAAGTCTATGGAAGTTGTTACCAGACGCAGCTTAACAATGTGCCATTTCCTGATTAGTGTCATTCCATTGTAATGCATGAATAAATTGTAATTTAAGTGATTATACACATCCATCATTACACTGAAAACAAAATGAGACCCTTAGACAATCATAGCTTTCTTTTGTCTCTAGCCAGATATTTTCCCCACTCTAGGAAAAGGATTTGGATAATCATAGACATATAGGACTGGAAGGGACCTCAACAGGTCAGCTAGTCCAGTCCCCTGCACTGAGACAGGCCTAAGTATATATGGACTTGTTCTGAGATTGTCCCCAAACTGGTGTTTAAAGACCAAGGTAGTGTGCAAACAAACAAGGGAAACAAAAAATAAATAAATTCAAGATCAATAACCACTGGGTGAGGGAATGGAAAAAATCCCAGAGGGACTTTTGGGATTAGTAGAGGAGTTACTCTGCCACTATAGACCAAAAAGTTGTGAGTTTAATGAATATCCAAAGGCAAATTACATAATTCAGGAGAAAAGATGGCCTTGTAGTTAAGGCCCTTGACTGGACTTCAGGAGACCAGTGTTCAGTTTGCAGCTCTGCTATTGACTTTCTCTGAGTCCCTGGACTTGTCGCTTACCCTTGCTGCTCCTCATCGCTAAAATGTGGATATGAGCTCTCATTCTTTGCGTCTCTTGTCTATTTGATTTGCAAGCTGTTCAGGATTGGGACTGTCTCTTGCTGGGTGTAGGTACAGCACAAAACAAAGTGGGGCCTGGGCTGAAAGTGAACTGAGGCCTGTAGGTGCTGCTTTAAAAAGTATTTAGGAGTAGACACGTTTGAACTTTAATCACATAGATCTGATTTGATGAAGTGAGGATTTACTTCGCACGTGTCAGCGTAGGATGAAAACCCCTCACACTTCAGGGCATGAACTAAAAACCATCCGCCTATGGGCAGGTGATTCCATTTCAATTTCTTGAAGCATCTGATACTGGACACTGTCAGAGACAGGATACCTGACTAGATAAACTGCTTGTCTTATCCAGTATAACAATTCCTAGATGTACACTTAATTTTTATCCCTTTGACAACCCTGAGAAAAGAACATTGCTGATACATTCCTGTGAACTCATATACAAAGATATATGGAAATCAATGGAAAACAAGTATATACAGTAGTTAATTACTAATAGTTTTCAGTATCATATTTGGTGCCTCAGTGTTTTCCAAGTGTGGGAACTGCATTCCAAGTGTAGGAATGTGTGATATATCAGTTAACAATTGGTTCTACCAATTAGCAGCTTAAAACTGCTGTAAAAGGATTTTTATACAACTGCAGCAGAACAAACTAAGCTGCTGGCTGTCACTCTGAGGATACATCATGAATAGGCTTGGCAGAATTTGATTTTCACAGCTGGACAAAATGATTGGAAGATCAGACAATTATTTAATGGCAAATGTTCAGATTCAAAAAGTTAAAGCTTCATAACCATTAAAAAACTCCACAAAATTGTCAACATTAAGTCAACATATATAAAGTAAATATCCTTAACCAATCTATGTTCTCAGACAGCATTTTTCTCACTTTGCCTGTCTGTAAACATTGATCATCACTGATGCAGATATTTTTCAGTCAGTTTGTAGGTGTACGGTTAAAGACATTTACTGATAAAAATCTAATCCTTCCAAGCCTAAACCATGATACATCAAGATTATCGACTTTGCCACCATCAGAGAGACAATTTGAACGCAATATGAAGTTATATAAAAACACTAGAAAAGAGTGGATACCATACAGATGGTGCTTGTCTTGTCGTCAAGATACTTACATTCAAAGAGTTATGAGCAACAGAACATGAGGGAAAAGAAAGGCTTTAAATTATCTAACGATTGTAAGTATGATTGTTACAGCTAACACACAAAAACCAGTGAATTTTATTCTGTGGGATGCCATCCACTCTACTTTAGACATAGTATTATTATAGCATAACCACAAAATGCTTTAAATTCTTTCAGAAACTAAAATGGAGAGAAATCTCAAGGGATCCAAACAGAATTTTTTTTTAAAAAAAGAATGGAATAATTGTTTCCTGCCTTGCTATCTAGAAACTGAATCAACTGGAATAAGACAACAAGCAGGCACATTTATAAAATGTAATAAAAAGCCTCTTTCTAGTGGGACAGTGATCATGTTTCATGAAGCAGATGAGTAACAAAATGCTGAGACTAGTTATGCAAGGCAGTCTTGCACACACAGAACTGTTATGCTGCCCTGGCAATGAGTGAAGAGGAATCACTCCCAAAGGTTGAAGAGGAGAAGCCATGTACATCCAAGGCTGGGAGAATCACAGCCACTACTCACAGGAGGAAAACGTAGTATAGTGGTGATTGGAGACTCTTCTGAGGGGGACAGAGGGAACAGGGAAAGAACAGGTCAAAAATTACTTAGACAAGTTAGATGTCTTCGAATCACCAGGATCTGATGAAATGCATCCTAGAATACTCAAGGAGCTGACTGAGGAGATATCTGAGCCATTAGTAATTATCTTTGAAAAGTCATGGAAGACAGAAGACATTCCAGAAGACTGGAAAAGGGCAAATGTAGTGCCCATCTATAAAAAGGGGAAAAAGGACAACCCGGGGAATTACAGACCAGTCAGCTTAACTTCTGTATCCAGAAAAATAATGGAGCAAATAATTAAGCAATCAATTTGCAAACACCTAGAAGATAATAAGGTGATAAATAACAGTCAGCGTGGATTTGTCAAGAACAAATCATGTCAAACCAACCTAATAGCTTTCTTTGACAGGGTAACAAGCCTTGTGGATGGGGGGAAGGGAGCGGTAGATGTGGTATATCTTGACTTTAGTAAGGCTTTTGATACTGTCTCGCATGACCTTCTCATAAACAAACTAGGGAAATACAACCTAGATGGAGCTACTATAAGGTGGGCATAACTGGTTGGAAAACCATTCCCCAGAGAGTAGTTATCAGTGGTTCACAGTCATGCTGGAAGGGCATAACGAGTGGGGTCCCACAGGGATCAGTTCTGGTCTCCATGTTCTGTTCAATATCTTCATCAATGATTTAGATAATGGCATAAGAGAGTACACTTATAAGTTTGTGGATGATACAAGCTGGGAGGGGTTGCAAGTGCTTTGGAGGAATAGGATTAAAATTCAAAATGAATCTGGACAAACTGGAGAAATGGTCTGAAGTAAATAGGATGAAATTTCAATAAGGACAAATGCAAAAGTACTCCACTTAGGAAGGAACAATCAGTTGCACACATACAAAATGGGAATGACTGCCTAGGAAAATGGGAAATGACTGCCTAGGAAGGAGTATTGCAGAAAGGGATCTGGGGGTCATAGTGCATCACAAGCTAAATATGAATCAAGAGTGTAGTGCTGTTGCAAAAAAGGCAGACATTCTGGGATGTATTAAAAGAAGTGTTGTGAGAATTAATTCTTCCGCTATGCTTTGCACTGATTAGACCTCAGCTGGAGTATTGTGTCCAGTTCTGGGAATCACATTTCAGAAAAAATGTGGACAAATTGGAGAAAGTCCAGAGAAGAACAACAAAAATGATTAAAGGTCTAGAAAACATGACCTGTGAGGGAAGATTGGAAAAATTGGGTTTGTTTAGTCTGGAGAAGAGAAGACAGAGAGAACATGATAACAGTTTTCAAGTACATAAAAGGTTGTTAGAAGGAGGAAGGAGAAAAATTGTTCTTCTTAAGCTACGAGGATAGGACAAGAAGCAATGTGCTTAAATTGCAACAAGGGTGGTTTAGGTTGGACATTAGGAAAAACTTCCAGTTCTATGATTCTATGAACAACTGGTACCCCCAGTTTCTGATGGAAGAACAAAAAAAAGTGCTCATCCCTGATCAAGAACTCCGCCAACCAGAAGCACTTCAGATATAAAGTACAAAGAGAGGCTTCCCGGCATGGACTATCAAAGCAACCAGGCCATGGGTAGCAGCATTATGAACATCTGTTCTCAAACAAATCTATTAGCCTTATTTCAATTTCTAAGAAATACACGCAAAACTGTGCATGAGTTGTTTCTGATCAGATTTGATGGATATCATACACTGGAAAAGCAAACAAAGCACTGTCCAATTAACTGGACGTTTATTCAGCAGCAGTTTAAAACAACACAATCTATCTACACTAAAAAACACAGGTGGATTTGGCATGTGTGTCAAATGATGCTCATGTGTCATATCTGGAGTTTCTGAGGTTTCAGAACTTGAGTGCAACTCACGGGTTCCACACAAGACACATGGGTACAAATCTACCCATAGAGTTATGTTTTCGAGGACAGTAACCAACAGTGTTAGCTCAATTTTGCAATCCTTTGACTCCATCCTTTCCTAACTCCTAACCTCTTTATAAGCAGCAAAGAGTCCTGTGGCACCTTATAGACTAACGGACATATTGGAGCATGAGCTTTCGTGGGTGAATACCCACTTCGTCATATGCATGTAGTGGAAATTTCCAGGGATAGGTATACATATGCAAGCAATATACCTGCCCCTGGAAATTTCCTCTACATGCATCTGACGAAGTGGGTATTCACCCATGAAAGCTCATGCTCCAATACGTCCATTAGTCTATATGGTTCCACAGGACTCTTTGCTGCTTTTACAGATCCAGACTAACATGGCTACCCCTCTGATACTTAACCTGTTTATAGAATCATAGGACTGGAAGGGACCCCAAGAGGTCATCTAGTCCAGTCCTCTGTATTAATGGCAGGACTAAGTATTATCTAGACCATTCCTGACAGGTGTTTGTCTAACCTGGTCTTAAAAAACTCCAGTGATGGAGATTCCACAACCTCCCTAGGCAATTTATTCCACTGCTTAGCTGTCCTGACAGTTAAGAAGTTTTTCCTAATGTCCAACCTAAACTTCTCTTGCTGCAATTTAAGCCCATTGCTTCTTGTCCTACCATCAGTGGTTAAGAAGAACAATTTTTCTCACTCATTGTGACAACTTTTCATGTTCTTGAAAACTGTTATGTCCCTTCTCAGTCTTCTCTTTTACAGACTAAACAAACCCCATTTTTCCAGTGTTCCCTCATAAGTTATGTTTTCTAGACCTTCAATCCTTTTTGTGGCTCATCTCCGGACTTTCCCCAGTTTATCCGCATCTTTCCTGAAATGTGGCTCCAGAACTGGACACAATACTCTAGTTAAGGCATAATCAGCATGGAAAAGAACAGAAGAATTACTTCTTATGTCTTGCTTACAACACCCCTGCTAATGCATCCCAGAATGATGTTTGCTTTTTTTGCAACAGTGTTACATTGTTGACTCATATTTAGCTTATGGTCCATTATGACACCCAGATCCCTTTCTGCAGTACTCCTTCCTAGGCAGTCATTTCCCATTTGTATGCATGCAACTGACTGTTCCTTCCTAAGTGGAGTACTTTGCATTTGTCCTTATTAAATTTCATTCTATTTACTTCAGACCATTGCTCCAGTTTGTCCAGATCCTTCTGAATATTAATCCTATTCTCCAAAGCACTTTCAACTTCTCCCAGCTTGGTATCGTCCACAAACTTTATAAGTGTACTCTCTATGCCATTATCTAAATCATTGATGAAGCTATTGAACAGAACCAGACCCAAAACTGATCTCTGCGGGACCCCACTCATTATGCTTTTCCACCATGACTGTGAACCACTGATAACTACTCTCTGGGAATGATTTTCCAGCCAGTTTTGCACCCACTTATAGTACCTCCATCTATGTTGCATTTCTCTAGTTTGTTTGAGAAGGTCATGCAAGACAGTATCAAAAGCCTTACTAAAGTCAAGATATACCACATCTACTGCTTCACTGGGCTTGTTACCCTGTCAAAGAAAGCTCTCAGGTTGGTTTGACATGATTTGTTCTTGATAAATCCATGCTGACTGTTACTTATCACCTTATTATCTTCTAGATATTTGCAAATTCATTGCTTAATTATTTGCTCTGTTATCTTTCCAGGTACAGAAGTAAAGCTGACTGGTCTGTAATTCCTTGGGTTGTCCTTATTTCCCTTTTTATATTCCCTCTTGCACATCTCCCCTTCTAATCTTCAATCATCCTCCTTCACATGATTTCTTTCTATTAAATATCATTTCTCATACCAATATTTCCTTAACCTGAGCTATAACCCTAACTCCCCCTCCCCATCCTGTCCATGTACGATACCTTCAGCCTTCATAAACATGATGTCTGACATGCTCTGTTTTAATTATTTTCTGTCTCCCCTGCTACAATCTATCTTTAGTATCCTCCATTGCACAGAAACAGCTCTTTCAGTGGTCATCAACAGCCTTCTTGTCAGATCCAAGGGCTTCTTTACTATTTTTATCCTCAATTTTTCTGCTTTTTGACCCCCTTCACCCACTCCTTCCTCCAATGGTTTTCAGGAATTTGTGATCAGCCGGTTCTCCTTCTGGTAACTCTCCTGTTCCTTCAGCATCTCCCCTTGCTCTCCTCTTTCATTGTATGGGTGGCCATAAACACCACCCTCTGACATCTCTGTCAGTGCAGGTGTAGACATGGTAGGCCATTGGTGTCCCATGCAAGGACTTCTGAAATGTCTCAACTGATTTCGATGTGGCTGGGGAGGGAAGGTATGACATTTTCAAGCCAAGGGAAGAGCTTTGACATAATATCATGGGGGACAGTAGGATTTTGAAGATCCTCTGGCTGGCTGTACAGCTGATGCCTGAATGCCCAGAGGCCTCAAGGAACTGAACATTTGACCTGATTTTCAGACATCCAAGGTTGGTGCAATACTGTCTTGCAAGCTTCCTGTCTTGCCGAGCATCCAAAACCAGCTGCCCAAATGCACATCTGGCTGTCCAGAGGAGGCCCTTTGAAAATCACCAGCACACGACTTGCCCAGGTCTACACTGAGTGAAGATCAGATGTCTTTCCAGCAGACATGTTGTAGTTCAACCAGAAAGTGTGGGGTTGATGCGGGAATCATTTGGTGAAACTCTGTGGCCTGTGTTATTCAGCAGGTCAGACTAGATCCCAGTGGTCCCTTCTGGCCTTGAAGTCTATTCATCTTATGCTAATCAGATGTAAAACATCAGCGTTCTGATTTACAATCAGTGTCATATTAAACCCATGTGGTACAGCATATGTGCGGAGGATGAGGCAGGGGTGATGATTTGCATGGACCCAGTTCCTACATCCCTAGTTAAACTGCATTGTAGGCTATGTATGAATATTTAGATCGTCCCCCAGCAACAAGACAAATGTCTGCAGCTTCCTGAATGTTTGTGAAATGGTCCTGCCTTACTGAACAATCCTACTCCTATACTGCAGAGTAGCTAGCTATTAGTTATAGGTGAGGAAAGGAAGCCTGCCTAGGTTTAGGGGTGTTTCTGGATTAAGCTTTGTGGTCTGAAGGACCGTATTGATCAGTGTCTCCAAGGATAGCAGCCCTGGCTCAAGCCCCACAGGTTAATTATATGAGAGCAGCTAATCATTATTCACAAATAATTACTGGGTTGTAAATCCACAGATGCCATGTCTCTCAACTAGGGGGTATTTTTAGCTGTGGAGCACATCGGCCTTTCCTGTCTCTGTTTACTCTAAAATTAACATTAATCAACATTTGACTCCATACACGCACTGTACCTCCACCATGTAATTAGAGCAAGTTTCCTGTACCCAAAAAGAGAGAGAGAGAGAAAAGAAGTGTCCTGACATTCCCAGCTTCCACCCCACCCAACTGGTTTATTGGTTCTCTCACTTAGTATTGCTTCTGGTGCTAATTAGACACACAAAATGTAAAAACATAACGTATGCAAAAGAGCGTGTCGGGGAGGAAAGTCACACTCGAGCTCATGTGTGAAGTTCCAATCCTTGCAGCAGCAGCCGCCGTCTCTGAGCGTTGTAGAGAAAGGATCTATTCAGCAGTTATATTATGTGCAAATTGTGTGGAGAAAAGCAATAATATTTCAATTATTGCTCCATAGAGACCATCGAACGAGTTACAAACAGAAACAAACCTACATATCTAGTCCCTTTCTCAATGTTTTAAGAAGCAGTTTGGAACCTCAGTGCTAAGCAACATGGCTTAGTTGAGTGACGCCATTTTGGAGGCCCCTGGAGAGGTCCGTCCACCACAAAGTGCTGCTGCTAAATACTAGACATCTCTATTTTAGCAAAAAAGAGGCTGACCACATCTTCACAAGATGTTTTCCCCACACACACTCCTATGTGGCCTCTGCCGGGTAAGCAGAAGGTCGCTAGAAATATTCATGGCAAGTAAAATGTTGCTAATTTTCTGAATCAGTTAATATAGCACAAATTGATTTATGGCAAATGTTTCCAGTTCTCCAGTGTTTTCCTGTACACTTTTCTAAAGGGTGCTCAAGGGTGGAGCTGTGTCGCTGTCACTGACATTCATACAAATACAATGCACATCTCCATAGGTGGTTATTTTTATAGGGCTGCTGATGTTCATGACACTGTCCAGGTAAGAAAGAACAAGCAAGACCAAATACTTGGATACTCTAAAATGCATAGCAGAGGGTAACGTATATAATAAAAGAGCTACTGCTGCAGTGTGCAATACAGGCTTAAAGCTCTGATTTGCGCTGCCCTGAGTGCTCCTTGCATCCTGAGCTGTGCTAGAGCAGACTGAAGGCTGCTCTAACATACATTAAGCTGTAACAAACAAAAACCTAGTCCCTGATCAGTGTAAAGCTGGGATGTCCTGACTATGCCCCTTTTCAATAACTCCCTTTCCTTGCTATGCTGCCAGCAAAGAGGCTCTATGGAATATGAGAGTCTATATCAGGTAGGTCACTGCAGGATCCCCCTTACATGGGTTTGACATGGTCTCCATCCCTAGGAGTTTTCAATCTAACTATAGGCGGAGAAACACACAGCTCCATTTTACTTACTTGTATGGTCCACTCCATGTAACAGAGCGTGAGTTCACATTCACATCTACACCTTTCAGCAGCCCTTGGTGTTGCAGTCCTGCCACAGAATTAAAGTAACACATTGCAGCAAAGCGTACGTCATTGCCAGCACCTGAGAAAAGGAACACCTGTATGTTTTATATATATAAAAGTAAGTTTGGTTGGTCTAGGAACAGGTATCACGCTAGGGCTCCTGGAAGTTTTTGAGAAAAAGAAAAAGAAAACCAAACTCTGAATTTCAAAGTTCAGAATATTTTTTTAAAGAAGAAAAAAAGTTTGATAACAGAGTCTTTGGGACACTTCCCCTTCCACCTCAGATTTTTTAGCCAGCTCTTCTGTTGACCATCCGTTGTTTTTTCCCCCCAGAGGACCAAGACAGCTATAAACATTGGCAAGATTGACTGAAGCCAATTGTCCCTTCCCAACAAGGCCCCTTGAATCCCAGGACAATTCACCCAAAGGGAGGGCAGGTGACATTTCAGACACACCCTTTCTTGGAGTCCCTCTGCGTGGGGCACAGCTGGAGTTTACAGCCAGTACTCCACAGTGCTCTCAAAAGCCAAGACTATGAATGTGAGCTGCTGATTCATCACATCCCGCCTACTTTCTCAGCCAAATTTCTACTACCGCAGAGTCTCTCCGGTTGGACTTTCTAACTCAGGGCCCTCTGCCAGATTTATGCTTACGTAGACTTGTGTAAACCATGGGACTATTTCAGCTTAGCAAATTAACACACCCAAGAGGGGTAAAAATCCACAGCCTCACCTACTGGATGAGATAAATGATGACTCGGGCTTTGACAACTGATTAATCACACTAGAGTCACCTGGGGTTTTTGTTTTGTCTCCAGAGACTGTTGTCCTAGCACCTCTCAGAAGAATTGAAAATTAAAACAAACAAAAAACCTATTTCTGGGTTCCCACCCCCGGTAACCATGGGTTCCTAACCAAATCCAAACCTGAGTAACGAAAAATTCACCCTGTAGACAAGAATGGAAGTTCTCAACCTAGCAAGAACTCCCATGCAGTGTTATAGGTGGACCATGACTGCCACATTCCACCCCAGAGGTGGCTGCATTTCACTAGTGGGTGAAGGAGGCCTGCACAGGTACATAGGGGCAGTAAAATTATTTTGGATTATTTGGGATGAAAGGTCTTACTGAAGTGTAAATTATAGTGATAAATATTATTCATAAGATCAAAGGATTATTAATTATTTGTACTGCTCCCAAAAGCATGGCAGGTGCCTCAGAAGTCGAACTGTGAAGCGTTACTGCAACCATTTGCTAGGCATCTGAGACCATATACCGCTATCTATAGATTTCTGGTTTCTAACCCCCATATTTATTCTTGGACCCCAACTCAGGGAAGGAAAAACCCCAACAAAACTTTGAAGCAATAGCTGCACATTCATCATATTTGGATACCATATTTGCACAGCCCAAGAGAGCACTTAATTTGCCCTTCACGCAAAGTAACATTGTTTATAGGCTACAATCTGAGTATGATACTTGCCACCTGTTAGCCTGGTGCCAATGAGATGTGGGAAATTGTACCCTTGATCATTCACATCTATACCTGAATTTCCCTTGCCACTTACACAATAACCTTTCATAAAGTGCCTTTCAGCCACTGGTTGTGCTATCTGGAAGAGGAAGTCTACTTGTCATGTCCTGAAGCGACTGGAATCCATTTGGTGTCATCCTAGATACAGTGCATTCACTTGACTGTATCTCCACCTAAATAACTCATCGCTGATGAGCTCTTACCTTGGCTGCATCTGATTATGAAGCAGATCATTCATTTTAGATCTAAATTTGCCTCTCTTGCCCACAGCCCTGGTATTATCTGACTGCAAGTTACTGAAATCAGAAATGCCAAGCCAAGAGTCTGAGGTGAAATAGCCTATAATTAAAAGTTTCTTCCTCTGCTATTTTTGTTGTGTTCCTCATCTGGGGTATCTGTTATGCATTTCCAAAGACCAGCGTCAAAAAATTAGTTTATACCCAGTTGAGAACTCGCCTGTGACACATATTGGGCTGATAAATAATTCTGCTCTAGATGGCTTAGACTAATGGGATACAGTTTTGTATCTAGATTACTGATCTCAATAAAGGCTGGTTACTAGTATCTGAAATTCATTACAACCTGTTGACAGTTCAATGATGTTCTATGTAAGATGACTGGGTAGCCTTGTCCACCTCTCAGGTACACCATAACAGCTGTTATTTCTATTGGCAGCCTGAGGCCTGGTCTACACTATGCATTTATATCGATTTTAGCAGTGTTAAACCGATTTAATGCTGCACCCATCCACACAACGAGGCCCTTTATGACGATATAAAGGGCTTTTTAAACTGGTTTCTGTACTCCTCCCCGACAAGAGGAGTAGCGCTGAAATCAGTATTACCATGTCAGATTAGGGTTAGTGTGGCCGCAAATCAATGGTATTGGCCTCCGGGCAGTATCCCACAGTGCACCACTGTGAACACTCTGGAAAGCAATCTGAACTCGGATGCACTGGCCAGGTAGACAGGAAAAGCCCCGCAAACTTTTGAATTGCATTTCCTGTTTGCCCAGTGTGGAGCTCTGATCAGCACGTGTGGCGATGCAGTCCCAAATCCAAAAAGAGCTCCAGCATGGATTGTACGGGAGATACTGGATCTAATCGCTGTCTGGGGAGACAAATCTGTTCTATCAGAGCTCCATTACAGAAGACGAAATGCCAAAGCTTTTCAAAAAAATCTCCAGGCTATGATAGACAGAGGCCACAGCACAGTGCTGTGTGACAAGCGTAACGGAAAGCCAAAGAATCAAATGGACGCTCATGGAGGAAGGGAGGGGGGACTGAGGACTCCAGCTATCCCACAATCCCTGCAGTCTCCGAAAAGCATTTGCATTCTTGGCTGAGCTCCTGTGTGGGTAGAATGAATCCTGGTGAAGTTTCTCATGCATGGGGTCATTGTCCTCTATTTCTGACTTGAGGTACTTAGGTGAGGCGTGTTTTGGTCTCACTTCAGCCTTGGCTCTCAGGTGGTTTATGTTCACTAGGATTATGTCCGATTTTATACTGTATTTGTAAACGTTGTATAGTCGGGCCACGTGGCAACAAAGCCATAATTCCGGCGGTGTGTGCGTCATGTACTGAGTTGGTCGGATTTCTGGGCTGAGTGGAGGTTCTTTAGCTTCCCTGTTCGAGTCGCCTGGCCCGTTGGGTTATGGGTGAGTTATGCATGATGGTGCCCCCCCAACAGCTGTCGGGGTGTCTGGGTATTGTCATCTTTCTTTCTCTGTGGCACTGCAGACATCATTTACACTTTTCTGGATTGACTGGCAGGACGCATGCATGGCACATTGGAGCCGTTTTGCTTTTGCATGTCAGTATGTGTATGGTGGCTGCGGCCCGGTACTGCGCGTAACGCACCATTCATTTGCTTTGCGGGCGCAGAGATGTTACGTCGTTCTGTTGTTTGCTGTGCCATTGTAACATTGGCGTGGACCGCGGTTATCAGTTGTTCTGTACCATTTGTGCTGTCATGGGTGCTCTGGCTGACTTCTGTGAGGTCTGGCGGCGGGCGCCAAGAAAATGGAATGTACCGGGTTTCTCTTTATTTGTATCTAAATGAGTGTTGCCTAGTTGGGGCAATGTGTATAGAGGTGCAGAGAAAAGAGGCAAGCCGCTCCATGTCAGATCCCGATGATGGCTGATGCATTCAGGGGGTGTCTGACAACCATTGTTCCCTTCCCCCAACTTAGGTACATTGCGGGGTTCCCCATTTGTGTTGATGAGTAATAGAATGCGGGAATAGGACCACTGACAACTTTTTTTAGGAGTAATGAGGGGAGGCAGCTTCCGTGCTTGCTAGTTCAGGAGGCTATTAATGGTGGGGGGGGGAGGGGCCAGTTTCCTGCTTGATGTCCAGGCCAGTTACGGATTTTTCTTTAGGATGAAGGGGGTTGGGGTGATGGTTCAGCCCAGTGCTATGTGAGGATGGTTACCGCCGTTCTTGTTAATCTCTGGGATAAGGGTTCTTTTACCGGGTCCCTTGGCCCTACTGGGCCGCAGGAGGACTCTGGGCTGATTTGTGAGCGATGGCTACCAGTCTATGCCTGTAGTCTGCTGGAGGAGGGGGGAAGGTGTATGTTCCCCTGGTGCGCACGTGTTTACGGCGATGCATGTTAGATCGGTGACATGAAAGTCATGAGTGATTTTTCCTTTTCTTTCGGGATGGGGATTGACGGATTACCCTAAAACCAGCAATGTGTTTGCTACAGGATTGGGTAGACATCTCGGCTGTCCAGATGAGGCCTTCTGAAAAAATCACGCACAGCGACTTGCCCATGTCTACACTGAGTGAAGATCAATGTCTTCTCCAGCAGCACAAGTTGTAGTCAACCAGAAAGTGTGGGTTGAGCTGGCGGTATCATTTGGTGCAAGCTCTGTGGCCTGATTTTCAGCAGGTCAACTAGAGTTCCAGTGGTCCCTTCTGCTCGGAAGTCTTAATTCCATGCATCCATATGATCAGCTTGTAAAATCTCAAGCGTTTCTGATTACATAGCAGTGTCATTATTAAAACCCACTTGCTGGTACGCATATGTCGGAGGATAGGCAGGGTGTGATTGATTTGGCATGGCTCATTCCTACACCCTAGTTTAAACGCATTGGTAGGCTAATGTATGAATATTAGAATCGCGCCCACAGCAACGAAGACAAACTCAAGCTGCGCTTCCTGAAGTTTAAGTGAAATGGTACCCTGCTTACTGAACAACTCCTACTCCTATACTGCAGAGTACTAGCTATTAGTTATAGTGAGGAAGGAAACCTGCCTAGTTTGTGTTTCGGGTAGCTGGTTCTGAAAGAGTAAGCTCGAAGGACGTATTGATCAGTTTCCAAGTGGTAGCAGCCCTGGCTCAAGCCCGCCACAGGTATATATACTGAGAACATAGTACACATAATTCATCACAATAATACTGGGTGTAATCCACAATGCCATGCTCTCAAACTAGGGGGTAATTTTTACTGTGGAGCACATCGGCCCGTTTTTCTTTTTCTCCGGCTTTTATCTAAATTAACATTAATCAACATTTTGACTTCCACCTACATCCAACTGTACCTCCACACCATAGTGGAATTAGAGGCAAGTTCCTGTACCCAAAAAGAAGAGAGAGAAAAAGATTTGGTCCTGACATTCCCAGCTTTTCCAGCCCCACCCAACTGTGTTATAATGTGCCTCTCTAACTGTAATGCTTCTGTGGCTAAATAGACACACCAAAATTAAAAAAACATAACGTAGCAAAAGGCCGTAGTGGAGAAAAGGTGTCCACACTGAAGCTCATGTGAAAGTTCCAATACCTCAAGCAGCACCGCCGATCTCTATGAGCGTGTAGAAAAGGATCTATTCAGACAGTATATTTTATGTGCAAATGCGTGAGAAAAGCAAGATAAAGTTTCAATATTGCTCCAGTAGAGACCATCCGAACGAGTTAGTCAAACAAAAAACAAACCTACATATCTGAGTTCCCTTTCAACATTCAAAAGCAGTTGGGAACCATACAGTGCTAAGCAACATGCTTAGTTGAGTGCACGGCCATAATTGGGAGGCCCCTGGAGAGTCCTCCGCCCACAAAGTGTTTCTGCTGCTCAAATACTAGAACATCTCATTGAGCAAAAAAAGATGGCTGACCACATCTCACAAAGATGTTTTCCCCACACACAATACGCTATTGGCCTCCTGCCGGGTAAGCAGAAAGGTCGCTAGAAATAAAGATAATTCATGAGGCAAGTTAAAATGCTGAATGTCTGATCATTAATTATAAAGCACAATAGATTTGGCCAAATTTTCCATTCTCCTTGGGTTTCCAGTACACTTTTCTAAAAAGGTGCCAAGGGGAGCTGGTCGCTTGTCACGACCATTCAATAAAAAGTACAATGCCCATCTCCATAGGGTGGTATTTTTAAAGGGCTGCTGATGTTCAGACACTGTCAGCTAAGAAAGAACAATGCAAGACCAAATATGCATACTCTAATACATAAGCAAGGTAACCGTATATCAAAAGAGCTAACGCTGCAGTGTCAAACAGCCTAAAGCTCTGATCGTGCCTGCCGTGCTCCTTGCGATCCTGAGCGTGCTAGAGCAACTGAAGGCGCTCTAACTCATTAAGCTGTAACAAATCAAAAACCTAGTCCCTGAATCATGTAAAGCGATTCGACTACCTGCCTCCTTTATCAATAACTCCCTTTCCCTTGCACTAGTCGCCAGCAAAGTGGCCTATTGGAATATGAGAGTCCTATATCAGGTAGTCAACTGCAGGATCCTCCCCTCACATGGTTTGACATGGTCTCCATTACCCTAGAGATTTTCAATCTAAACTATAGGCGTGATGAAAACACACAGTCCATTTACTACTGTTGGTCCACTCCATGTAAAACGAGCGTGAGTTCACAGTCACACATCTATCACCTTTCAGCAGCCCTTGTGTTTGCAGTCCTGCCACAGAAATTAAAAAAGAACACAAAATTGCGCCAACGCGTACGTCTTTGCCAGCTACCTGAGAAAGTAAGGAACACCTGTATGTTATATATTAAGAAATAATTGGTGTCTATGGACAGGTATCACCGCAGGAGCTCCGGAATTTCTGAGAAAAGAAAAAGAACAACCGAAACTCTAGATTTCCAAGTTCAGAATAATTTTTTAAAGAAAGAAAAAAATTGATAACAAAGTCTTGGACACTTCGCCCTTCCACCTCTAGATTTTTTAGCCGCTCTTCTGTTACCATCACCAGGTTGTTTTTCCCCCCAGAGGACCAAGAAGATATAACATGGCAAATTCGACTCGAAGCCAATTGCCTTCCCAACAAGGCCCTTGAAACCCAGACAATTCACCCAACAAGGGAGGGACAGTGTGACAAAATCAGACACACTCTCTTGCTGGAAGTCCCTCTCCGTGGGCACAGCTGGATTAACAGCCAGTATTCCACAGTGCTCTCAAACCAAGATTAGAAGTGAGCTGCTGATCGACAAGCATCCCCGCACTTCCTCAGCCAAATTTTCTACTAACCGTGCAGATCTCTCCGGTTGAACTTCTAACTCCGGGGCCCGCCCAGTATTATGCTTACGTAGACTTGTAAAACCATGACTATTATCACCTTAGCAAAATTAACAACAACCCAAGAGGGGTAAAATCACAAGCCTCACTACTGGAGAGATAATGATGACGGAAGCTTTACAACTGATAATTTCCACACTAGAGTCACTGGGGTTTTTGTTTGTCTCCCAGAACTGTTGCCACAGCCTCTCAGAAAATGAAATTAAAACAAACAAAGAAACCTATTTCTGGGTTCCACACCCGCGTAACGCCATTGGTTCCTAACCAAATCCAAACCTGAAAACGAAAATTCGACTACCTGTAACAAAATGGAATTCTCAACTCTAGCAAGAACTCCATTGCAGTGTTATAGGTGGCCATGATGCCACATTCCACCCAGAGGTGCTGCAGTTCACTATGAGGTGAAGGAGCCTGCACAGGTACAAATAGCGGGCAAGTAAAATATTTGCGTGATATTTGGGATGAAACGGTCTTACTGAAAGTAATTATAGTGATTAAAATTTATTCAAAGAAAAAAATGGATTATTAATATTGTACATGCTCCAAAAGCATGTCAGGTGCCCAAGAATCGAACTTAAGCTTACATGCACCATTGCTAGGCATCCTGAACCTATATTAACCTATCTATAGATTCTGTTTCCTATCAACCCCATATTTATCTTGGACCCCAACCTCAAGGAAAGGAAAAACCCCAACCAAAATCCTGAAGAAGACTGCAACATTCATCAATTTGGATACCATATTTGCAACAGCCCCAAGAACACTTAATTTCCCTTACACGCAAGTAACATTGTTATATAGGCTACAATGCTAGTAGATACTTCCACCATGTTAGCCTGTGGCTCAATGAATGGAAATGTACCCGGAATCATCACATCTATACTTCAATTTCCCTTGCCACTTACACAATAACCTTTCATAAAAGTGCTGCAGTGCCACTGTGTGTATCTGAAAGAAGTCTACTTGTCATAGTCTCTGAAGCGACGAACCATTGGTGTCATCCTAAAATACATGTGCATTCACTTGACTGTATCCCACCTAAATAACTCACGCTGATGAGCTCTTGACCTGCTCATCTGATGATGAACAATCATCATTTTAGAATCTAAATTTTGCCTCTCTTTGCTCCACAGCCCTGTTTACTGACTGCAAGTACTGAATCGAAAATGCCAAGTCCCAAGATCGAGGTGAAATAGGCCTGATAATGAAAAGTTTCTCCTCTAGCTATTTTGTTGGTTCCTCATCTGGGTTCGTTATGCATTCCAAAGACCAGTCAAAAAATTAGTTATACCCGCAGTGAGAACTCGCCTTGACAACATATTGGCTGACTAAATAATTCTGCCAGATGGCTTAGACTACAATGGATACAGTTTTGTACTAGATACTGATCTCAATAAAGCTGTTAACTAGAGTCTGAAATTCATTACATACCTGTGACAGTCATGATGTTCTATGTAAGGATCATGGGTGATACCTTGTCCACCTCTCAGGTATCATCCTATAACAAGCTAGTGATTCTATATGCGAGGACCGAGGCCCTGGTCTACACGATGCATTATACGATTTTAGCAGTAGTAACCGATTTAATGCTGCACCCTATTCAACACAGGGACGAGGCCTCTTTATTGACGATATAAACGGGCTTTTAAACGGTTCTGTACCCTCCCGACAATAAGTAAGCGCTGATAATCACTATTGAACCATTCAGTATTAGGGTTTAGAGTGCGCCGCAAATAAAGGTAAATGAACTATGCTACTCCGGCGTATCCCACAGTAGCACAAACTGAGTTGAAACACTCGGAATGACAGCCAATAGCGAGATCTGGAGGGAAGGACATCGATGGACACTGCCAGGTAACAGAAACCCGCAAACTTTTGAATCGCATTTCTGTGCCCAAGTGGGAGCAACTGACTCAGCACCGTGCGATCGGAGTCCAGAATGCCAAAAGAGACTCCACAGAGAGTTACGGGAATGAGATGGATCTACGCTGTCTTAGGAGTACCAACCATCTTGTCACAGAGCTCATTACAGAAGACGAAATGCCCAAGCTAAAAAGAATCTCCAGGCGAGATATACCAAGCCAACGAGGCCACAGTGCTTGGGTACAGCTGTAACGAAAGACCAAAGAATCAAATGGGATCCTCCATAAGGAGAAGGAGGGACTGGGAAGGGAACTTCCAGCTCATCCCACAATCCTTGCAGTCTCCGAAACAGTGTGCAAGTCTGCTGAGCTCCCAAGTGCCTTGTAGGGTCAACACATGTCGTGGTGTCACAGGTATAGCTCTCGCAAATTTACGCCCATCCCCGGAAGAAAAGGAATAAAAAATCACTTCTTGACATTTTCTTCAATGTGTCACCTTTTATAGTAGTATGACTCATTTGGACTGCTGCTGCGCAGACACGTGCCTAGGCATGCGGCATGAAAACAGTAAGCATCCGTCTCCTCTCGCGCCCCATGCAGACGTCAAGGCAGTAACGGACATGGTTAGCCGACATCACTCATCCAAGCCCAGGTGTGCTTGCTGCCGCTGGCTCAGTGAGGTCGGCCAGGACGCCCTGGTAAAATTAGGAAGATCACTCCGGTTAGTCCCAGGAGAGGTACACAGAACGGCTGGTAACACATCCTCATCAGCAAACTGGGGGGCTGAACTCCACAGCCCCACCCCTTCATCTCTAAAGAAAAGAATTCTGTACTGCCTGACTAATCATAGCATGTGGATGCTGGGCTCCCCCCCCCCCCACCATTAATGTCCTGCCTGACTATCATAGCACCGGGAATGCTGCCTCCCCCTCATTTAATCTCACTAAAAAAGTGTATTTCTATCCTCATTCTTTAATTACTTCATCACACAAATGGGGGAACCCCGCAAGGTAGCCTAGAAGGTGGGGAGGAGGGAAAGCAATGGGTGGGGTGTTGCAGGACACCCCCTTGAATGGCAATGCAGCTCATCATTTCTGGGGATCTGACATGAGCGGCGTGCCTGGCTGGTTCTCTGGTACACTGCTCTCTAGTACACTTGCCCCATATTCTAGCAGCACGACTCTATTTTAGATACAATATAAAGGAGGAAGACCTCGGGTCATTCCATTTTTTGTCTTGCGCCCCCGCCGACCCAGCGAAGTCAGCACACGAAGCAACCCATGACAGCAGCAGATGGTACAGAACAACTGAATAACCGTCGTCTCATCGCCATTTACATGACGAGCAAACATTACAGAACGAACTGTAACCTCTCTGTGCCTCCAAAGGCAAATAATGTGCGGTAGCGCGCATACGGCTCTGCAGCGGCATCCAGTACACATACAGTGAAGTACAAAAGCAAAACGGCTCCAGGTGCCATGCTATGGCGTCTGCCAGTGCAGATCCAGGAAAAAGGGTGTGAATATTGTCTGCCGTTGCTTTCACAGAGAAAAGGAAGAGTACAACATTATACCCAGAAACACCCCGACACGTTTTGCACCATCAGTGCCATTGGATCTCAACCCAGAATTCCAACGGCAAATTCCAGACGGCAGAGGGGCGACTGCGGGAACTATGGGATAGCTAAGGGATAGCTACCCACAGTGCAATGCTCCAGAAATCGACGCTAGCCTCAGTACATGGACGCACACCGCCGAATTATTGTGCTTTGTGTGGCCACGTGGACTCGACTTTATACAATCTGTTTTACAAAACAGGTTTATGTAAAATCGGAATAATCCTGTAGTGTAGACATACCCTGAGAGAGGCCAAGGCCTGAATGGTGATGGAGACCAAACTACGCTCTCACTTCTAGAGGTACTCCCTCAAGGTCAGGACTGAGGGAACAAGTTTGACCCAGTTGCATGGGTAGAAAACTTCAGTTTCCAGGGATGTCAGTCTAGCACCCAGCACAGTGTTGTTTTAAATGATCCTACAGTCTATTTAAAAAAAAACCACCATCTACATTTCAACATGCATTTGAATGGACAATACAGATAGAATCCTTGTGAATGCAAGTTCCAATTTAAATCAACCCTGGAGAGTGGACTCAAGGTTTAAAAAAAGTTCAGATTTTGGCACACTGACGCAGAATATTCCATTTCCGTACTCTGGATATCCTGCCTCCAGCAAAATGGCATTTAACCCAGTGCCTCGCACAATCTCAGCTCCGTTAGCATCACACAAGGTGAAACCCATCACACTGTAGCTGTCTGTGCCCCACAGAGATTCACAAGTCTACTACTGGCTTTGAGCTAACCCACCTGCGTCTTTTGGATTAGGCAGTAGCACATGTAACAGTGCACCAGGTGAGCAGCCAGCAACAGGAACTGAAGCCAAGACTTATAGGTCTAGAGCCAAAAGCCTCTATCACCTGAACTCTATCATTTAGCTGTTAGAGGTCTAAAGATCTATTACAGTCTGGAGCTATGTGGTCCAGCTACTAGAGGGGAACAGACAGCCACTATGTGTAAGTGTGGGTTACATACATCGAAATCACAATAATCACCTGCCCTACCTCCTTTCTAAAGCACATGCACATATTAGTCCTTTCCCAAACTCTTCATGTACTTGGGGAAATTGCTGGAATGGCTTGTCAGAGACTATCCCTCTTTGAAACACCTCACATGTTTTCCAGATTGTCCACAAGAGACTGTCAACTACCACGGTAATAAAAGTTTCACTTCAGAGTCAGACATAGGTCTTTAGAATAAGGCCATTGAACTTACAGTGTGAAAGGGAATCTAGCTAATAATCCTCACCAAGCCCTCCTCTCCTATCCCATTCCTCCAAAACACAACCGTACTATCCTGAGGGACATACCTGACTTTAAAGAACGCTGGCAACACCACCCTACTTATGGCCTATCCTGAATAAAGGGAAATTCAAGCCTCAACTTGCCATTTGTTGCTCTAGGAGACAACGGAACTAATTCCTCTGTTCTTATAGGAATGTTGCTGTACAGGATTGTTTTCAAGGAAGAGAAAAATCTACCACTTTAGGACTGATTCACATCCTTCCCCTTTGCTGTATATGTTATTCCTCTTTCTTCTAGTTACCAGGAACAGACCCCACAAGCTCCTTTAACAGCACAAGGTGATGACAAGCCTACCCCATAACCACAACAGGCTGCTAGGTCATCCCGAAACTGGATGCAGTCCACAAGTCTCCAGTGGTAGCTGAAGCCAGAACACTGTGCCAAAAACTCTATAGAGGTCTCAGAACCTATAGATGTCAACCAAGCTGTCCGAATGCCAGAGGCTGTTAATTCACAAGGTTCTATGAATGTGAATTCTACCTCTTCTTTTTCTTTCCATATCCTCCCAGTCAAGCAAATAAGCAACATCACAGTTCACAACTGCTGAATTAGCACCTCAAAAGAAGCACCAGAAAGTGCAAGCACGACAGAGGGGGAAGTTGAAACTGTAATGGGAACTCTCACCCATGAGCAAGGTATGACTTCACTCCATAGCGAGGATTTTTCAGCAACCCCCGTGCTTCATAACTTTGGAATCTACCTGATTTTTCTTTTACTTCTCTCCAGGAAACCAGAGAGAATAACCAGGGGCAGTGACACTTGCAGCTATCTTATTTGTTAATAGAGCAATTACATTTCTTTCCCTGTTGGCTACCTTCAAAGAACAACGTGGGGACTGCAACGTAAAGATGCCATCTTAAAGAACTCAGCATCCAACCCCTCAAGGAAACGTCCATTCAACAGAATGTAAATTTCATCAGGCTGAATCTGCTCTTGTATTATTGCAAATTAAAAACAGAACTAGAAAGAGCAAAGCACACCCAGCATTGTAGAAAACTAAGTGCATTTGCATGTATAAATGAGTCCTTTTAAGTTGTTCAAGGATTGAAAATGTGTGAGCAGAGTTCCTTTCCGCATGCTTTGTTAGCTTAATAAACCCTGCATTGGAAGAAGCTCTTCCCAAGTATCTGAGAGCTACAGGAGTGAAGTCCCCAACCAGGCCACCATTTTGTAATTTACTCAATAAGTTTTGTCAACAGGATTAGAACCTGGGACTTTCAGATCCAAAAAGCACTGATCTTTATCACTTGAGCTAACAAGTAGTCCCTGCTACTGTAAAAACAGGTTGTAATAGTTACTAGGCTCAGCCATTAGAGGGAAACATAATAATACTATTTAGCCAGCAGTTACATGAGCTAGAAATGTGGGAGGAGAGGACATCTGCACCTGGCAGCCGGTGTAGTGATATGTCTGCTTGCTGTAATATTAGTCAGCCACTAAATATTTGTGTATCCTATGAAGTTCAAGATAAGGGAAGGTCCCTGGTAAAGAGAGGAGATAAAGCTGAAATTGAAGCTGTGTGGAAGCCTGTTTGCATCTGTAATAGTAGCTTTTTGGATTCCACACATCATGACAGAAGATGCTTACACCTTACAAGCTCAGGGCTCACAGTATTTGTGGGCCACTCTCAGTTGCATCAGTGTCAGAACAGAATTTGGCCTCATTTCTTTAGTGAAATCAAAAGTTTAAAGAGTTGTCCCTTGAAGGAGGAAAAAATAAAGAGGGTGGCTGTAAAGTCACATACTCACCACTTATAGAAGGCTCTGATGTTGCAAGGGGTCCTCATCCCAAGCACCTCTGCTTCTCACCAAGTCTTCCATGGCACAGCTCTCCAGATAACTCACAAAATTCAGTCCCCTCGTAGGGTAACAAAAGATCCAAATGAAAGTCCAAATCAGATGCTCCGATTGATAGTTCTTATACCCCTCTTGGGTTTCAGTGAAGCCCTCTGCTTCTTGGCCTCTTATCCTGGCTCCTGCAGAGCTTGTCTTATCTTGCTTCTTCCCCAGCAGGATTCCCCTACCTACTGCCTCCCTTCACCAACGACTCTGGCAGCTACCCTTAGGGATCTTCCTGATCTACATCTCAGGGCTCTCCCACAGGAGCCTACTTTTCTCCCCATGGGTTTTCCTTCCTGCAGAAGAGTCCTACCTTCTCTACAATCTCTCCTGCCACTGAGATCGGCTCTATTTAAACAGTCCTCCATAGCTGGGGTCAATCACTCTACTTCCATCACACCCAGCTGGGACCACTAATTGCCCCTATGTGGCTAGATCATGAACAATGCTGAGGGTAACTACTAGGCCATGGGCCAGGCAGAGACCAGCTTACCTTAAAGAGTCAGCCAGCCTGTAAAAGAGGAGAAAACACAATATATTAAGTAAAAGTGCCTTGAATGGCTAAATATTTATAGGGAATATGCAAAGACTGAAAAGCAATTATTCTTTTCTATTGATTGTATAAGTATCTGCTCACATTTTTCTTCAGAAGCCTTGAAAGTAAGGTGGTTTGTTTGTTCACACCACATTGAGCTTTTTGTTCAATTCTCTCGTCATTTACTAGCATCACACTGATGATGTCTGCATGACACAGTAGTAGACACACCAGTGGTCACTCTACACTAGTGACAATGCTAGTGAAAAAATGGAAGAATAAGAAAATCTCCATGTGTACAAGGTCAACTGTGTCTCATCTGCAAACCTGTGATCAATATAATATTCTAAGTGCAACTAAGAATTAAAACTAAAACAATGCAACATTATTTGTCTTTGGCAATGTCCTCTCTTCCCTTCCCTCCTATTTTGTGATACATCCACTTGTCTTTAATAAGATAGTAAATGGTTTTGGTTTTGGTGGTTTTTTAAAAGGGCGCTCCCACCCAAAGGATCATGTCTTCCTGTGCATTTCTACAGGCCAAACACAACTGAGGCTCCCAATTCTCACTACTAGCCCCTATCTCAACATTAATAAAATATTTATTATCCTTTTGTCTTGTGTACGTGAATCCCCCTTTCATGCATATGCATAAAAATTATAATCAGGAATAAAATAAAGAATAAAAATAGTACAACCAACCAGATACATGCAGCGAGCGAATTCTTTATCTTGTTGCCACATTCCTCCTACAATTCCTCTTCCCTCACAAAGTTATGTCTTTATTTAGGCCTCAATCCTGCAAACATTTATGAATGTGCTCTCCACTAAATACAGTATGACTATTCAGGCACAGAAAGTTAAGCACACATGTAAGTGATTACAGGCTCTTTGCGGCTATTCATTTTTATTTAACTGGAAAGCATCTAGTACTATACATAATTAACAATCTATTCTGAACATCCTTGAGTCACTCACAATATTTGTCCAAACCAAGAAGCAGGTGGGAGTGAAACCCACAGGGCGTGGGAACTGGGAGTTACTGCAGGGAAGGAAATGCAGAGGGAAGAACAGAGGCAACCCACAAATACCAGGGGAGATGGAGAGAAACAGAAAAATGAGATGGCAAAGGGAAAGAAACAAAGAACAGAATCTGCTTTGCTCCTAAAAGAGAGAAGAGATTTTCCTGCCCCCAAACAATGCTGCATGTGATGTAACAAACAGCATCAAAGTTTAGTTTAGTTACTGGTATGAAAATGAATTAATAAAGAATTAAAGGATAGGACCATCATTATTGCCATTCAACATGGTTTTAAGGAGAATAGGTCTTGTCAAACAAACCTGATTTCATTCTTTGAGGAGATTACAAGTTCATTTGATAAAGGAAACCACATAGATGTAACATACTTAGATTTTTGCAAAGTGCTTGACTTAGTACAACATGACATTCCCCTTAAAAAAAATCATTGTATAATTTAAATAAGGCCCATGTTAAATGGACTTAGAACTGTCTAAGTGACAGATCTCAAAAAGAAATCTTCAATGGGAAATCATAATCCGATGAGACTGTTCAAGTGGGGTTCTTCAGGGATCAGTACGAGGTCCAAAGTAAATATAAGATCACCTAAGATCAAATTTGCAGATGACAGAAACATTGGCAGATTGATAAATAATTCTGAGAACAGGGCAGTCATACAGAACTATCTGGATCCACAGGTAAACTGAATTCATTCAAACAAAACCCATCTTAATTAGGCTTGGAAGGATTCATTTTTTAATCAGTAAATGCTGGGAAATGTCGATTTCACCATACACACACACACCAGCAAAAAATATTTCCCTTAACAATCAAAATTTACACCTATGCAAAGTAAGAAAGTGCTGCTTGAGAACTAATTCGAGTTTAATTTAAGGATTTTTTACCTGGTAGATTTTGACATGTGATGTTGACAATGTATGTTTTAACAGGTATAAAACTTTAGCTTTTTATAGCTCAACACTTACTGTCATTAAATAATTATCTGATTCCCCCATTGTCTGACCCTCCATAATTTCCCATAATAGTGACAATTTAAATGGACAAAACATAAAAAAATGCTTAAAAAATAAACAATATTTGTTGAAATTATTAAAAAAATATAGAATTCTGCCAATCCTACTCTTAATGCAGCCAAATGCAAAGTTATCCGTCTAGGAACAAGGAAAGGGGGACTGCACCCTGAAAGCAGGAACTCTGAAGGGGATTTAGTGGCCACAGCAGACAAATAACTGAACATGAGTTCCCATCGGGATGCTATAGCAAGAAAGGGCCAATGTGATCCTTGGATGCATACGCGGGGGTGTACTGCATAGGAACAGGGAAATGATCTTACCTCTGTATTTGGCACTGGTCAGACCAATACTGGAATACTGTGTAATGCACCGTTCTGGTGTCCAAATTTAAAAAGGACGTTGAAACATTGGCGAGGAGGCAGAAAAAAAAAAGTCCCAAAATTTATTTTAAAGCTGAAGACCCTGCCTTATAGTGAGATCTGGTTAGCTTATCCAATGATCAAGAGATAATTTGATTACAGTGTATTAGTCCTTTGAGGGGAGAAAATATGGGGTGCTAAAGGGGGCTTTAATTGAGTAGAAAAAGTCATAACAAGCAATGGCTGGAAACTGAAGTCAGAAAAATTCTTAGGCACAAATTTTCAACATTGAAAGCGGTTAACCATTAGAACAAAATTACCAAGGGAAGTGGTTGCTTCTCCTTCTCTGGGTGTTTTCAGAGAGAGACTGGATGTCTTTCTCGAAGATATGCTTGAGCCAAACAAGTTATTGTGCTCAATCCAGGGATAACTGGGTGAAATTTGGTGGCCTGTGGTTTACAGGAAGTCAAACTAGATGATCTAATCTTCTGGCCTTAAACTCTGTGAATGAATCAACATCACTGACTTTGCTCTGCCAATGATAGCAGCCTTGATTATCTATTAATGCTTTCTCCCAGGCCATCTCCCTTTGCATGGAGAAAACTACAAATCATTCCCATCTAGCATTGGTTAGGCTGGTGGTAAGCAGGGGCTCTGCTTTTCTGCTCAACTCTCTTCACTTTATGGTTATTTCCATCAACCTGTGGAACTCCTTGTCAGAGGATGTTGTGAAGGCCAAGACTATAACAGGGTTCAAAAAAGAACTAGATAAACTCATGGAGGATAGGCCCCTCAATGGCTATTAGCCAGGATGGGCAGGGATGGTGTCCCTAGCCTCTGTTTGCCAGAAGCTGGGAGTGGGCGACAGGGGATGGCTCTTTATGTTCTTATGTACTTCATCCTCCCACCCGTCCCTGTTTGTCCATTTCCTCCACCGGTTACATCTTGTCCAGTACCTAGATTGTAAACTATAAGGAGCAGGGACTGTCTTCTTTGCTATTTGAAAATAAGGGATGGTCCAATGGTAAGGGCACTAGGCAGGGACTCGAGACACTCAGGTTAAAATTCCCTGCTCTGCCATTATTTCCTTTGTGACCCTTGACAAGTCACTTGAACCTGGTCTAGAAAATTAAGTCAGCTTAATGACTCTTGAGCAGCAGAGTTAAACTGACCTAACCATCATGATAGACAGTGCTAGGCCAATGGGAGAATTCTTCCATCAACCTAATCGCCTCCTGGGGAGATGGATTACCTACCCCAATGGCAGAATGCCTCCTGTCAGCATACGTGATGCTTACACTGATGAACTATAGTGGTGAAGCTATGCCGCTCTAGCATTTCAGGCTAGACAAGCCCTAAGTCTCTCCATGCCTCTGTTTTCCAGCTGTAAAATGGGGGTAATAGAACGTCCCTACCTCCCCGGGGTGTTGTGAGGATAAATACTAAAAAGATATTGAGGTACTCAGATATTATGGTAATGGAGGCCATATGAAGACCTAAGAGAGAGACTTTGTCTAACAAAACGGCCTCTGACCCTTGACTGACAGTCATAGGCACTACGGTAATGCAAATAAATAACACTGTTGCTATGTTACTTGCTGTTGCAAATTAGAAATACAGTAGAACCTCGTTTATCCAAGCATCTATTATTCAGCTCTCCATATTAACTGAGCCCCACTGCCCAGGGCTGATGGTCCAAGATAGAAAGTGGATAGAAAGCACATTTGCCCATTCTCCTGATTATCCAAATGTTTGATTATCCGATCTGGCCCCAGTCCCAATTAAATCAGATAAATGAGGTTCCACTGTACTTGAATTAATATTTCTATGGCATTTTGTAAGATAGCAATATCGTAATGACAGCATGGCCACGGAATTTCTGGTTAATTAGCATATACTGTTTCATGTGTTTAGTTTTTCACCTTGTACTCGCCTTGTAAACTCCACTTATTTTCTTCTCCAGCACTCTGTCATAAGCTCTCTGACCCTTTACTCATTCTGACAGAAACTATTGCGAAATAACTTCTTTTGCCCTGCATTACTGCTGCACCAAAGCTGTTAATTTGTTAAATAACACTTAATCTAGTCAGTGCATTAAACTGGTGCTTTTCAGGGCATGTCTTCACTATGGAGCTAAATTGGCACTGCTCAATGTAACGGATCTGGTGAAGATGTGCTAAATCAATGGGAGAACACTCTCCTGTCTATTTCTGTATTCCACTTCACTGAGAAGCATAATGTACGTCGGTGGGAGAGCGTCTCTCACCGACATAGGTGGTGCAGATACCACAGTACGTGGATCTAGCTACATTGACTTCAGTTACATTATTCACATAATTGAAGCAGCATGGCTTAGATTGATTTACCACAGTAGCGTAGACCAGCCCACAGTTTGCACTGGCTTCCAATAGATCTCTAGGTGAAGCTGAAAGATTTGACCTACAAAGTTTACAATGAACGGTTCAGCCCTGGGTACCTTGGAAACTTTCTCTCTCCTCAGCTGGTACTGTGGCAATTGCAATTAGCTGGACACTTGAACTAATAGCCACAGGTTTAAAGAGGGGGAAGGGCCTTTTTAGTAAGGATCCCTCAAATCTGGAATTCCCTTTCTCCCCACTTGGTCTGACACAGCCTGGATTTGTTGACCTTTGAGCATACTGCAGGGCCAATCTATTGTACAATGCTTTCCTGGAGGAAGTGCCTTCAATGGACTATGTGAGAAACAAGGAGGGGGAGTTTTATTTGTTTACTTTTTTCCAGTAAGTCTTTTGTGTAACTTTAGCAGGTGTTTATAAAACATTGACAAGGGTCTAGAGGCACTTTTTAATAGAATCTAAATAAAATGAATGGGGAGGCAGAGCCATATTTTTTGCAGAATGAAAAGTCTCATTCACAGTGGATGCCATGGATTTAATTCATTTTTCTCAAACATTTTGCAAAATGTCCGTGACTTTTAGTTTGACGCACAACTCTACATTATTGAACCTTGAAACTACTTGTTGTTAGGGTTAAAGAATTCCGAACGGTATTGTTTTTTCCTTCTGATATTTTGCACAATCACTGGAAAAACCTCAGATGTGAAACTATTAGCAAAACACTATCAAATAGTTCCATCTAGATCTTCACATGGAGGATCATTCAGAAACATGTTCATCCTCATTCCCTTGTTCTTTACTTTCTTCACCTTGGAGCAGTCATGAGGCCTGACCCTGCAAATACTTACCACACATGGAGTAACTTTACTTACACAAGTACCCATCGGGACTATGTGAATAAACTTATTCACATGCACCAGTGTATGCAGGATCGGGCCATGAGTTTGTAAAGCATTAGGCTGCAGGCAGGTATCAAATAACTGGTACACCGTGACAAATGGAATATTCTTCAAATCTGCTAGAGTTATCTCCAAGGTGTACTGTGTGCTCAGGTCAAAACTGCAGCTAGGGTCAAAATTTACTGCCCCTCACTTTTTTAAAATAAGAAGTGAGCCCTGGCAGGCAGCTGGTCTTAAATGAAAATAAGTTTTAATGGAATGCTATAATTAGCTTTTTTTTTTTTTACCAAAGATCTGCCATCTCACAAGAAGCTATTACAGTGGATGTTTCAATCAACCCCATTAGAACTCCTCAACTACTCCCTCACGGTTTCCATTTGAAGGTCAGGAAGAGGTAGACTAACACACTTGTTTTGTTCCAAAATCTAGGGCATGTCTACACTTCCCGGGGATCGACACTGCTGCGATAGATGCAGCAGGGGTCGATTTAGCAGCAGGGCCACCCAGAGGATTCAAAGGACCTGGGGCAGGGCTGGGTCTATGGCAGCAATCCAGCGGTGGATCCCTCTTGGAGGGTAGGACCCGCCGCCAAATTGCCACCAAAGAATGAAGTGGCAGTGGTAGAGCAGCCTCAGTGCCGCTGATCGCAGCTTCCTCTCCCCTCCAACCGCTAGCAGTGCTTGTACTCACCTGGCGGAGCTCTGAGGCTTTAGCAGTAGTTCAGCAGCAAGTCCTTCACTCACTCCAAGTCTTCGGCTGCACTGAAGGACTCGCCGCCGAAGACCCGGAGTGAGTGAAGGGCCTGTCGCTAAAGTGCCGCTGAAAACCCAGAGTGGCTGGCAGGGCCCCTGTGGGGCCCAGGGCTTGGGCAAATTGCCCCACTTACCCCCACCCCAGGCGGCCCTGTTTAGCCGCTCTAGTGAAGACCCGTTAAATCAACTGCAGCGTGCTCTCCAGTCGACTCCAGTATTCCAGCTCTCCGAGAGGAGTAAGGTAAGTCTACAGGATGCAGCGCGGTAAGACGACCTAAGGTATATTGGCTCCAACTGGGTAAGTTGACCTACATTACACTACTCCAGCTACATAAATAACGTAGTTGGTGTAGCATAATGTAGGTCAACTTACCTGGGTAGTGTAACCAACCTAGTTGCCAACTGGAAACGGATAAAAAAATATCAACAGGAATTTCCACTATGATGGTTTAACCTCCCTACAAAACTACCAATAGCTTCAAAGCAAAGTACCCGATATGGACCCTTTGACCGCCAAAAGCTTTGGGAGTAGTTCTGATCTAAACATCATGGCTTGGGCCCTATGCTCATAAGAGACGACCCTGGAATGCTGATCAAATGCCAGCAACCTCAGGTTTTGGAGGAAGTTCAGATTCAGATCCGTGTCATCAGTTTAGTAAGGTACTTGAGCATGTGCATGTGACTCCAGTGGGAATACTCATGTGTTTAAAATTGCACATGTGCTTAAATGCGTTGCTCAATCAGGGCCAATGGCTGGCTCAGAAAGCAATGATTTGGGCCCATCTCTAATATGAACTGGGAATCAGAATACTACTTGTTTTCATATCATTGATACTAGATACTGCATATCAGAGCAGGAAGTATTAAAACTGATTGAAGGAAAACTAATATTACACCAGATAATTAGAGAGTATCCATATATAAACATCAGGATACTGCTTGGGTGTGACAACCAATTTATCATATGGAGCCCACAGCTTGACCAGTTACTGCCTGCTGCTCAGCTCAGTTCAGTTCAGTTGTACTCACATTCAACTGTGCATGCTTGAATGCACCATGGAGCTCCCACTGCTCCTAGCCCTGATCTAGCAATTGCAACAACAGTGTTTGGATCAAAAGACTGGTGTAGGTTACAGCATATTCGATTGATGGGCAGCAATGATGCACTGGGTCATAAGGCAGTGATTTCTCTAAAGGTAGGGAGTGGACACCTACAGTTCTACTAAAGGTAGCTTGAAGTACTGTACAAACATCAATATATATATCAATGCTAGGGCATTGCTGACTCATCCATGCTATTTACCATTGAATTAAAGAATTCCTATGATTTTTTGGACTAGATATTCCCACTGGGTGATGGCAGTGATGGTGAAAAGTATATGGTAGACAACGCTCAGACATTTTACACGACAGTTGCTACTACCTGTGGGGCTGCACCTGTTGGGGATTACAGGCTTGAAAAGTCCTTCTGGAGATTCACAGGGTATGGTTTGCACTGCAATAAAAACACCCCTGTCATAGCTTCCTACTCAGATCTGAACCTTAGAGTTCAGAAAATGAGATGCTAGCATGAAACCTCCAAGCTTAATTACCAGCTTAGATCTGATAGCGCTGCCACCAGCCAGGAATTCCAGTGCCTGACTCACTCTGGTCTCCCCAAAACCTTCCCTGGGGGACCCCAAGACTCAGATGCCCTGAGTCTCACAACAAAGGGAAACAACCCCCTCCCCTTGTCTCCTCGTTACTTCCTCCCTGGATGACCCTGGAAGATCACCCTGTTTCAATTCCTCCCACCAATTCCCTGGTGAGCTGCAGACTCAATCTCCTTGAGCCCCAACTAGAAAAAAAATCCAACAGGTCTTAAAAAGAAAGCTTTATATAAAAAGAAAGAAAAAGACATAAAAATGCTCTCTGTATCAAGGTGACAATATACAGGGTTATTGGCTTAAAAGAAAAAAATGAATAAACAGCCTTATCCAAAAAGAAATACAATTTAAAACATTCCAGCAAACTACACACATGTAAATACAAAAAAACAATATAAGCCTATTGTCTTTCTACCTTTGTACTTACAACTTGGAAATAGAAGATTAGAAAGCCTGAAGATAGAGTGATCCCCTCAGAGACTAGAGAGCAACAGAACGAGACAAAGAACACACACCCAAAACTTCCCTCCCTTGAGATTTGAAAAATCTTGTTTCCCGATTGGTCCTCTGGTCAAGTGTTTGGTTCCCTTTGTTAACCCTTTACAGGTAAAAGAAACATTAACCCTTAGCTATCTGTTTATGACAACCCCACAGCACTGAGGCTCAGAGCCCAGATTAACGGACTTGGGCTGAGCAGGGCTCAGGTGGTGGGGATAAAATAACAGTGTAGATGTTCGGGCTTGGGCTGGGTTCTGAGACTCACCCCTCTTGTGTGATTTCAGAGCCAGGGCTCCCGCCTGAGCCTGAACTCTACATTGCAATTTTGAGCCCTACAACCCAAACCCCACAAACCTGAGTCAGCTGACCTGGGCCAGCCCCAGCTGTGCTGCAGGTCTTCCATTGCAGCATAGATGTGGGGCAGAAGGAACGATTGTTATCATCCAGTGTCTGATCTACTGTATAACAAAATAATTCTTGGAGCCCATCTTTTAGAGGAAACATCCAATCTTGATTTCAAAATCGCCAGTGAGGGAGACTCCATCAGGACCGCTGGTCTATTGTTCCAAATGTTATTTGCGCTGTTCAAAATTTACACCTTATTTCCAGTCTGACTTTATCTAGTTTCAACTTTCAACCATTGGATTACATTACACTTTTCTCTACTAGAGTGAAGAGCCCATTATTAGATATTTGTTCACCATGTCGGCACTTACAGACTGTAATGAACTCACCCTTTAACCTTCTCTTTGTTAAGCGACACAGATTGAGCTCCTTCAGTCTATTACTATAAGGCAGGCAAGTTTTCCAATCCTGTGGCTCTTCTCTGAATCATCTCCAATTCTTCAAGATCAGTTCTGGGGTCCACGGATCAAGAAGGAAAAGAGTATTTCAGCAGTGGTTGGACCAGTGCCAAATACAGAGGGAAAATAACCTCGCTACTCCTATCCTAAATTCCCCTGTTTATGCATCCAAGGATTGCATTAGTCTTTTTAGCCACAGTGTTGCATTCAGAGTTTATGCAGCAAAGAGCCCTGTGGCATCTTATAGACTAACAGACGTATTGGAGCATGAGCTTTCGTGGGTGAATACACACTTCGTTGGAGTTTATGTTCACTGATGAAAAAATGATTTGGGGGTTGTGATGGATAAAGTCACTGCCACCTGGATAGAGCCTCCCATCCTGGCCTCCATTCTTTGTTCCCAGATGTATACATTTACATTTAGATACATTAAAGCACATATTGTTTGGTTGTGCCCAGTTTACCAAGCGATCCAGATCACTCCATATCAGTGACCTGTCCTCTTCATTATTTGTCGCTCCCCCAATATTTGTGTCACCTACAGACTTTATCAGTGATGACTTTATGTTTTCTTCCATGTCATTGATAAAGATGTTAAATAGTGTAGGGTCAAGAACAGATCCCTTTAGGGCCCCACCAGAAACAAACCTGCTCAGCTGAGACAAAGCCTCCATCTCACATCATAAACCTGTGCTTCATTAAGTATCATTATTTGTGTAGAAATAGTAAGGCTCCCAGAATTCATAAAAAAATCAGATATATTTCTGGCTCTGCAGACAATCAGTCAGTTTATGCAAAATCCTCAGCTGCCTAACAGAAAAGTCACAGACAGGACATCACTATTTGCATTGCATTAGTTTCACCTCAAGATAAAAACAGGGCCTATGTAATAAACTGGAACAGCTCTCACATTACGCAGTTAGCAAGTGGAAAATAAGCCAATAGTGGAAAAACGCATTAAATCAAAATTACACATTCAATAGCTTGCTAGCTGAGCAGACAGACATTATTGAAATGATGATGATTTTGATCATGGAGATAGAGACAGCAAAACTTTAGCAACACGACTAAACTCTTGTGCTAGCCGATAAGATGAAAATAATGAGATAGACACAGACCATCCCAGGATTTCAGCGATTGCTCTTCTAAATCCTTCTTGATGAGCAATCTAGGATTCTAAATTCAACACTAATTCAAATTGTAAATAAGCTTCTCTTCCCTCTACAAAAAGATTGTTACTTTCAATCCAGCAGACAGTTTAATAGGAGATTAGCAGGCATAGGACAGTTTTGAAATTGTTTGATTATTATTTTCATCCGGCTCAAGGTATGCTCAAAGCTAAACCCTGTATAGATGAACGTGTGATGAAGGATAGCCTGGGGTTAGGTGCTAGCCTGGAATTTGAGAGTTCAGTTTCTTGCTCTGTCACAAACTTCTTGCGTGGCTTTGGACAAGTCACTGAGGCCCAGATTTTTAAAGATGCACAGCACTGCAAGGCTTAAGTCCCATTTTCAAAAGTGACATAGGCTCTTAGGAACACTATAGCGGCACAGCTGCAGCTGCACTGCTGTAGCAATGCAGGGTACACACTCACTACAGCAATGGAAGGTGTCCTTCCATCGCTGTAGTAAATCCACCTCTCCGAGAGGCGGTAGCTAAGTCAACCGAAGACTACTTCTGTCTCCCTAGCAATGTCTCTATCAGGGTTTAGGTCATCTTAATTCCATCACACAGGGAATGAAATTTTTCACAGCCCTGAATGGAGTAGTTAAAGCCACCTAACTTTGTAACATAGTCCTGCACAGAGTCTCACTGAAGACAATGACACTTAGCCAATTTACACCAGCTGACCCATGGTCCTTACTAGCTGAGGCTCCAGTCCTACTGTGATGTGCGTGTGTGTGTGGACCCATGTGCCCATATGGGTCCCATTGCAGAATAGCGGCCTACATTTCATTATGTCACCACAAATGGCAAGGGAGAGGGGGGCAGAGAAGGAGAATAATGGTTTTGATTACGATCACATGATTGCTTATCTTGTTGTTTCCATTACAAAGGGTTGTGGCAGGGGACTGGGGGGAAGGATTAATAGCTGATGATTTGGGAATTGATTTTGAATTGCTTCAGGGGCAGGAACTGCACATGTGACCAAATATTATTCACTAGGCCAGATCCTTCGCTACTGTAAATTGGCATAAGCCCACTGAAGTCAAATGGAGCTATGCCAGTTTACACCATCTGAGGATCTGGTACAGTGTGAATATGTGTTACAGAATCTCATCTTAAACTGGTGGGGAAGTTATTCCATTTCCGAAGACCCTCTCAAGAGAGCTATGACTAGAGGACCTCCAAAAGTGAGTTAGAACAGGAATTAAAGAGAAAATTCCTGCCCAGGGAAAATCTTCCCCATCTCTTATTTGCCTTCCTACCTTTAATCCTGATTTTTGGTCTTCTGAGTATTTCGAGGCCACCTTTCTCTTTAAAGACTCCCCAGCTTCTATCTTAGGCTCATTTTTATTGCCCTCTGACAGGAGTCGAAGCTCAAATAGCCCCCAGATGTTATTCCTCAGCCCCAAATGGAATTACAGTGACAGGATCAACAGACTGCCACTGTGAGGAGCATGCAATGAAGGCAAGTAGCCGGTATAGGACTTAAGGTGCAGAATTTAGCATAGGCTCCATTTTGATGAAACCAGTGAGGCTTACAGACAGGGCCAGTGCAACCAATTAAGGTGACCTAGGCGGTCGCCTAGGGCACTAGGATTTGGGGGGTGCCATTTTCTTCGGCAGTGACCGTGGCGGCTGGATCTTCGGCTGCCCCGATCACCGCCGGCATTTAAGCGGAAGGAGCTGGGGCAGGGGAGCGCAGGGAGGGCCGCCCGCAGCAAGTAAGGGGGAGGGAGGAGGCACATAGGGGAACTCCCCCCCAGCTCACCCCTGCCCCGCCTCTTCCCCGAGCACACTGTGGCCGCTTCACTTCTCCAGCCTACCAGGCTTGCAGCACCAATCAGCTTCGGCGCTGCAAGCCTGGGAAGTGGGAGAAGTGAAGCAGCGATGGGGTGCTCGTGCGCGGAGCAGGGGTGAGCTGGGGCAGGGGGGCCCTCAGGACGGAGGGTGGGGGGTGGGGAGCTACCGCAAGGAGGGTGTCTCGGGGCAGAAGAGGGGGAGCTGCCGTGGTGTGGGGGGGAGGGCGCAAGGTGGAAGTTTCGCCTAGGGCGCAAAACATCCTTGCACCGACCCTGCTAACAGAGGTTTTTTTGGACAACTAGTCACTAAACTGAGCACTTAGTTGAACATCATTGATGTGCTCAGCATATAGAACAGGTCTGAGACATGCTTCTTAGCAGGCGATATCAAGTCCTCTCACGGAAAATGGAGCCTATGCTAAAAGGCAATATATTATATTGGTACAGTGAAATATACAACATAATCACATCACTTCATTCTCTCCAGGGACAGCATCTAAACTGAAGCAGAATTTTACACTTGTCAACATAAATTTTATTCAAATCAACTGACAATAGAGTTTTCAAAAGTGGCATCTTTCAAGGAAGACAGAACTGAAGTAAAAGCTGTGAAGTACAAGAAAGGCAGAGACTTATTCAAAGGCTATATCCTCACAGCACTATTTCCACAATAAGCATAGACTGCAAATTAGCTGTGCTCTGTGGGTGAGAGAGAGAAAAATGTCTTGAGGAGACAGGCCCCAAAGAAAATCGAATTTCAGATAACCTCAGAAACTCTCCGACTTTCATTTGTCAGAAGACGAAACCAAGGAGACTTTTGGAACTGTTTGACTAATCTGTTGCCCATTTTGTCAATGTTCACATCAGAATTATTCATGAATGATTTCCCCCCACTGTTTGACCTACTTGTGCTATTATGTGGTGAAGCCAAAGCTTAATTTGTTCTGGGACTTGCTGGGACTCAGCACTGGCTCCTCTTCTGTCTGCAGCGTGCAAGGTGTGACCTCATACACACAGCACATGTGAAGTTAACTGTGCAGACTCCTGTGGCATGACGTCATACACACAACACATGGGAGCACATGTTTTGAGAGGACACCATCATTATTGTTTGAGTCCTTTCACCTTGTTCTTTAAAAATTAAGCACTGGATGAAGCCAAACCTCAATGCAACTCTTCACACAATATCGTAGGATCTTATGAGGAATTTCTTGTAGTGATTCTTAGTACAAAAAGTCACAGGGTTGCTAACAATACTGTTAGCATCTGTGGTGTGTGATACAGCATGGCCAGAGGGCAGCATAAGAGTGTTAGCAGGGGGCCTTATTCCCTGCCAAGGTAGGAAGGTTTGCTTTAGATTAACTAGAACAGCTGTGGCCAATTAGAGCACCTGACTCCACTGAGAGCACCTGACTCCACTTGATCCACCTGACCCGGAAAAAAAAATAAAAAGGCTGCGCCCTGAAGCCCATAGCTCTGAGGAGATGATTGGAGGTACTAATATTGACCGGTTACCACCAGGCACTCAGGACTTGGGTGGGTCAGAATGACCCCTCTACCTATGATGAGTTGGTCTCCCTCGTGGAAAGACAACTGGCAACCCGCGAACTGTTCCAGACTCCAAGCGGGGGAGACACTGCAAACCCAGGAAGACACCCCAAACCCAAGGCCCCGGACTGTTGAGAACTCTAGAAAACTATAACGGGAGTAACGACAGTGAGGAATGGCTCGAGGCCAGAAAGGGACCTGGGGGTTTGGGCAGATGGTGGGGGGCCGGCCAACTAGCCCCAGAGGGGGTGATAACCGGAATGAGGGGACGGTGTTATGAATGTGGGGAATTGGGGCATATAGCAGCCCAATGTCCCAACAGGGAGGTGCCTATGCAGTGTAATCTGGGGAGTTAGGGAGCAATGTGGCCTGATCAAACCTGGTAGGGGTTACATTGACCTCCACATGGATTTACCAGACCAGTAAAAATGAATGGTATAAAAACATAGCATTAATAGATCGGGGAGTGCCTGTCACGTTGGTCTCGGGAAAGTTGGTGGAACAGACCAGTAACTCGGGCCAAAAGCACAGGGGTAACATGCGTACATGGCAATGTGAATTTTTACCCTACAATTCCAGTACGGATTGAAATCCAGGGGAAATACCACCAGAGTTTCTGCAAGAAGTAGTCCCCAAGCTCCCTTATCCTGTTTTGATTGGAGAAACTTCCCTGGGTTGAGAACTACTGACCCGATAGAGGCAGGAGAGGGTAGACAACTCCCGTTGAGAACAGAGGCAACTAAAGATAGCCTCGCCAATGTTTGCTGAATTGCTCCAGAATTGTTCTCATCCCCTGGAAAACCCCGCAGGGCTAGGCGAGAACGAAGGGCGGCTAAAAAGTTAGGGACCAGGATCCTGACAGACCAGGGAACCCCGTTTACGTCAAACTAATGAAAGACTTATGTGCCCTGCTCCGTATAGAAGCCATACGGACCTCCGTCTACCATCCACAAACAGACGGACCTAGTCGAAAGATTCAATCGACCCTCAAAGTATGATCCGGAAGGTGGTAGCAACAGGATGGAAAGGACTGGGACACTCTTTTGCCGTATCTAAATGTTCGCTATACGGGAAAGTTCCCCAGGCGTCCATGGGTTTTTCTCCTTTGAACTCTTATATGGACGCCACCTACATGCGGGATATTGGATATCGCCAAGGAGGATTGGGAGGAACAACCAACCCAGGAAAGAATATTATTGAGCATGTGACACAGATGCGAGAGCGGATAACTCGAGTAACCCCGATAAGTACGGGAGCATTTAGAAAAAGCACAAGAGGCACAGCGGACATACTACAACCGTCGGGGCGAAAATGCGAAGATTCAGCGGGGGAACGGGTGATGGTGTTAGTGCCGACCACAGAAAGCAAACTCCTAGCCAGTTGCACGGACCATATGAGATAGCGGAAAGCCATTGGAGAAGTGAATTATAAGGTTAGCAACCAGACCGCCAGAAGCCAGAGCAAGTTACCACATCAACTTACTGAAGCCTTGGCATGACAGAGAGAACGGTCTGGTCTCTCGAGGAGCTCTACCTCAGGCAGACGGCCCGCAGGACAGGTAAAGATACTTCTCCTGACTAACCCAGAACAACGGATGGAAGTCATTGAAATGATCCACCGGAACCAGGACGTATTTTGTACCAACCCAGGTCGAACGGCACTAGTCAACATCATATTGTCACCAGCCCGAGTAAGGGTGACGATAACGACCATATCGAATACCGGAAGCTAAAAGGGAAGAAATTAGATGGAAGTGCGAAAGATGCTGGAACTCGGGGTCATTGAAGAATCCCACAGCCAGTGGTCCAGTCCGATCGACTAGTCCCCAAGCCTGATGGCACCCTGAGGTTTTGTAACGACTTCCGAAAATTAAATGAAGTATCCCACTTCGATGCCTCCCGATACCCTAACGCATTGACGAGCTGGTTGATCAGTTAGGCAAGGCAAATACCTACCACCCTAGATAGATCTGACCAAAGGAATTGGCAAATACCCCTGGCCAAGGATGCCAGGGAAAAAGACTGCTTTTTCTACAACCCGATGGCCTGTTCCAGTACACTGTCCTCCCTTTCGGACTCAATGGGGCCCCTGCCACATTCCAAAGACTGATTGGATAAGTTATTACGACCGATGCCAACTATGCGCCGCCTATCTAAACGACTAGTTATACATAGCCCCGATTGGGAGACACACCTGGACAAAGTGGAAGAAGTGCGGACGCTTTGCGAAAGGCTGGTCTCACCGCTAATCCTCTGAAATGCGTGATAGACTAGCTGAGGCCAAATACCTCGGGCATGTCGTGGGAGAGGGGTGGTGAAAGCCCCAGTGGAACAGGTGGAGGCATACAAGATTGGCCTCGACCAATCCGCAAGAACGCAGGTCAGAGCATTTTGGTATAGGGATACTACGAGATTCATCCTCATTTTGCCAACAGAGCGGGGCCATTGACGATCTTGATAAAAGCTTGGGGCCCCGAGATAGTGAGTTGGACAGATCGGCGGAAGCAGCATTTGCAGATTTGCGGACAGCCCTATGCTGCCATCGGTACTCATGGCGCCAGACTTCGAGAAGGAATTCATCCCTGCAGAGGACGCCTCGAGGTGGGACTCGTGCCGTCCTTTCCGAGATGGTTAGGGGAGGAGGAGCACCCCATCTTGTACCTCAGCTGGAAGCTCCTCCTCCAGGGAACAAAAATAACGCTGTTGTTGAAAAGGAATGTCTGGCGATAAAATGGGCTATGGAGACTCTCCGCTACTATCTCCTGGGGCGGCGGTTTTACCCTTGTGACTGATCCGCCCCGCTCAGTGGATGCATAGGAACAAGAGAAAGAAACGCCAGAGTGACGAGGTGGTTCCTCTCTTTGCAACCTTTCCATTTTCGGGTCCAGCATAGGGCTGGAAGCAACACGGCAACGCTGATGGCTCTCACAGCCAACACTGCCTTCGTCCCGATAGCCCAACCCTTGGTGTTGAGCGGGGGGGTATGTGAAGCATGGCCAGAGGGCAGCATAAGAGTGTTAGCAGGGGCCTTATTCCCTGCCAAGGGAGGAAGGTTTGCTTTAGATTAACTAGAACATCTGTGCCAATTAGAGCACTGACTCACTAGAGCACCTGACTCCACTTAGAGCACCTGACTCCAGTGATGGGATATAAACCCCTGCTTCAGTCAGACAGGGGGTGGTAGTTGAAGGAGAAAGGTTGGATTGGAGCAGAGTGCAGATTGCAGAAGAGAGAGTTTGTCCAAGAGTATAGAAGGTTTGGAGGAGTGCTGCGGTGGATTGGGAAGCCCAACAGAAACCCTAGGTAAGGGGCACCAAGGCTGTGATAGAAGAGAGGCGAAGACCCTCACAAGCTGACGGGTATGAGAGGGAAGTAACCCAGGGGAAAACCTCTAGTCAAGTGGTTCACCACAACCCCAGGGCCTGGGTTGGGACCTGGAGTAGAGGGCGGGCCAGGTCCTGCCCTCTCACTCACCCATCCTCCCAGGACACTAGGGGAGTGATTAAGAACTGGTTCAGAGGCAAGCAATATCGCCTGAACTATACCCAGAGAAGAGAAAGGCGAGAACCCAGAGAACTATCCGGCAATTTGCCACAAGGTGGCAAACTGATTAGGGATTTGGAATCGTAGAATCATAGTATATGAGGGTTGGAAGAGACCTCAGGAGGTCATCTAGTCAATTCCCTGCTCCAAGCAGGACCAACACAACTAAATCATCCAGCCAGGACTTTGTAAGCTGGGCCTTAAAAACCTCTAAGGATGGAATTCCACCACCCTCTTCTAGCGTACACATTTCAGTGCTTCACCATCCTCCTAGTGAAATAGTGTTCTAAACCAACCAAACCTCCCCCACTGCAACTTGAGATCATTGCTTCTTTGTTCTGTCATCTGCAACCCTGAAAACAGCCAGGTCCATCCTCTTTGGAACCCCCATCCCCTTTCAGGTCGTTGAAGGCTGCTTCAAATCCCCCCTCACTCTTCTCTTCTACAGACTAAATACCCAATCCCTTAGCCCTCTCCTTGTAAGTCATGGTGTCCCAGATGAATTTTTGTTGCCTTCTGCGGACTCTCTCCAATTTGTCCACATCCCTTCTGTAGTGGGGACCAAAGCTAGACAACAAACTCCAGGTAATGGCCTCGACCAGTGCAAATAGATGGAGAATAATCACTTCCCTCGCTCTGCTGGCAATGCTCCTACTAGTACAGCCCAATATGCCATTGGCCTTCTTGGCAACAAGGGCCCACTGCTGACTTATATCCAGCTTCTTATCCACTGTAATCTCCAGGTCCTTTTCTGCAGAACTGCGGCTTAGTCAGCTTATGCTGCTTCATAGAAGAAGTCTACCACTTCCCTTTTCAAATGACCAGGGAGCGCCTTTTTAATGGTGCTCAGAGACCATGTGCAGAAGTGTTTATACAATCACAGTAGTGCAGGCAAGTTATTATTAACATTATTATTAGTGCTAAAGACTCAGTTTGTTTGGTTCTATACAGATATACAGTAAAAGTCAGTTAAAGAGCTTGTAACCTTGAATGAGAACACATCAATAGGCGTCAGTATAGGAAAAGTTAGGCAGGTATCCAACCATTAGTACTTGTCCCCCACTATGCAAATTAAGTTGTGGTACCTATGAGCACAAACAGGTCACCTTGTTTAAAAGTTGGACTTAACAGTAGATGCAGCAAATCTATTAATCTTGGGTTTAGTTACAGAAAGCAGATAGTATGAAGTAATCTCATGTGCCGATAAGATTCACTGCTTTGAAATCCAGAAAATGCAAAACAAAACATTAATGAAGTCATTTTCATCTAATCTCAGACATGCAACTGACAAAGTTAATGGATCATAGTTCAAAAAAGTAGGTCTTGAAGTCCATCAGCCAGGTTCTGTTCTTGGTTACACCAATCACTGGAGTTACTCCAGATTTACAAAGGTAAATGAGATCAAAATCAAGCTCCTTGTGCACCTGCATACATTCATGTACAATCATTTCTATGTGAGAAAATGTATTTCTTCCCAGACCTTAGCTCTCCTTTAACATGGGCCATATGTTTAAATATAGCCATACATAAAATAGTCTCCTGGATAATCTTTTACATCATGATCTGCTATTGACTTTACCTCTGGCCACAGACAGTTCTCTGAGCACATTTCAAGAGCTGATTTTTATTTGCACTATGGCCCACTCACATTTACACCCACCAGAATGGTGTAAAGTGGCCTTCTCATAAATGAGAATGAAGCCTTCTGCCTATAAAGACTGAATACTTTTGCCACTGACCTCCTGTATGGACAGAGTTAAACTGTTTCCAAATTAAATTATGGCCCTGAACAAATTTTGATGATTGTAGATTATGTCCACAAAACAAGTAGTGATTGAGATTTACCTATTTACCATTGTGGGTAGGGTTGCCAGGAGTCCAGTTTGCGACTGGAATGCTCAGTCAAAAAGGGACCCTGGCAGCTGACCAGGCTGCTAAAAGTTCAGTTGGCGGTGTAGAGGGGCTAAGGCAGTCTCCCTGCCTCCCCAACCTCCACACAGCTCCTGGAAGCAGACAGCATGTCTAGCTCCTAGGTGCAGGGGTGGCCACGGCGGCTCCACATACTGATGCACCAGCCATGCAGCTCCCATTGGCCAGGAACCATGGCCAATGAGAGCTGTGGGGACAGTGCCTGCTGGCGCAGGCAGCCCAAAGAGTTCTGTGGCCCCTCTGCCTAGGAGCCGGAAATGCCGGCCACTTCCGGGAGCAGCCTGATGTAACAGCTGCCTGGCTAGAGCATGCATCCCACACCCCCTTCCACACCCCAGCCCTTTGCCCCAGCCCTGAGACCCATTCTGCACCCAAACTCCCTCCTGGAGCCTGCACCCCACACCCCCTCCCACACCCCAATCCCCTGCCCCAACCCTTAGCCCCCTCCTACCCCAACCTCCTGCCCCAGCCCTGAGCTCCATCCTGCACCCAAACTCCCTCCTGAAGCCTGCACTCCACACCCCCTCCAGCACCCCAACCCCCTGCCCAAGCCCTTAGCCCCCTCCTGCACCTCAACCCCTTGCCCAGCCCTGATTCCCATCCTGAACCCCAAACCTTTCAACCACTGCTCCCAGAGCCCACACCCCAAGCCAGATCCCGTACCCCAACCCCCTGTGCCAGTCCTGAGCCGCGTCCCACGCTCTGAACTTCTCGGCCCCAGCCTGGAGCCCCCTCCTACATACCAAACTCTACATCCCCATCCCCCACCCAGAGCACGCATCCCCAGCCAGAGCCCTCTCCCACACCTTGAATCCCTCATTTCTGGGCCCACCCCAGAGTCTGCACCCCCAACCGGCCTCACTCCCTCCCATACCCAAACCTCCTGCCCTAGCCTGGTGAAAGTGAATGGGGGGGGGGTGAGAGTGAGCGACAGAAAGAGGGGTGATGGCATGAGCAGGGGCAAGGCCTTGAGGAAGGGGACAGACAGGGGGCAGGGCAAGAGTGTTCAGTTTTGTGCAATTAGGAAGTTGGCAACCCTAATTGTGGGCCATGTATGCAGCTCTCTCTGTGTTATGTGGGCCACAGACACACAGTATATATTCTGCCTGTATGGCCCTGAATATGTCTCATGGCCACAGCTGTGTGCTGATTGGGCCACAAGGGGCCCACTTGCCATGGATTTAGAACCACTGAGATAGAAAATAAGGCCCTGATCCAGCAAAACACTTAAGCTGTGTTTTGATCTTAGTGAGACTAACTCAGATGCTTGCAGTTAAGATCCAGCATCAGTGTTTGGAGGGCTGGGGGCCAGAGATTGTTCAGCACCTTGCAGGTTCCAGATTGTTCATAAATGAGCATTCACAACAGAGCTAATCACAGTTCTGGGAATTTTGATGAAAAGTGGGGGAAATGCTTCACTAAATTGTCACATCATTTTTCCAACTACAGAGCTAGTAGAAATTATTCAAAAGAAATTATAGTAAGAAAAAACAGGCATTTTTTTTTAATGGTCATGTCTTTTGCTGTAGTTCTTGACCAGCTCTAATCTGTAATGCAGAAAATATACCCCTCTTCTCCATCACATAGTCTTTCCTATTTGTATATTATTTAATGCTCTGATCTTGAGGCAGCAAGGGCCAAAGCAAAGGGCATGAGCCTGGAAACTAGGACCCCTGAGTTCTATGACCAGCTCACCTGTTGACATGCTGTATGATCTTGGGCAAATCATTTAGGTCCAAATTTCAAAGCCAGGCACTTCAATGTTTGAATGTCCAAGTCGAGACAGATACCGAGGAATCTGCTTTCCAGAGAAGCTAGGCATTGTCCACTTGACTCTAAGAACAGAAGGTTCTCCCCAGGTCTGAAATTCAGGCATTAGGGTAGGCATGTCTCAAGCTGCCCAACCTAAAATTGAGGTACCCCAAGTGAATGAACACTTTGGAAAATGTAGATCTTTACCTGTTTGCCTCAGTTTTCCCTATCTGTAAAATGCAGAAGTGAAAAAAACATCAGTGCTAAGTACATTATAATTACAGCATAGCATTAGTATTTGTACTGGCTTCAGTGAAAGTTTTGTCTAAGGGACCAAGTTCAGATTGAAATAATTAAAGATTTTTGGTCAACTAATTCAGATAGACATCATTCAAATGATGTTCCCTCAAGGATACCCACTGATAAATATATATCCTACAATGCACAGCTGATGCAGTGCATGTGAAGGTAGATGGACAGTTATCGTGCCTTCTTATATATTCATTCAGAATCCAGATGTTTAAAAATAAATAGTATTTCAAAATCAAGTGATGGTATTTACAGAAACAAACTCCAGAACAATTTGATTCAGTAAGTGCCACCCAGAGGAATCTTGAGTAAAGAGGCAAAAAATTTTATACCGTTTTATCTTTGCCTAATTGTGTCTTTATTTTACACTACATGCTTTATTCTCTGCCCTTTTGACACAGCCAGCTGCCTTTTGGAGCCCTATTAAGAAGCAGACCGGCTTCAGGCTGTAACAGGCACCAGCTTCCAAAGCCCATTCTATTGATGCGTCACATTGCTTGTATGTGCCTGCAAGCACATCGTAAAAGTTCCTATATTCTGTTTCCTTTTCAAACTGCTGGGGGAAAGAAGAAAAAAAAAGTGTGTGAGAAGCATAAGCTATTAAACAATGTTTGTAGCTAAGTATCCTGCCCCACAATAGAGTTCAATAATGAATGACACAGTGGAATGTCTGGTTCACAGTGAGTTCAGGTTTATCCTGTTATCAACTGAGCAGACAGAGGAAGTGACATCGTACACGCAGGCTCTTGTTTGAAGGCAAGGAAGTACAGCAAGAAGTTTCAGCACTAGTACTTGGGCAGGAAGTATCATTTTTTAAAGGCTGGGTTGTGTTTACGTCAGTCCTCTAAACTGCCTTTTTCACTCAGCCATGAATAATGAGCTCAGTCCTGCAAGCTGCAGAGAATCCACGACAACTGACATCAGTGGAGGGTACTCAGTATCTTGCAGGACCACCGCGTTATAAGGAATGCACATGCAGCTGTTTTCAAGGAGATCTTTTGTTTAAAAAATAACTGAGAGAGGGGTCTTTCCACCATATCCTGCTAACTCTTCCCTATGCAAGTAAGTGACAGACTGGATTCAACAGGCCTTCTTGAGTATGCAAAGATTACTCACATAGATTATGTAGCATCAGGGACGGGAACCTTATTTTACAGTACATGTAATTATAGAACAATGCTGTACATTGCCGTCTCCAGGATATCAAAGAGCTAGATCTGCCATACCTTGGTTGACAGATTTTTCCTGCCCACATACATACTGAAAAATTCTTGCTTGCTGTGCATATTTGCACCATATATATTATAATATCATTATACAATGATCATTCTTGGGCATTGGAAAACAGCAGCAAATGTTAAACACTCCTCAAAGCCCTGAAAGGGTTCCTCTGAATATCCCCTAGATACTTATTCTGGTGTTTAATGATGTTTTTCCATCCACCCTTCTGAATCCCTGCCTACCACGGTCTGTTGTCTTTTTTTAGAAGTGCTCTTTATCTAATTTAGGGCCAAATCCTGCAAACACTTACACCCGAGTAACTTTACTCACATGAATAGTCTCACTGAACTCAAAACGATGGCTCAGACAAGTATGGTTACTGTATGGACTACTAACGTGATCAAAGATACTAATATGGGCATTTACAGAATCAAGCACTTATGCTGCAAGCGGCAGGAACCTTGTCTTGTTATCTACTTTTAAAAAAAGATAGTGCTCGTAGGTGTGCCAGTCGAGATATTAATTATAATTCTAGCTGACACATGAAACAGGACATACTAGTTTGTTGATGTGCCCTGCTTAGTCTGTCTGTCTTAGGGTTTTGTATTGCACCCATCATCAGAGTATCAAAGCACCCTTAAAATATCAACATATGAACATTTATTTTTGTTACAAACCCAGGAATTCTTTTACAACTTTTCCCATCCTGTTTTCCCTCCTCTCAGCCTTTAGTACAGTAGTGTTACCATACCCTTAGAAATGAGCTGTGCTAAGACCTCTGGCACTGATCTTTTTAAATGGAGCTGAATTTAATAGCTTTGGTTAGATCACCGCAGGCTTTGCGCACTATTATCAATGGTTTCTAACAGCTTTGGACAAGCTGATTTCAGTTAAATACTTCATAAAGTCTGGTCTTTGGGTGATGTGGATGGAAAGAAGATTAACTCCAAAGACCTCAGTTGGCTGAATACTTTGAGAGAGAGCAATCTAGGCTATGTATACACTACAGCATACATCAGTACAAGTTATGTCACTCAGGGGTGTGAATAAGACACCTCCCCCCACCCGAGCACTGTAAGTTACACTGACCTAAGCACCAGTGTGGGACAGCACTATGTCGGCATGGGACCTTCTCTTGCCAACATAGCTACCGCCACCCACAGGGGCTGGAGTAATTAAGTGGATAAGAGAGCTTTTTCCTGTCAGCTTAAAGCATCTGTGCTGCTGTACGCTCTGCAGGGTAACCAGATGTCCTGATTTTATAGGACAGGCCTGATTTTTGGGTCTTTTTCTTATATAGGCTCCTATTACCCTCCACCCCCTTCCCGATTTTTCACAGTTGCTGACTGGTCACCCTTACGCTCTGTAGTGTAGCCATAGCCTAGTAATATGCCAGTTCATGGGTTCCCAGTCTAGTGGCCACAAAGAGATATCAGGGAGCCATGAACACTCCCGCATTATATGGCTAAGTAGGAGTGGGAGGGAGGGTCACACGCTTACAGGAGGGGAATCCTGAAAGATTTTTCTGTTACATGGGGTCTTAGTATGAAAAAAAAAAGTTGAGAACTATTATGCTAGTTCATCCTATCTAACTCCACAGAGTGAAAGTGAAGCTGCAGCTCACCCATCAATTGTAACCTTATGAAGCATGCAGTCTTTTGTATTCACAGAAATTGTAATTGCTATTCAAACTGAAGGATATTTATGTTGTTTGAACTTAGATGTCCATCAAAAACACAATGGAAGAAGTTCTGCACTGATGTACACCGCCACTCCGGTCCCACCCCATGCATCTGCACTGTGTCCCGGGGGGGCGGGGGTGAATGTCAGAGCAGAATCTGGCCCAATGTTTGGTTAAGTCACTGCCTGGTATCTGTAGGAGCTTCAGTAATCAGGGATGTAGAAAAATACACAGGTAGCTCATCAAACAGAGAGGTCTAAGGAAGCTCAATCTCAGAAAATTCCATAGTATGAATAAACGGGGGCATATTCCCACCACTGTGGGAAAGTGAAAATGCAAATAATTTCTGCACATCTTGTGGCTTGACGATTCTGAAGCATTTCTGAGATCTACTCCACTGGAGGGAATATCAAAATAGCCTTACTTTGGGTCCAGCAGCAGGTGTTTCTGAGGAAGCCAAGAAGGAGCTGTTGGTGGAAGCAACAGCCACATTTATGTTTTAGAATTTGCTGTTTCTTGCACTAAATGTTTATTCAAGCTGTGCCCTTTCTGCACTACAGGTGACAGTGCAGTCAGCTAGTTGCACATCACGTTATGGGACAGTGTGGTTACCGAGTTAAAATATTGCTTTTCCCCCAACACACAGTACCAAGAGCTGGGATTTAAAATTCCTATTGTATGAACATTAACAGGAAAAGTACGCTGTCTCCTATTATGGAACTGTGTTATAAAACTGGAATGCTGTCCCCGCCTAGTCTGGCTCCCTGTCCTCTGGACTTTGCCAAAAATCATTCTGTACTCCAAAGTGTGAGTGTCACAATGGGAACAGCATCCTGAGGCACAAAGACAAGAGGCAATGAATGTGTAAAGCTGGCAGAGGGTTCTTTCTAATCTGCCAGTAACAATCAAGTGAGTTTCTTAATCTTTCTGAATTCTGATACGTACTTTACCATGCAGCCTTACAACTTAGCAAACAGCAGCTGGATGCTACTGATTGTGAACTGCACCCATTGTCTTTTATAGGAGAAAGACAAGAACGCCAGCTGACTCCTTTGCATGCCTCTACTGCTGGGTTCAGTTTTTAAAATGATGGGCTAAAAACAAAGCCACCCAAAGTTCTCCAGCTGAGCCTAGAGTGAGCTTGAACCTCCTCTTGCTTCCGTCACTTTGCCCCAGCATAACTCCATTGATAGTGTACATAAGAGAAAATTCAGACTCTTTAAATATCCAACAGGATTCCTGGGTTGGTAGAGTCTCTAGAATTAGTCTCAGGGCAGCAGTAGCAAGGGGAATTTCAGGCACTAAATTTTGTTCTCAGTCATACCAACGTAAAGCCAGTGGATTTAAATGGAGTTAATCTGGGGTTATACCCGTGTAATTGCACTGGGGTTTGTTTAACAGCACAGGGATTGATTTTCTTTTCCCTGGGGGCAAAAAATGCATATTTTTAAAATGTTCCTCTGCATCTCTGCATTGTCATATTGGTTTTTTTTGTCTAACAGTTTGTCAACAGTTTCCCTGTGTACAATGTGCTCTTTTTATACCTTCTCAGCCATTTCCAATTCAAAAAGTTTTTATCAAATTTACTTAGGAAATGCCTTCGGGGGTTACTTCTTCCTTTTCCTGCCTACAATGCTCCATGACATGCTCGTAACATTTGACGAGAGCTATTTAAGGTGGGGATTTTTTTTTAATATAAAGAGGCTTGTTTAATTATACATAGAACATTTTAAGCCATAAGGCCAAGCCACCCTCCACACAGCAATGATCTAAGCACATCCAGGAAACTTTTGGTGCCAAAAATCTCAAAGTCTGGAGGAAATATTCGCAGGGCAACGTGGCTGCAAACGTGTCAGAGTTCACCAGTATAGGCACTGAAGCTTAGATTTAAGCATGCGTGCCGCACAAGAAATCAACACAAACAGAGACAGCTGTATGGGTTGAGTCCCAGCACAGAACCTTACTTGAATGGTCTCAGATATGACTTCTCAGCCTAGGACTTAAAAAATTCCAGTAAGATTTTGCATGGTTCATGTGTCGGACAGGGGCACATGAACAGTTTACTGCAATAAGGGTAAGGGGAAAGAGGGTGAAAATAGTCAGGAGTTTGCACAGATGAAGAATGAAAAAGATCTTTGGATGGTAACACTGGATACAGATCAGGTCTTGCACAGATATAGCCTGGACATTTGCCAATGGCAGATACCTTATCCACTCAGTCAGTCAATGCATGCTTTTGAAAGCTTCTTGTCATCCTGAATCGAATGCTATTTCCAATGTACTTTCTAAAAGAATAAGTCTTTGGGGAAAAATTAGGACTGAGCTGCCTTTCTCTGCAGGCTAAAGCCAAGATCAGAATAGGATAGGCAGAGAACTAAAACAGAGGTAGAAAAGCTGATCACACCACTGCCCCCCCCCTCACACACACAAAACAGTTGTACAAAAAGAATTCTAGAGTTCACAGAAGGGCCTGTGCTTCAGTGCAATTTGTTAGAGCTAGTTCTGCCAGTTTTGAAAAAAATTAAACATATTTGTTTTATGTAACCCAAAATCAAGCATTTTGTTTCCATTTTGAGCACTGGAACTGTTTCAAAAAATAAAATTGAAAGAAGTGTCTAAGGAAAAAGTCATTTAAAATCAAAATGTTTATTTAAAAAAATATTGTACCAAAAACATTTCAAAGTTTAAAAAAAATAAATGTTGCTTTTTTTCTCCCCTCAACCCCACCCTCCTGCCCCAAACAATTTGGCAAAACTGACATGAATTTGCTAAACACATTGGAGTTGCTGAATCTGCATTTGTCGCTGAAAAGAAGTTTCAGTTAAAAAATTTTACCCAGCTTTAGAATCAATACATTTCCCCTCTCTGGTTCTCTGAACCTCATGGTGATGACTGTTAAAGTTTACCAATTATATAACTTCTTCATGCTTTTGTGGCCCCTGTGACCTGTGTCACCAGAACATGTAATCAAACCAAATAAGACTACAACAATGAAAGAAACCTACAATAATTAATTACTGTAATAGCCACCCTGTTAAGAATGAGCCTTCTGAAAGGAGAGGGAGAAGCAATCACAGGGCACTATTAGCTACATGTATGGGCTTGTACTGTTTTAAAGCACAGTACTTCTAATACTGCAAAGAGATTAACCCGTTCATTCTTAGGCGATACTAGAGGTTGGTGTTATCCATAGGGTTACAAAGAATTCAGAATGAAGAGGTAAAAGCAGGGATATAGAGGGTTAAAAAGATGAGCAAGAGCCATATCGGAGTGCACTGCCTAACCTCCATGTAAGCAGCTCTCCGTAATACTGGATTGTGAGGCACATGTACTGTAGGGCGGTAGAACTGGCCTCACCATTACTCCTGGGGGAATTCTGTGCTACTGCATGTGCGTAGAATTCATATCCCCTGCAGATTTCGTTTCCCCACAGAAAAAATGACCTTCTGACAGGGAAGCAAAAGGAAACTGCAAGAACTGTCACGCACCACGCCATAGCTCCACAGGTACATAGTTTCAGGCACCTGGATCAGCTGGCGGAGAGGTAAATCACCACAGGGTTGGGGCACCCCAACCAGTGGCTCCTACCCTGAGCTGGGATCAGCTGCTATTCCCGCCTGGGCTGAAGGCAGGAGAGGATAGGACTTGCTCTTCCCCTGAAAGGAGAGGCTGGGGTTGTGTCAGATACACCCTCAGAAACCTTCCCCAGTTGCAGGAAGCTCAGCATCGTACCCTGCTTCCTACCTCCATCGCTCCTCAGCTGTGGGGGGAGGGGTCACTGTATGGGGAAATACTCCCCCATCCACCCAACTCCCGTGCATCCAGACCTCCCATACCCAGACACCCCTGCCAAGCCTCACCTTGTACACCCAGAACCCCCCTAGCCCTCCAAACTCGAACCCCACCCGACTGAACCTCAAACCCTGCATCTGGAGCCCCCTGCAGCCAACCCCCCTTCCTCCAGACCCCCACCCCTGCACCCAGACCACCCCCTACTGAGCTCCCTGCACTCAAATCCCCCATTCGGACAAGCCCCACTCCACGCACCATCCTGAGCCCTACATCCAGATCTCTACACCACTAATCCCCAAATAGCTGCACCCAGACACCACCCCATCAAGCCCCACTACCCCAGTACCCAGACCCTCCTCCTGAGACCCCCACACCCAGGCCCCTCCATTGAACCCCAAACACTTTCACCTGGAAGCCCCTACAGTGTCCCATTGCCCCTGCACCTGGAATCCCCGCAACAAGCCTCGGTACATCCAGATCCCCCCACACCTAGACACCCCACTGAACTGCCTGCACCCAGCTAGTCCCACACAGAATCCTCTCATCCCACACCTGGATCCCCTCACACTGAGCCCCTCCACACTTGGATCCTGCCTTGCTGAGCCTGCCTGCTCCACACCTGGTGAGCCTGGTACAGAGGGGCAGGGCCCCAGGGTGTTTCTGGGACAGGCGCAGGCCTTGTGCTGTGTCAGGGCTGGGTGCAGGCTTACCACTGAGTCTGACTCCTGAGGATGGAGGTGCTGCAGGGTGATCTCCTACCTTCGTGCAGCCAGTGGCCTGTGCTCCTCACTGCCATGCTGAAGCCTCTGCATTTATTTATTGACAAATAAAACTTGCAGTGTTTTAAAATATTGTGCACAGAATTTTTAATTTTTTGGCACAGAATGCCCTCAGGAGTATCACCATGAAACTAGACACAAGCTTTATGAGTTAATTGTGCATTGACTCTGCAATGGTACCAAGGGGTGGGAGGGATCATCACACGAAGCCTTCCTCACCCTTCAGCCACCCTCTGTCAACAAGCACAGTCAACATCCCTGAGTTCCTCAGATCACAGGGACTTCTCTTTCCCAGGTACTCCTGGGAGAGGAAGCAAGACCATGAGCTCATCCCCTTAAGATCTGGCACTTGAGCTGGTCAAGCACAGAGATATTGTGCAAGGACAGCATTCCTCATGCGCACCCAGGAGTGTTAGGAACTGCCCAAGAGTGACCAACACTGCCCCACACTCAACACAGTGCTCTATATACTGCACACGACTGAGCCCTAAACTAATTTGTTAATAGTTGTAAAGAGCCCAGCCTGCTGGGCCACCTGAGCTATGCTTGGCATAAATCCAAGGGAGGGGACAGGTAAGAGTGGCTTTAACCCCCAGGCTTGACCCAGTATAAAATAGAACGGGGTTCATTACAGCAGCAAAGTGCAGGGGTAAGTCTAGCCACACCACCTATGCTGGAGAAGGCGGCATAGGGGTCACCACAGAAGCCCTATGCCATCAGAAGATCCCCTTACACAGTGGGAATCCTGCACTGGCCAGCTAAACTGGGTTTAAGGCTGCTTAGCACCACTGGAACAGTGCAAAGTAGCCTAAGCAGACGCAGAGAATCTAACCCATACTGAGAAGCGTTAAGAATTAGTAGCAATAGTACTAAACCAACAGGCCATAACCTCTTCTCCAAATGTCCTTAGCCCTACAGTAAATAACAACGTATTGCCACAAAACTTAATTTAATGCCATTTTAGGTGTCCAAAGGAATCCGTAATGTGCAGCAGGTCTCCTTCTCCTGGACGAGTTTACACTGGACCAATGAATCTGATACTGTGGCCTTTTACATTCACTTGCTTACTTTTCCTCCTTGTCTTTGAGCTCTTTCTTGGGAATAATTATGCAGAGTCCTCTTCATGGTTTGTATTGTTTTCTGGACAAAAAGTGGGATAAGGATTCTAGAGAAAAAAATGGAGTCCATGCTCAGTTATGGTGAGATTGAAAGCCAAAGGTGTTAACTTTAAAATGAAACTCGGTTTACATAAAAGTAACCCACCTAAAACAGGACTACGTTGCTATCCCCAGCTCAGTTTCTTCACACCAAGCAGTGCTCTGGGGCTTCCCCACAGCAAGACACACAAATGCACCACGCTTTTGAAACTCCTGAACATGCAAGATCCTTCCCTCTCTTCCTGCAGAATTAGCACGTAGTTTGGTATGCGAGACAGAGAGATGGAGAGCTATTCTGCATCGTAGGGACTTTCACAAGCACACTTCACACTGAGGCACAGCACGCAAAAGGTCTTAGAGTCTGTCACTCTGAAAGACGTGGAAGAGTGAAGCCAACCACCTACCTGCTGTTACTGGCAGGAGGCAGAGCCATGGGGCCTTCTGCCCCTGAGGGGACGCATCTCTCAGGTGCATAGAACAGGCCACTGAACTGCTGATGACTTTAGTATATTTGGGGAGAGTAACTCAAATTTCATCCATTACAATCAATGATCTCCATACCAGATTGTAACAGCTCCATTTCAGTGGCATGCCCTGAGAAGTCTTTTCCCAGCTGACGCAGGTGGATAAGACATTTGCTTGTGGACCTCAAGTGGCTGAACAAACACAGATTAGTTATATGCCACAATGTCCTATTTAACTGAGTGAAAGTCAGAGGGAACCTCATCCTTAAACACACAAAGCACATCCTGGGAGCAAGGGGAGTGGGCAGTCTGAGTCTATCATCATCCTAAGTAGAAGCTGTTTGGTGGGGAGGAGAAAGCACCTAGTGAGTAATGTGAACTGAGTGAGTGAAGGGCCTCTAAAGGTTTGGAGAAGAACCCAAACTTTCACATGCTTACCCCCAGCAATCTGAGCTTCCCAAACTCCTCCAGGTTCACCTACCTACAACTGACACCAGAAGGCTGTCAATTGCCATCGAGAAGCACTGAGAAATTGGGAATCCTAGACAAAAAAGCCCAGAATCATCTACCCAAAAGTGAGACTTCCAACAGACTCATCCGTCTCACCTCAGCCTGCCTTTTTCAGGGAGGCTTTTAAACTCTTTCTAGCAGGGGGTGGGTGGGTGTAGGACTGCATGCGCTGAGCCCCTTAGACTCCATCCTCGTGTAAGCCAAAGGCCTCCACTTCAGGCTCTGAATTAAACAATACCCCTAGTGGGTGGCAGTTTATTATAAAAATCTTGTGCAAATCATCTAACACCAAAAAATAGCCCCTGTCACTTTTGAGCATGAAGGCCTTGTTCTCATCATCCCCCAGTGTCTTTCATCACAGTTAGGCTCCTTATACATCCTCTTCCATCTCTCTGCCAGGATAGCCACCCTGCCCTTCCTTCTGGGGAGCAGCCCCACTCTTCTCAGCAAGAACTCCCACAAACTCTGCCGGAGCATCCTTGCTCCCACAGCATTCTCACTTTTCCTCAGGGTCTAGCTCTCCAGCAAGGAGACCTCAACAGGTAAACCCCTTTGCTGCTGCTGCTCCTGCCTTCACCCCTCTCCAGCCCCAGCTCTCTGGCTTGGGGATACCAGCCAGCAAATGCCACCCCTCCACCCCCCCCCATTCTGCTCTCCTCCTTTAAGCTTCTTCTAGGGACTACCTTCTGCCTGTGGCAGCTCTCATCTCCTGCCCTTCTCCTGACTGACTCTTTATGCCCCCCCGGTGCTGTCCCACCCTCTTAGTCGGCCCATCTGGGAGCACATGGCTTGAAACAGGAGTGCTGAGCCCAGTTTCATTTAATAGGCACATGCATCTTCAAGATGGTCTAGATCAGGCCCAGACTGCAGCAATTCTAAGTTTTAGCTTCACCATGGCATGGGGTACCCCATGGCCCTATTCCCTACATGGAGTGGCAGTAACAGGTTCCCTGCTCCCTTTCCAGAGAGGCAGGAGCAGCGACTAGCACCACAGGGCTCCTTCTCCTCCCAGGAATGGTGTTCCCCTCCCCTTGGGAGCAACATGGATCACTCCACCCCTGGAGAGGCCAGAGTAGCAGCAGGGATCCCTCCATTGCTTATCTCAAGAGCAGAGGTTTATACATTTGAGTTAGTGGGCTGGGCCCACTACACTCTTCTCCTTCCAAACTCACAGTCCTCCATGGGGCATTTTCTGAAAACATCTACTCAATGTGCATCAGCAGTCAAAAACAGGTAACAGAATGTTGGGAATCATTAAGAAAGTGATAGATAGAAAATATGTTATTGCTTCTATATAAATCCACAGTATGCCCACAACTTGAATACTGAGTGCAGATGTGGTCGCCTCATCTCCAAAAAGATGTATTGGAATTGGAAAAGGTTCAGAAAAGGGCAACAAAAGTTATTGGGGTATGGAACAGCTGCCATTAATAAAATTGGATCTTTTCAGCTTGAAAAAGAGATGACTTAGGGGGGGTATGACAGAAGTCTATAAAATCATGACCGGCGTGGAGAAAGTAAATAAATAAGTAAATAACACAAGAACTAAGGGTCACCAAATGAAATTAACAGGCAGCAGGTTTAAAACAAACAAAAGGAAGTATTTCTTCACACAATGCACAGTCAATCTGTGGAATTCCCTGCCAGAAGATGTTGTGAAGGCCAAGACACTAACAGAGCTCAAAAAAGACCTAGATAAGTTCATGGACGATAGGTCCACCAATGGTTATTACCCAGGATGGGTAGGGATGATGTCCCTAGCCACTGTTTGCCAGAAGCTGGGAATGGGCAACAGGGGATGGATCACTTGATGATTACCTGTTCATGCCCTCTGAAGCATCTGGCACTGGCCACCATCAGAAGACAGGATACTGGGCTAGACAGACTATTGGTCTGACCCAGTATAGCCGTTCTTATGGGGTGATGTTGGCGGGACCTCCCTGAACAGTGGATCTCAAAGCTGTCACTTCCATTGAGATGCAAGGGCAGTTCACCTTTTTCAGAGCTATTGTCTCAGATTGTCTGCAGACTAAGGCAGACCTCTGCACTGGTTACACTCGGGTCATGTTTCCAAGCTTTGCTTTCCAAACCGTGAAGACTAGAAATTTCTTTTATTATTCATTATTAATTCTTCTTCTTATTGTTGTTGTTATTAAATGAAAGTTGAGGTTCTGGTGTAACCACACAACTCCCAGAGCCTGGGCCCTGGGCACGAAACTATAGCTCCTATGCCTTAATCCAGCCAAGGTCTAGATGATCAGGAGCTCTCAAACCTTTTCAGGCCAGAGCACATCTTCAAAAGGATATTGTCTCTCAAACACTGATTCACAAATATGCAGGTCATCTCTCCTCTTCTTCCACGTGATCAGATAATGTCCCTGCGGTACCTACAGTCATCATAGATAAGTATTCAATGTATCTGCGATGTCTTAATGTCAGTTGGCTGCTGAAAAGAAGAAGCACCTGCACACATGATCATTTAGCTCTCTGCAGACAACCAGAAAGTCCTCAGCAGCCCAAACTAGTTCACAAGACAGAGTCTGAGTATGGCTGCTCTAGATCACATATAGAAATTGCTAGCTTCCTTGCTATTGAAAATTGAGCTATTTGCTTGTCTTGCTGCTCATTTAGGGCCTGAATCCAAGCCCTTGGTGTCAGTGGGAGTCTTTTTATTACCTGCCATTGATGCTATAAATGTTTAATTACTGTTGAGCCACCATACTAGTTAGCACAGAAGCAGGAACATTTCTGCATATGACTCAGGAGTGTGGATTAATAAAGCCATTCAGAGAAAAGGTCAGTCATGGAGAGAATGTACATGGAAAGTGCAATTTTACTCCCACCAGACTCAGGCCTTTTCATGCAAAGCCATTATTTCTAATTAGACAAAATATAATCAGTGGGTAAGGAAAAAGGGTCACTTTGAGCATTATTTGTGGTAAAAACAATAGTATAAAAGTACCAATTACACTCCATCCATTAAAGATTATACATTGGGCCACCTCAAAGCAGGACTTGGCAGCCCAGATTTCCTTCCGATTAAATGACATCAGGGAAGCATTTGAAACAGCGTGGGCCCCTTTTCATTGTTACTTATGACTAACTGATAAACTGATATAACATTGAACTATTTATCACCATAATACCAACCTACATACCATAACCACTGACTCAGTATTTAACTGAATCAGTGAAACCAAACCAGTTCTACAGAAAATACTGTCCATGCTTTCCATTCTACATATTCAGAAACCTTGAATTATTATTATTATTTATTATTTGTATGATAGTAGCACCTGGGAGCCTCCGTCATGATCAGGACCCCATTGTGCTAGGTGCTGTACAAACCCAGAACAAAAAGACGTTCTCTGCCCCAAAGTCGTTACCTTCTAAGTGCAAGAGAAGAGACAACAGGTGGATATAGACAGAGACAGAGAGGGGAGTACCAGGAAACAATGGGACAATATTGAATTGCATTGCTTCCCCCACACAGCCCTAAAATTTGTAGTACGGGGTTAAACTGGGGAAACAACCCAAAGAACCGAGCTAAGAATTTGCCTTGCTGTTCACTTCATCCCATACTGCACAAGCTGAACTACTGTTGAACTGTCATGTGAACTAGTCAGCACAAGTCTACTCCATTATCTTTGCCACGTCTCAAGTAAAGCAGTTCACTTTTTTTCCTGGCACCGCTCTGTGAGATTTTTCATTCTTCAGTGAACATGGCCCCAGTGCTGGAAGCCATGATGAGCTGTCTATCTGCTTGTGTTGAGGTCTGTAGTTCAGACATCACTGCTACCAACTGTACTTGTAGATCACAGTTCACACAGGTCTGGGCCTACACCAAACCACAAGGGATTGGTCATGAAACTTAAGTGCTCGCTAAAGGCTATTTGGATCATTCATTATTGTTTATATAGCAACACTGGTGTATACGGAACTGCATAGCTTGGTGGACAGAACAGGTCCCTGCCCGAAAGAGGTAACAGGCTAAAGGAGCGGTAGGTATAACACAACACAGAACAAACATATGGGTAGCGTACCCAGGATGTGTCAGAATAAGTGGGCGTTTAGATGGTGCTTGAAGGTGGCCAAAGCAGCTGGGCACACATGGCTGGGGAGACTAATTCAGGTACATAGCATGGCATGAGAGATAGCACAAAGTCTGAAATGCTTGCAGATAACAAACGACCAAATTCTGCCCTGGCATAAGCAGGTTCAACTCTCTTTCATGTCAATGGGTGTGGCCTCTGCTGATGTCAAGATTAAATTTGGCCTCAGAGGGAGCAGGCCAGAGACAACGACAATGAATGTAAGTGAGTAATTCTTGAAACTTGTGGGGAGAACATTCATAACTTTGGCTTCCTGTTCTGCATGTACAAAGACAGATGTTTTTGTCTAAAGGAGTGGAAATAATGTACAACTACTTACACTTCTATGGTGCCATTCATTCAGAATTCCTTTCCAGACTGTATGTAACTACAGTTCACTTGCCTATCACTGAAATGCAGCCTCTCCCCCAGGGTGCAGCCCAGCAGCCATTCTGCACAAATAATGCACACAGTAAAATGAGGGAAAATGGAGATTCCCACTTCTAACATCAGCCACTGGAGTCACTGGACACTCGAGCCCTTCCATGTGGGGCAAATAGCAAGCATGACAGAGATACGACCTTTTGTAAGTGACTCATGTCAGGTTACTTGGGCCAGGAAATAAAATTTAGTCTCCTACCAGCACTCCTATGCGTCACACCTTTATTCATCTCCCCACAGAGAAATGACTTTTAGTGAGGACAAAGCCATGCTCACATTTCTGGGGGACAGCACCATACCCACAAGAAAAATAATTAACGAGAGACGCTGTCAAGATGGTTGAAAAGATATGATTTTGAAACTCCTTAATGGTGTTACTCACTTCTGAGATCAAAACCTGTCAAATCTTTTCCACTTACAACCCCCAATCTACCCCCCGAGTCCCAGAATCCTTTTCACCATATACAATGTATGAGTTGGCAAATTCCACTGCCAGACCAATGCTGAAGTTAGGAAGCAGTGTGAGAACACAGTAAGTTAAAAAATGTATTTTTGGCATATCTCCAGTTGGCTTGAGATGGACCAGAGTAAGATAGCCCCCAAAACATTTGATTAAACTAAACATAGTGGATTTTTTGTAATGTTTATTGATATGGCCACAAGTATGTCTATCTAATTTTTGCATTTCATGCCATACAAAAGCTGTAAAAATATCATTATTGCACCACTATGCTGCTGGTTGGGTAGAATGCTTCTAACACAGCATTAGGAAAAGCAGAACACAATACCCCAGGGCCTATTGCTTCTATCAAAAAATATAGTCGATGACATATTTTAACGTAATCAAAAAGGGCAAGGTTACTATTTGCCCCATGTGTCCGGGCAGAGGGAACAGGAGGCATAAGGTGCATGGTGGGTCCTAGTGCAGTGGGCCAGCGAGCTCTGTGGGGCTGCAATTTCCCTTCCAGTTCATGTAGGCAGGGAGTAGACAGGCAAGGATGAGGACTGGGCAAATCTTTGATTCTAACATCTTCAGTACCCCAGCCAGCACAACTGAACCAGTGCAGAGAGGAACGTGAGCTGCACCTGGGAAAGGACTGGTGCTCAGTATTGCCCCCTGGAGCAAGGGGGAAGCAGACACCAAACTCGGGCTCTGAGTCACAAATCATTTCCCAGAGTGCTCCTGGGCAGAACAATCACACACTGCCCCTTACTGAGGGCAGATTGTATTGTTACAAGCTAGCCTAAAACTAGTCTTAATAAATCTCTGTCTTGCTTAAAATGTCTAATAATATTAGATGTGGTAAAATATTTCATTGTTTTAATAAAACCGAAATATAAGGTCTAAAGTACTTGACAGTGTTGTTTTTAACTAACATAATATTAAAAAAGATGCAACAAATAAAAATGACTTACCATTGAATGTAGCCAAGATATTACTTAAACAGTATTTCTCTATGTGAAAATAGTCTGCGTTGCACTCATAGGCCCAACAGGTAAAGCAGCAGTATTATTTTTTACAGTTTAAGTGTTCAGAATCTGTTCCCAGCAACAGAAGCCACTTTAATATGAAATGCATCATTAGTGCGACAGGGCCCTGCTGATGGACTACACTGATAAGTCACCAAAGCAACCCTGATTGGAGATGGTGCTTGGAGAATGAACCACATTAATTTACTAGCCTATCGTTATTGCTCTGAGTTTATTTTTAACTATAATGTCCTGGCCAATGGCAATACATCTCAGAGATACACTGACTCCGCAGAATGCACAGAGCACAGAGTGAGAGCGACAACATGCTTTTGTTTTCAACAGCCTAAGAAAAAGTTGGACAAACTTAATGTTACAGTATAAGCCTTTTTTTTTTTTTTGGTCTCTGATCTAAAGTGTATACCCAGTGGAACATCAATGAGCCTACCTCAAGGACAACACTTTCAGCAGCTGAATGCTTAGGAACACATTAACGCTAAAGTGCTAAGTGCCTAATAATACAGTAATTCTTTCCTGCAAGCAGTACTCTGATTTTCACTCTCCATAGCATCAGACATCATCCAACATGCCACCTATGGAGGTTAAGTAATCAGTATCATAGAGGGGGACTAAATGATGGCAGAGAAGAAAGGGCTGTGGGAGGTGTCTTACAAGTTCCTTGATATAATTTAACAGAACACATAACAAGGCAAAGACAAGAGCTAGACAGGAAAATGGGAAGAACTAATTGCTGCTTTGTCATGCGTGGCGCTGGGAACAGCACAACGGGCAATCATTCCTGCTGACTTCAAAACACAAAATAATGCCAATGAAGCCAGTTGGGACTAAGAGTTGATATCTGGGCCATTTAAACAATTTTGAGAAGACAGTACAAACATACAAATTGCCAAGCAATAGACTGGCAATTTTTCTGTCTTGCAAGGAGCTGACTTTCCAGCTGACAGAAACAAGCGTTAAAGAGATATTGCAAGCTTCAAACAGTGGGAAAGCATCTTACTGATCAAATTAATCATCATCCGTGGAGCATACAGTGTTTAGTACATGCAGCGTGCTTGAGGACATGTGATACTTAGGTGTTAAGACTTATATGTGGCCAAAGGACTAGCAATACTGGGAGCCCACTTTGAGCCATTTTCAAGAGACCTGAATTTTGCAAACTATTGAGCACACCCTCCCTCTGAAAATCAGATCCCTTGAACGTAACTCAAGTTGGGCACCCAAAAACGAAGGCACTCAATGTTACAAGTCACTTTTGAAATCCCTAACTATAATGTATGTGATGACGTCACTATGTTCCTCAGGGTATTGAAATACTGGACATTTGGCTTCATTCCGCCCTGATTGAAAGGTTTCCACAAGTGTAACCTAGGGCACAGGGCCCTCAGCAGTCTATGCCTGGCAGCTGCAATGATTTAAGACAACTGCAATTCCTGCTCTACTGAGACGATGGAGCCAGACAGATCCACTTCAAAAGTAGGGAGTGGTCATGGCCAGGATAGCTGGGACATGAGCTAACTCAGTGCTACTCTCCAGCTGCCTCAGGTGGAGATACCAGGAAGCCCCAGCCGGCACCTCTTTAAACTGCCTTCACATGACGGGGCACGGCCATGGTGTAATTTACAGCCCCGCGCCAGCAGGTGTGAATCAAGCCATTAATTGCAGGCCTCTCTCCTGTTCTGCAGCGTACAGTTTATTTAGTTAATGTCAAATGGAAATAGGGTGACCAGATGTCCCAATTTTATAGGGACAGTCCCAATTTTTGGGTCTTTTTATTATATAGGCTCCTATTACCCCCCACTCCCTGTCCTGATTTTTTCAGATTTGCAGTCTGGTCACCCTAAACAGAAAATCAGGTCATCACAAAATTTCACAACCAAAAAGTGGCTTCTAGGCCTGTAAATGGGCCATGCCAATGTCAAACTTGTTTGGCCAGTGCTCCATTATAAGCCGCTTTGCCTGTTCAGCATGATAGTAATTAGTGTCCATGCTTTCTCTGGCCCTGCTAAGCTCCTGAGGGTAGGGACTGTCTTTTGGCTGTGGGTTTGTATAGTCCCTTGCAAAATGGAGTCCTGGTCAATGGATAAGGTCCCTAGGCATTTCCACAATGCAAATAAATGATAGTGATGCACTATCATATGTCCTGACAGCAACCAGGACAGGAATGGAAACAGCTCACTGGGACCAAAATTGTATGGGGAAACCTGGGACCTGCAGCAATGCACACAGAGTTAGACCAATGAGGTTACTGCTGTTACACCTAACCACACTCGGTTAGGCTTGCCATTTTGTCTCTAGATAGACAATTAAGTGCATGCGCGGGCCTTCCAAAGTGGGACTTGATGAAAAATTGAGCCACCTCAGATCGAGATTTCAAAATCAGCCAATCCCTGAGAATGGCAGCACTGGGGACAAATGAGTTTATCTATTCATTTTTAACAACACTGTCAGATAATTTAGTATCATCAATTCATGCAACAGCCACCCACGTAATCCTGTGCACTTACCTTCATTATCCTTATCGTCTGTCTCCCTTTGCCTCTATGGTTTGTCTCACTCAGATGTCGTAAATTAGACTGTAAGCGGGCCCAGGTTTACCTGTGCGTTTGCACAGTGCTAAGCGCAATGGGTTCCCTATGCTGAGCGAGGGCTACAATAAATAATAAAAATATTATATTTTCTGGATAGTGGAGGGAAGAGGAGTGTTAGAAAATATTCTGTTAACACTTGATAACAATCATCAGCATGTCCATAGTATTGCAGCTTCACAATGAGTGTGAAGTGCCACAATCCCATGGGAGACAAGGAGTCACACAGCTGTATAGCTGGAATCTTTAGCAACAGGAAAGAGTTTCTATTTTAAAAAAATCCTAATAAGGAATATACTGAATGCAAACATATAAGCAAACCTGGGCAATCAATTCACTATGTACAATTGGCTGGCTCAACACATATGCTAGAGCCACTATAATATACAAAGGCAGTCCAGGATTATGACTTTCAAAAGTGTACTGTGAAAAGCTATACAAACAGTGTGTGTAAAAAAAGGCTACACTTTGCATTGTTTATATGGCAACATTTTTAAGTTTACTTTCTGCAACCATTTGTACAAATAAAAATTGAGAATGTTCCCAGAAAGCAAACACTAAATATGTGCATGCCCAAAGTGAATTTATTTAAGCCATTCAAGAGAATATTTGCAAAACATGTTGGCAGTATTCATCTACTTTTAATACTGTGGCTGTAGATTTATCTATACAATGACTAGATTGCCTATATATGTGTAACACCCACAAACCCTGGGCATCGGTGGGTGGGATCAAACTGGGAACCTCTGGAGCTTAGTGCATGAGCCTCTATTGAATGAGCTAAAAGCCAACTCCTTCTTGGCTAAGGCTGTAGACCAAACTCAATCTCTCCCTCTCTCTAAGTGGTCTCAGTGCCACTAGATGGGACAGAACCACACCCAGATGGTGTGTGGGTTACATATATACAGCTTTAACGCCATACCACTTAACATACCAAAAGGCATGATACATATTATGAAACATACAGTGAACACATTTAAATTATTTGTCTGTGTCATTTTTATTTATAGTGATATAAATGCAGAAAGATTTGTGACCTCAATAAACATTTTTTTCAGTATATGGAAGTAGAGATAAATATATAATAGAAAGTATGAAAGGAAAGCATTGGCCAGATCTTGATAAACATAAAGGCAGATTAAAGAGGAACAAGCTATTCTGTTTCTGTCTGGTGGAAGGAAAGGAAATTTATGAAAAACTGGCTTTAGTGACTTTAGAATCATAGACTTTAAGTTCAGAAGGGACCATTCTGATCATCTAGTCTGACCTCCTGCACAATGCAGGCCATAGAATCTCACCCACTCACTCCTGTATCAAACCTGTGTCTGAGCCATTGAAGTTCTCAAATCATGCTTTAAAGGCTTCAGGGTGCAGAGAATCTTCCAGCAAGTGACTCATGTCCCACACTGCAGAGGAACGTGAACCCCCCCCCAGGGCTTCTGCCAATCTGCCCCGGAGAAAAATTCCTTCCCGACCCCAAATACGGTGACCAGCTAAACCCTGAGCATGTGGGCAAGACTCACCAGCCAGACACCCAGGAAAGAATTCTCTGCAGTAACTCAGATCCCACGCCATCTAACATCCCATCACAAGACATTGGCCATATTTACTGCTAGTAGTCAAAGACTAATTAATTGCCAAAATTAGGCCATCCCATTATACCATCCCCTTCATAAACTTATTAAGCTTAGTCTTGAAGCCAGATAGGTCTTTTGCCCCCATTACTCCCCTTGGAAGGCTGTTCCAGAACTTCACTCCCCTAATGGTTAGAAACCTTCGTCTAATTTCAAGTCTAAACTTCCTAATATCCAGTTTGTACCCATTCGTCCTCGTGCCTACATTAGTACTAAACTTAAATAATTCCTCTCCCTCCCTAACGTTAATCCCCCTGATATATTTATATAGAGCAAGCATATCCCCCCGGAGCCTTCTTTTGGCCAGGCTAAACAAGCCAAGCTCTTTGAGTCTCCTTTCATAAGGCAGATTTTCCATTCCTCGGATCATCCTAGTAGCCCGTCTCTGAACCTGTTCCAGTTTGAATTCATCCTTCTTAAACATGGGACACCAGAACTGCACACAATATTCCAGGTGGGGTCTCACCAGCGCCGTATATAACGGCACTAACACCTCCTTCTCCTTGCTGGAAATACCTCGCCTGATGCATCCTAAAACCGCATTTGCTTTTTTAACAGCCATATCACATTGGCGGCTCATAGTCATCCTGCTATCAACCAATACCCCAAGGTCCTTCTCCTCCTCCGTCGCTTCCAACTGATGCGTCCCCAACGTATATCTAAAATTCTTATTATTAATCCCTAAGTGCATGACCTTGCACTTTTCACTATTATATTTCATCCTATTACTATTACTCCAGTTTACAAGGTGGTCCAGATCTTCCTGTATAGTATCCCGGTCCTTCTCCGTGTTAGCAATACCCCCCAGCTTTGTGTCATCCGCAAACTTTATTAGCACATTCCCGCTCTTTGTGCCAAGGTCAGTAATAAAAAGGTTAAATAAGATCGGTCCCAAAACCGATCCTTGAGGGACTCCACTAGTAACCTCCTTCCAGCCTGACAGTTCACCCTTCAGTACGACCCGCTGGAGTCTCCCCTTTAACCAGTTCCTTATCCACCTTACAACTTTCATATTCATCCCCATCTTTTCCAATTTAACTAACAGTTCCCCATGCGGAACCGTGTCAAACGCCTTACTGAAATCGAGGTAAATTAGATCTACCGCATTTCCTTTGTCTAAGTAATCCGTCACCTTCTCAAAGAAGGAGATCAGGTTGGTTTGGCACGATCTACCTTTAGTAAATCCATGTTGCAATTCGTCCCAATTACCATTGACCTCAATGTCCTTAACTACTTTCTCCCTTCAAATTTTTTCCAAGACCTTACACACTACAGACGTCAAGCTAACAGGCCTATAATTACCCGGATCACTTTTATTCCCTTTCTTAAAAATAGGAACTACGTTAGCAATTCTCCAGTCGTACGGTACAACCCCCGAGTTTACCGATTGCTTAAAAATTCTCGCTAACGGGCTCGCAATTTCACGCGCCAGTTCCTTTAATATCCTCGGGTGGAGATTGTCCGGTCCCTCCGATTTTGTCCCATTAAGCTGTTCAAGTTTGGCCTCTACCTCAGATGCGGTAATATCCACCTCCATATCCACATTCCCGTTTGTCATCCCTCCATCGTCCCTAAACTCCTCACTAGTCTTATTAAAGACCGAGGCAAAGTACTTATTTAGATATTGGGCCATGCCTAGGTTATCCTTAACCTCCGTTCCATCCTCAGTGTATAGCGGCCCCACTTCTTCTTTCTTTGTTTTCTTCTTATTTATGTGGCTGTAGAACCTTTTACTATTGGTTTTGATTCCCTTTGCAAGGTCCAGTTCTACGCGGCTTTTAGCCTTCCTCACTTTATCCCTACATGTTCTGACCTCACTAAGGTAGCTTCCCTTGCTAATCCCGCCTTTCTTCCACTCCCTGTAAGCTTTCTGCTTTTTCCTAATCCCCTCTCTGAGTTGCTTGCTCATCCAGCTTGGCCTACAACTCCTGCCCATGGTTTTTTTCCCCTTTCTTGGGATGCAGGCTTCCGACAGTTTCCGCAGCTGCGACTTAAAGTAATTCCAGGCCTCCTCCGCATTTAAATCCACAAGTTCCTCCGTCCAATCCACTTCCCTAACTAATTTCCTTAACTCTTTAAAATTAGCCCTCGAGAAGTCGAAAACCCTAATCCCAGATCTACGTTTGTTTATCCTTCCATCTAATTTGAATTGAATCAGCTCATGATCACTCGAACCAAGGTTGTCCCCTACCACCATTTCTTCTACGAGGTCCTCACTGCTCACCAAAACCAAATCTAAAATGGCATCCCCTCTTGTCGGTACTTCAACTACTTGGTGAAGAAATCCATCCGCTATCACATCCAGAAAAATCTGACCCCTATTATTCTTGCAAGCACTTGTCCTCCAGTCTATATCTGGGAAGTTGAAGTCTCCCATGATCACACATTTCCCCTTAGTGTTTACTTCATTAAAAACATTAAAGAGGTCTCTATCCATATCCAAATCAGATCCCGGCGGTCTGTAGCACACCCCAAGCACTATCTCAGGGGAGGCTCTAGTAGCTTTCTTTCCCAGTGTGATCTTTGCCCAGACAGGCTCTGTCTTATCCATTCCATCACTTCTTATTTCTTTACAGTTAACCTCATCATTGATATACAATGCTACTCCACCACCTTTGCCTTTATTTCTGTCTTTCCTAAACAGTACATACCCTTCAATACCTGTACTCCAGTCATGACTACTATTCCACCATGTTTCTGTTATCCCTATAATATCCGGTTTCACTTCCTGCACCAGTAACTTTAGTTCCTCTATTTTGTTACCTAGGCTCCTCACCATAAAATCCAAATCAATTTGTTGCTGGATTATGTCTCTGAACCTGGAATCGGAGGGAGATCAGATGCACTTAGCATGTTTAGTTTCTGGTTCAAAGAGAGCTGTCCAAGTGGGTCACCATAACTCTCAGAATAGCAAAAAGTGACGCTAAGCAGAAGTCCAACAACTTTCCTTGAAGCAATCAGGAATCCAGCAGCATTGTGTAACAGCTTTGATAATCCAAGACGTACAGTCAGGCATTCCCCAATCACCTGCAGATAGCCAAATGATATGCTGTGCAATTAAGAGCTGTTTGAAGTGTGCTAGAAGGGATGCAACCCAAATGAAGCTATTAAAGGTCTTAGTCAACTTAGCTCTGACACAATTGTTGCCAAGCTCATTTATTGCATGAGAATTTGTAAGCGGTATGTACCGCAAACACATACACACACACACACACACCTAAAAGCAGCTTTCAGGTGCTCATATAAAACTGGAGATTGGAGGAAAGGCATGTGAGAAAAGATTAAAAGATTCACCTATCCCATAAATTATGGTCCAAGATTTTTTTAATGTTGAGGAATTTTCTCACGCAAACAACTTTAGCTATGAAAATCCATCCTGTTAACTACAGCTGGGTTTTTTTAAAAATCACCTTCAGAAAAAAATTGGTTGAAGGTTTTTCCTTTGACATTTCTGTTTTTCCTCAGGAAATTTTTAAATGAAATGAATGATTTTTTTTCCAAAAAAGCAAGAAGGAAAAATGCATTTCAAAATTATATGAAAAGTTTCTTTTATTTTAAAATTTCCCATTGAAAGACAAACAAAAAAAAATTAATTGGAAATGACAGTTTCCTGCCAAAAAAATTGTTTTTGAGGAAACCCCATAGTTTTTTGGTAGAAATATTTCTACCAACTCTATTGTTAGCTTCCAAAACTCAACACCAGATTCAGAAAGAAGCTGGGAAAAGGTCATAATATATATTGCTTCCTTTCACAGATGCTGAACTGTCCTCTCCTAAGCAAACAGTATAGGACAATGGGGGTGGGGGAAGAGGCTAGTAGTGCATTCTTAACTTCAACTTGTTTGAAGAAGGTTGCATTTGTTCAAAATGCTGAACGAAGATGACAGCATGGAACAAAGAGGCATGAAAAGAATGATATATGCTTTGAAGATCCTGTAAAAAAAGATGTGTACATCATCAGCAAAACAAATGATGGGTATAGCGTTTGCACCAAATCTTAGCTAATATAAAAGACGGTAGAATGCTATGTCATGAATGAAAAAACTTAGGCCAAAAATGCTTGAAGTGACACTCCATGAACCATAAAAAAAGCTTTTAAGGAAAATTATGGCCTAATTCCTTCTCATTTACACTGATGAAAATCAGCAGGTATAAAACGAATAAAAGGAAGTATTTCTTCACACAATGCAGAGTCAATCTGTGGAACTCCCTACCAGAAGATGTTGTGAAGGCCAAGACACTAACAGAGTTCAAAAAAGACTTAGATAAGTTCATGGAGGATAGGTCCATCATGGTTATTACCCAGGATGAGCAGGGATAGTGTCCCTAGCCTCTGTTTGACAGAAGTTGGGAATGGGCAAAAAGGGATGGATCATTTGATGATTACCTGTTCTGTTCATTCCCTTTGGAGCACCTGGCATCGTCCACTGTCAGAAGACAGGATACTGGGCTCGATGGACCTTTGGTCTGACACAGTATGGCCGTTCTAATGTTCTTATGTTCTTAAGAGTAATTCCATGAAAGTCAACGACACCAGACCAGTGCAAAAAACAATCAAAGTAAAATTATGTAATTTATTGAAAAATAGTATTATCTAATCAAAATTGAATGCTTTTCCAGAAGATATGCTTCAGTCAAACAGAAATTATTAGGCTCATTGGGGCTAACCGAGCGGAATTCTATGGTTGTGTTATACAGGCAGTCAGACTAGACAACCTAATAGTCTCTCTGGACTTAAAAAAAATCTATGAATCTATTAATTATCCTAGTTACATACAGGAAAAGGTGGCAGAATACTGTATGAAAAGATCAGTTTGTCTATGATCAGGGAGACATTATCAAGAAGCTATGAACGGTAAGAGATTAATAATACACATATGTTGGTTCTCCAAAAATTTGTGTGTTTTACTAGTGGATGCAAATGAAGGCAGTTCCACCAAAATATGGACTCACAATGTTCCAATGCTCAGTACCATTTTCTGCAATTTCCATTACACCAGTGCTAACCTGATGCCATCAAACCTCCTAATGTTGTCTCGATCCATATAAAATTGGCCTTATAAAAGAGGGCATTTGAAGGAAACTGCACTTAGTGTGTATGCATGTGTGAATAATGCTGGATTTTAGGCCACTTTCTTTGCAAACAGAAAGAGTTTACATTTCTTTTGGTAATAACCTCTTCTGACTTGCCAACATGTAGATGGCAATTAGTATTGCTTTTTATGGATACGAGTATTTTAATCCTGAAACACATCTAGTTCCACCTCTCACTCAGGCTGTCTTTGAAACAACAATAACAAGCAGCAGCTTTCCTGGGCCAGTTTGCAAATGTGCTCTTGATCAAATAGAGCTGGCTTAATAAATCCAAACAGGATTTCCCAAATACAAAGTATTCTAGAGAACATTTTTTAAACTGTTAACTTATCAATCATTAGAGAAAATAGGGGAGAGGGAATGTGCCTCAGAGTGAATCATTCATGGAAAATACTGCTCAAAACATTTGGGAATTCCTGGTTCCATTAAGTCAATGGGAGTTTTGCTACTGGCTTCAACAGAGCCACGATTTCATCCACTGACTCCAGTAGACCTATTGATGTATCACTGCTCACTCTGAGGAAAGGGTTCACCACCACGCCCTTAATTAACACATAAAACAGATAGGAAAGCTGTCATGTCTCTGGAGAGGTTCAACAGCCTCAGCAGATATAGATCTGGTACAGCCTCAGTTAAAGAGCTTTAGCAGTTCATGCTGTTAGCTCTGGAGGTCCCTGATTCAATCCTCAGTGTCTTGTCCAAGATGGCAGATGTCACAGGTGCACACTGGATCCTCAGTAGCTGAATTAAAGTAAATCATTCTTCACTAGAGATATTGAAAGGACTGGGTTTCACAAAAAAAAAAGCTACCTGGTAAACAGGATTCTCTTTAACAAGATAGCCAACTAAGAGGTCTCCTCAGCGATACATCGGGGAGAGCCAACAGGAACCCCTATAGTAAGTAGATAATCAATCCAACCATCCCATAATGTGCACCACACAGAGGACAGGAAGAGGAGTAAGTTGTACAAAAGAGTATCCATACATTGAAACTCCTGAAATGCTGTGACTCCTCCAGCATGAAAAGTAAGATGAGAGACTCAATGCTCCATGCATCTGTAACACTTCTAAAAAATGATGCCAGGAGAAAAACCCTTATGCTTCCCAGAACACACTTTCTCAAAACAGGCACAAGGAGAGTGTAAATTTAAGCAGCCTTCAGATGTTTCAACATATAGAGCAAGCAGGATGAAACAAATGAATGGGAAAAGACATGAGCCAGTCACCTCATTGACCAGAATGATGTCAACAAATGGACATAACTTCTGTTTCCTGCATCCCAGGCCAAATACCAATGGATATGCCTCTTTGACTGCTGTTCACATCAATCCCACAGGCCAATAACATGCTAGTGCCATCCCATGACCATTTCTGGAGGTGGGTGTCAGCAGCCAGCAATCACACTTGCATGACACATCTTGCAAGCTACTTTGCTGTCCTGAGTATTGATATGAATGGAACTTACAATGCAGCCCATGTTACCAAACTCACCTTCTCTTCAGCCATATATCTAGACACCCAGCTACATCACACAAGAGTATAAGGATTCTCACAGATGTTGCAAGCCATGTAAGTAAACATTTAATGCAAGACACCTGTTGGGATCATTCTTTCCTAAGGGCACGGTGATGGGGTATACAAACCCTATACTGGGATGGAAGGGGTTAAAAGACTATACTGGACCCTGTTAGTCCTGCCCCTCCAACCCTGCAGAGCATGCTCCAGCTGGAGATAGAATTGAAAAGGGAGCAACCCAGCTCATAAGGGGGAGGCTGGGAAGGAGTGCAAACTGAGGCTATGTCTTCACAACCCGCCGTATCGGCGGGTAGCAATCGATTGCTAGGGGATCGATATATCGTGTCTCATCTAGACACGATATATCGATCCCTGAACACGCTTATATCGATTCCAGAACTCCACCAAGCCCAACGGAGTTGCAGAATCGACAGAGGGAGCCGCGGACATCGATCCCGCGCCATGAGGACGGTGCATAATTCGATCTTAGATACTTCGACTTCAGCTACGTTATTCATGTAGCTGAAGTTGCGTATCTAAGATCGATTTTCCCCCGTAGTGTAGACCAGCCCTGACTCTGCAGGCTCCTGCGAAAGGAGTTAGAAATCCCAACCTGAGACACCAAGGACTGTATGATGAGCCCAGCTGGGGTGGATGATTTGGTTTCCTTTTTATATTTTTTCTCTCTCCTTATCTGGAACTGGAAGTGGAGAGAGCAGTGGTAGGAAGTGACCCAAGGAGGGTAACGCAGAGGGTCCCCACTCTCCCCAGGGGTCAAAACTGCTGACCTTCCTGGGCCCTGGGTCGGAGCCTGATGGAGTGGGTGGGCCCAGGCTCCCCTACCACTACTCCCACTGAGTGGATGCTGATCTGGGAATCCATCAATCCTGGGTATTGCCCATCCCCCTAGTAGCCGATATTCCCCACTGCCCCTTTGCAGCACTTTCACAAACAGCAGCATGCCCTTATATAGTCAGGCTAGGCACCAGTTAGCCACTCCTTACACTGACTGTGCATGGTACAATTTGCAAACCATCAGAAGGGTGGCCAGTGCACACCAACACCCTGATGACAATCCCGTCAAGCTGAATCCACAGCCTGTCCCATTAGATAAACCCTAGGGCCTACAGTTCACACTCTAGATTTTAACCAGCTCACATCTGCTGTGAGTTACAGAAGAATCTCTCTTTGGGTATGTCTACACTGCAGTCGGAGGTGTGACTACAGCATGTGTAGACATACCCAAACTAGCTTTCATCTAGCTAGCTCAAAAGATACCAATAGCAGGGAAGCTGCAGCAGCACAGGCTTCAGCGTGAGCTATGCAAGTGTGCTGGGACCCAGATTACTTTCTTGAGTGGCTAGCCTGCACTGCAGCTGGGGGGGGGGGGAGTTGTTCACTAATATCTGTATTCACGCTAGCTCGAGTGAAGCCAGCTTGGGTACCCAAGCTGCAATAACACCTCCAACTGCAGTGCAGACATACCCATAGTGACACTTGAATCCCAGAAACACAAGGTTATTAACCAAACAAAATACTTACAATGTAAAAAATGAGGTCACTATGGCATGGAATCTATCAGTAGATGATGTACTTTTCATTTTTGAAATTACAGACCTCACAACTATGCTACCCATCCATGGACTCTTAGGCTAATTATGAGACTTCTTTAATGTTTAGTATCAAAACCCACACAAGCTAGGTAAATATCTAAATCTGCTCCATTATGTAGTTATCAGAGAAGGAGATTAAGCAATATTGGGTTCAGTGGCTATTTAAAATGAGCACAAGGCAGTTTAAAACAGTGAAAACTTCTTGGATGAAATCTCATTTGCATCACTGATAGGGAGGAGAAAGGCTTATTTCAAGTACAGAATTAGAGGGGGACAAAGAAAGGTTGTGGAGTTAAAAGTTAATCACAACAGCTCCTGACTCCCCAGTGTGAGTTCTACACCAGCTGAGGACACACACTGAAATGTACGTATTGATCTGCTCAGTTCTTCTTAGTTGTTCAAGAGACAAAAGTGATAGAAGGCAAAGGAGACTTTAGGATGCAGATAATAGCTGCAAGAAGTAATACATGTAAAAAACACATGAAGGCATCTCCCCACATGCCAACTCAAGATCTTTCCCTACAACATATTTTTCAGTGTTTTTTTGGCCTATTTTTAAAAGTCTTAAGTGGCTTCTACCATTTCCCTTGGAACACTACAGATGTCTCACAGCCAAAATTGTTTTCCCCTGATATTCAGCCATTTTCTTCTGTTTTAATTTAATTCAACTACTCTTAGTTGCTCCTCCTTGTACAGTTACAACTCTAAACAATTCTTCTGTCTTCTGGTTAATTACAGCCTCCAAACAGACAGCGGGGTTGCACTGCAACATGGCATCCAAGAAAGAATCACTGTCTTCTGGGAAGAAGGAATCACTGTCTTCTTGGAACACATGCCAGAGCAGTCGTTTTCTTTCCCTTGAAATGGGAATATTCTGTGAACAAGCAAAAGACTGGGGAGACTCCTGATGCCCTGTCTCCTTCTCCCCCTTGCACACCCATGTAGGTCCAGGCACAATCTGGCCCTCAACTTAAGTCTCCACAGGCCTGATTCTGCAACCCTTACTCGCATAAGGTAGCACCTTACTCTGTGAATCAACCTACTGAAATAATGGGACCACTTGCTTAGTAAGGGAAAGAATCAGGTCCCCTATGAGTAAAAATAATACCAGTTGAAGTTATGTTACTAGAAAGAACCAAGTCATTTATTGTTACCAAAGATGGATCAAATATTTCTTTTTAATATACCATGTAGTATTAATGAACTGGAAATAAAACAAATTCAAAATCAGCTTGAAGAATTGGGACACTTCCAAGTCTTACAACATGACTGGTTTCACTTGGGAATGAAAGTTTTAATGGTTCAGGTGGCCCAAAGTGCAATATACAAGATACCATCTCACATTTCCCAATCCTTTTGGGAAACTATGTATACAGGCTGAGAATGCTCTCTGCACTCCGATCTTGCAGGTGAAAAGAATATTCCTGAAGGGTATTCTGATATATGGTGTTATCTGCGTACGCTGGTCAATAGGAGACATCTAGGGAATGCAGCAATCTGTCGCGTACATGACTGCCTAGATTAAGCGATGCCTCAAAAACATTCAGTGCCACTGAACAAGACAGAAATCACTGAAACACAAGCAAAAGAGAAGATAAAATAGAAGAAACAAGAAAAAAATATTTACAATGGTACTTGTAGACTCTTTTTCTAAACCTGCCACTTAACTGTATCAGAAACACTGGATTAAGTTGATACTTGCCCCTGTCACATAAGACCTGTAACGATGCTGCCTTTGGTGGGACACTTTTGAGAGTATCAATTCAGGGCAAATTGCTTAAAGCAGGGCATTTACAGCCCAAGGCTGGGGTTTCTCCACCTCGAAGGCACACCAAACTAGCCAGACATAGAAGACTTTAGTTTTACCCCACTGGCTAACCATAAGTCACACAAGCAATTCCCTTAGACACTCCAGTTTCTCAGTATCACCACCAGTGCCACTCAGTATGGGGACAAATGGTTACGAAAACCCATACCCCAGTAAAAGAAAAAAGGTTCTCTTGATCCCAAAGGACCAAGCCCCAGACCCAGGTCAATATACAAGTTAGATCTTACCCACAAATCACGCTGTTGCCAATCCTTTAGAATCTAAAATCTAAAGGTTTATTCATAAAAAGAAAGAAATATAAAAAAATTAAAATTGGTTCAATGGAATCAATTACATACAGTAATGGCAAAGTTCTTGGTTCAGGCTTGTAGCAGTGATGAAATACAGATGCTCCTCAACTTACACAAGCATTCTGTTCTGGAACGCCTTGCGTAACTCGAATTTTGCTTAAGTCAGAAACATATACCTGACAATTACGCACAAAACACAAAACAAAACAAAACAAAAAACCCTCCTACTTATCCTCTTACTATTTCCCAGCAGTGGATGGGGAAAAAAAAGTGAAAGTTTTTTCCATAAGTGCGGATTTCCGTAAATCGGTTTGCATAACCTGGGGGGCGTTTGTAAACTGCAGATTCAAATCAAGTCTCTGAAGTACATCCACTGCTGGGATGGGTCATTCAGTCCTTTGTTCAGAACTTCAGTTTGTAGCAAAGTTCCTCCAGAGGCAAGAAGCAGGACTGAAGACAAAATGGAGGAGCTTTTATATCCTCTGCTTTTATATTTAAAAGGGCCTTTTATATTCACTGCCCCCTGGGAAGATCACAGCAGCAAGATAGAGTTTGGAATCACATAGGCCAATCATACATCCATGCATGATTCAGTTCTTTACAGGCCAATGCCATTGTTTTCATGTTTGTTTAAACGTTCCCAGGAAAACTCAGATTTGAATTGATGTCTCCCAAAATTCATTGTCAGTTAAGTGTTTCTTGATTGGGCACTTACTGAGAATAGTTCTTTCTCAAGAAGCTGACCAAATGCTTCCCTGAGGCTACTTAGAATCAAAACACATTGAGATACAAGTACGTAGCCAATATTCATAACTTCAGTCACAAAAATGATACACACAGATAGCATAATCATAACCAGCAAATCTTAACCTTTTTATAGACATCTCACACGACAACCTTTGTGCAATATTTGCTGCAAATATATAACAATGGTTACAACCAGGGGCGGCTCTAGAGATTTTGCCGCCCCAAGCATGGCAGGGAGGCTGCCTCCGGCGGTTTGCCTGCGGAGGGTCCGCTGGTCCCGCGGCTTCGGCAGACTTCCGAAGCCGCGGGACCAGCGGACCCTCGGCAGGCATTCCTGCGGGAGGTCCATAGAAGCCACGGGATCAGCGGACCCTCCGCAGGCAAGCTGCCGAAGGCAGCCTGCCTGCCGCCCTTGCGGCGCCAGCAGATCACCCCCTGCAGCTTGCCACCCCAAGCACACGCTTGGCGTGCTGGGACCTGGAGCCACCCCTGGTTGCAACAATGATCTATACAGTTACAGTTTATGTCAATAACATCATAACATGTCACAACCATCCCCATTGTCAGTCAATCCCCCAGGAAGAATAGAAGACATTTAAAACAAAAGTGGGTGGGGAGAAACACTGGTTCCTTGTTTCTTTAAGCCACCCAGAATGCCTTTGACCTATGTTGATAGAAGTAATGCACCCACAGTAAGTGACAAAGGAAAACCTAAGGAACAGCAAATACAGACTATGGCAGAAGGAACTGGTTGGAGCTGTGGTTCTCAATCAGTGGTACCCCCTGGAAGTAAACAGAGGTCTTTCAGTGGGTATATATAAACTCATCTAGATATTTGCCTAGTTTTACAACCAGGAACATAAAAAGCACTAGTGAAGTCAGTACAAACTAAAATTTCATACAATGACTTGTTTATACTGCTCTATATACTATACACTAAAATGGAAGTACAGTATTTATATTCCAACTGATCTATTATTACATCGTAAAAATGAGAAAATCAGCAATTTTTCAGTAATCGTGTGCTGTGACTCTTTTGTATTTCTATGTCTCATTTCATAAGCAAGTAATTTTAAAATAAGGTGAAACTTTTCAGCTGGAGCACTGGGATTGTCTTTTGCTTCCTCCTGTCAGTTTTCTTGCATCAGGCTCAATATGGGCTCATCCCTGTGAGGACCTTATGCATCTCATACAGTTCTCTGGTCATTTGTAACCATAGAGACCCCAACAGGATCATCCTTCAAGTCCATAAGAGTGAATTTGAGAAAGACAGGACAGAGGACATTAAAAAAAAAAATGAAAAACAGGTTGATAAACACCCACAGGGTAAAGATGAATACTTTTCGGGGGGCAGGGACATATTGTTATCAGCAAGGTGCCAAGGAATGAATTGGCTTGCTTAGCCTGGTCCTTTTTCCCCTGAGCTAGTTTAGCTAGGGTGTTGTCAAGGGCCCAGATGCAGGAAAGCAATGCCCTCTTCTCCAAAGGACCATGGGCCTTGGATACATGGTCCCAAAGAAATGAACAGCAATCACTAGCCTCTCCAAATGTCCAGTCAAGGATGGCTACGCATATCTCCATCCATTTTAAGATCATTAGCAATTAACCTACAGCAATCACTATCTTACTTCAGATACGGTCTCTAACTAAAGCAATCTCAGTCTCCAACAAAATGTATTACCTGATCTTTCTGACCCTACTCTCTGCTTATTTCAATAGCATCCTACCTGACAACGTTTTTATGGGTCAAAATGACCTTTTGCCATCTCTGACTTATGTCTGACCTAGCAAATTCACATGGCTAAGCGTGACACACCCGCCCCACTGAAAAGTCTAGGGAGACCTGCAGTACTGACAAAAACCACATGTCCTTGCACAAGGCAATAAGAAACGTAGTTCAGTGTTGTTTCATGAGACTGACTTACGCTGCACATGGTGGCTGAGGCATAGAAAAGGCAGAAAGGCCTGGTCTCATAACATGTAATGACCACATGAGGTTATCCTTTCAGAACTGAAATCCAGGTCCGCATCCAATGTAAGTAGCACAAGTTTTAGTTCTATTCAAGATACCTGGCCACAGCTCCAGAAAGCTTCTTGGTCTTACCTGCTTTGGAACTGGGCTAAGAACAGCTGTGAGAAATCAAGACTGTGCAGCATGGTTCATCTATTGAACCATTGGGTCACAGATCTCTGTGATGGTGATATTCACTTTGCTTCCCTTTTTACTGCTAGGATAACGAATTCCATGTTTCCAGTGACTTCAGTGGGAGTTTGCCTGAGTAAAAACAGAGTAAGGATTCAGCTCATGAGGTCAAATTGTGACGTGGAATATATGCCCATGCCAGAGAGCATGAACCCCTCTTCACACTCCTAGGCAAGCAACCCAGACCGTGGGCCCAGACATGTAGGAGTAAGCAGGTGCTGCAGTCTCACTTACTACCTTCCTGGTGCAAGGAGGTGGGGCATGTCAGGAAATGGTCAGAGCCTTGGCTCCACCCTCCCAGTGGCTAGACATAGTAGCTGAGCCAGGGCAGAAGGGGATATGTTAGAAATGTATTGCTCATATAGGCAGCAAATTACTCCCCACCTGCATCTGGAGCAAGGGAGAAATAGTGATTCAGATAGCTTTTTCTAAGGCACAGTGTCTTCCAGGGCTAGCCCCAATGAGCAGTTTACACACTACCCCTGGCCCCGGCTAGGCCTAAAGGCAGAATCTTGCCCACAAAAAATAGCCTTGGATGTATTTGCCATATTATGCTAAGGGTGGGGAGAGAGATGGATGACAGGATGATACATCAGATGGGACTGGCGGCCATATGAGGCTTTTGTTGTTGTCTGGTGAAAGTGATGTTTAAGGTAAGCACGCAGCCCACCTTTTCTTTATCTGTTTTTTCAATTCCCCTACCCCTACCATAGGGTCTGCCAACATATTCTCCTTACTAGGGCTGGCTGAAAAAAATGTCAACAGAAAACTAGGCTTTCATCTAAATAAAAAAAAATGTTCACTTTCTACACAGGAAAATTGAAAATCACCATGACTAACAGACCTTCTTCAGCCAACCTTTCCCCCCCACTAATTTTTTGGCCCTCAAACCAAAAACACTGACGACCAAAAACCATTACAACAGCCATATTCCAAAACTTGGAGGAAAAAACCCTCCATTTTTAAAATGACTAATCAAAAATATCATGGGAAAATAAAAAAACCAAACTACTTTCCAACCAGCTGTAGTGCATGCCCTGCATTCAGAATCTTGGGTGCATTCTCAGAAATCATTCAGGCTAGTACAAAAAGTATAACTTGACCTAAAGGGATGAAACTGAGAAAAGGAATCATTTGCTGCAAACTTGCTCTACAGCATCTTCCCTTGACCCTTAAACAGAGCATTAAAAGGAAGGAAGAGGAAGGGACAGAGTGCCATTGGTGGTGGTTAATAGTACAACTGATTTTTCTTGAGTGCATGACCAGCACTGACACTGAGCTGTTTTATGGGAGGCATTCCTTTACTGGGGAGTATCTACTAACAACAAAGCATCCAGAGCAGCAAAAAAAAACAATAGTTTGCTTCTCACACTAGGTTGGGTTACTAAACTGGAAGAACCTGCAAAGTCTGTGGGAATCCAGCAGGGACCATGCTAGTTGTTTGTATCCTTTTTTGGAATTTCCCTATTTCCACCAACAGTGTCAGAACCACTCAAGCGATAGCACTCAGACTCTTGGGCCGAATATTATAGGTTCAAGCCACATGTCAAGAGCCAGTCTCATAACTAGTATTAATACTGCAGGGTAAGTTTACTAACAATTACACACTCAAAAAATCACGATAAAAGAATATCACTTAGGTTGCAAAGTAGGGTGACCAGATGTCCCGATTTTATAGGGACAGTCCCGATTTTGGGGTCTTTTTCTTATATAGGCTCCTATTACCCCCCACCCATTGTCCTGATTTTTCACATTTGCTGCCTGGTTGCCCTTTTGCAAAGTAAAGCACTTGAAAGTTAGGAAATGCCCCATTTACAGTTGCCTGGGCAACTGTAATTCTTCTCCCTTGTGCATCCAACTCTGTGCATAGAGCCAGGCAATTGATGAAATATAACTGCACACCTCAGATGAATGGTGATGGTCTGGCAAGCTCCATAGCCAAGAGCCTCTAGTGTCAAAGAAATGAGATTAACTCAAACAATTATACTCTACAGAGTACATTTTTCCATGTGGAAAATGGTATACTAACTGGCTTAATTTAAAAGCACTGATAAAAGCTAAATAGTTCCAATTCTCAATTATTGTTCCATAATCCTAGGGGCTGGGATCTCCATAAATCAATCCTGTCCAGTTTGAAGGGTTGATAGATGTCATTTTCCTGTAATTCTCCCATACCTGCTTCCCTCCCAGCAGGTGAAACAAAGGCTCAGGCCTAGTCTACATGCAAAGGTTGCACTGGTATAGTTTAAACAAAGAGTCTTTCTCTATGTACAGTACATGTAGTGTCACTTTGTTGTAGCTGAAAACAGATTGTAGCATAGGTGTTAAACTATTTAACATTCATTAACAGCTCCCAGAAGAAGCTGCTTTCCTGTTTGCATACAATGTGTATCGTGCCCTCTGCACTCTCCCAGCGCATCACAGCTGCAGTTACGTGGTTCACATTACAGCTACATCACAATATAAGATACCCTCCCATGCGCATATTCGGAAACAATGTCCCTTCACCCCTTTTAAAACAAAATTTAAAAATAATAAGCTGTTTAAAGTCCAAGTTCTAGGGGTAAAGGTGTTAAAGATCTTGTAAGATGTTTCAAAAATTAACTCAGTACTGCAAACACAGTTTCCTGCCTCACATCCAAAGTCATCTAAATGGAGCAGGAAGTTACTTAACCTAGGCTATGTGTACACTGTAGAGCTTCAATTTAAATTCTTACTACAGCAACAAGAGGGGGTATCCTGGCACTGTCGTCAATCCATGGCCTCACGAGGCAGTAGTTAGGTCAACGGAACAATTTTTCCATCGACCCAGCGCTGACTAGACGGAGACTTAGGTTGGCTTAACTATATCACTCAAGGTGTGGATTTTTCCTGAGCGATGTAGCTGGGTCGATCTAATTTTTTAGCATAGATGAGAGCCTAAACTCCTAGGAGCCCCTTCAGATAAGTAGCACAACCTCATCTGTCAGGACGAAGTTGGCAGTGCTAATGTAGAAATCCACCCTCTCTGCATGTATTTCAAATCCTCTGTGTTCAGAATAGGGAGGGGCCAGCTGATTCAGCTCAAAGAAGAACCAACCCAAAGCTTGTTCAGTACTTACTCCAAACCCCAAATTGGTTTTTCCTGTTCAAAGATGTTCAATTAACATTTTGTTTAATCATTACATCCCGTCTTTGGAGGAGTCTACATCCTGGTTCTGTCTCGAACCCCATACTGGGGCCAAACCCACCATCAGAAGCAGGAGCCCTCCATGGCTTTCCATCAGGCCCTGTACTGGTATTGGGCCTGCTGCCCCTGGCTTTCACACTAGTCCAGCTCCTTTCAGTTCAGTGATATTACTCCTGGCTTATGCCCATGAAAGTGAAAGGAGAATCAGGCTTGTCGCGTATGCCTAGCAAAACTAAATTGCCTTAGCTCTGAGCCTCTCTGGCATCTTATGGGAGGTGGTGAATGTCATAAGCAGAGTAGGCCTGCAACCAGAAGTTTCACTACTGACTTTAATGAGAGCAACACAGAGCCCCTAGGTCAGTGCTTTGCAGCTGAGGCAGAGAGCGTGCATGAGACACACTTCAAAGTTGCAGCTCAACTGGACCAGAAAGTCCTTTCCCAACCACAATGTAACTATTTTTAGCCGTGATAAAAACAGATTTCAATGCATGTCTTTGAAAACAGATTGAGTTTCACATCTTTTGTTTGATATTTAACTGGGTTAAAAAGCATCATCCTTAAGTTATACCTATTATGGGGGCCCTGGGAACTCTGGGGACAGCTGTCAACGGCATGTTGCATAAAAAGATACTAACCTTAAATAAACCTGATGCAGAAACCATAGTATTAACTTAACCATGGGGCCTTTTTTGACACAGCAAGGCACCCAGCACTGTAAAATCCCTGCAGCCTAGGGTTGCCAGGTGGCCGGTATTTGACCAGAACATCCGGGAAAGGGGACCCTGGTGGCTTCAATCAGCACTGCTGACCAGGCCATTAAAAGTCTGGTTGACAGTGCTGCAGGGCTAAGACAGGCTAGTCCCTACCTGTCCCTACCTGTGCTGCGCCCTGGAAGCATCCAGCCGGTCTGGCTCCTAGGTGGGGGGCCACGGGGTTCTGTGCATTGTCCACGCCATGAGCACCAGCTCTGCACTCCCATTGGCTGGGAACCAGCCAATGGGAGCTGGGAGGGCAATGACTGCAGGAGAGAGACGTGCGCGGAGCCTCCTGTCCCCCCTCATCTAGGAGCCGGACCTGCTGCTGGACTCTTCCAGGGCAGCACAGTGCCGGGACAGGCAGGGAGCCTGCCTTTGCCCCGCTGCACCACTGACTGGGAGCTGCCCAAGATAAGCCCATGCCCCAGCCCTGAACCCAAGGCCCTGCCCCATCTAGGGTGACAAGATGTCCCATTTTTTTAGGGACAGTCCTTATATTTGGGGCTTTGTCTTATATAGGCACCAATTACCCACACACATACTCACTGTCCCAATTTTTCACACTTGTCTGGTTATCCTCACCCCAGTCCTGATCCCCCCCCAAACCCGGAGCTCCCTCTTGCACCTCAAACCCCTCATCCCTGGCCTCACCCCAGAGCCTGCACCCCCAGCTGGAGCCCTCACTCTACCCTGCACCCTAACCCCCTGCCGCCCAGCCCCCTGCCCCAGCCCACACGCGCAGCCCAAAGCCCATACCCCATCCTGCACCCCAACCCGCTGCCTCAACCCACAGTCTTCTCCCACACTCCAAATCCCTCAGCCCCACCCCCCAGCCTGGAGTCCCCTCCTGCACCCAAAACCCCTCATCCCCAGCCCCACACCAGACACCTCACTTTTCCCACACCCCAACTCCCTGCCTCAGCCCAGAGCCCCCTTGTGCACCCTGAACCCCTCATTTCTGGCCCCACTCCAAAATCCATACCCCCTCCTGCACCCTAACCCCCTATCCCAGCCCAATGAAAGTGAGTAAGGGTGAGGGAGAGCGAGCCACCAAAGGGGGGGAATGTAGTGAGCAGGGGTGGGGCCGAAGGGAAGGGGCAGGGCTGGGGTGTTCGGTTTTGTGCAATTAGAAAGTTGGCAACTCTACTGCAGCCAGGTTGGCAACCCTACTGCAAAGGGCACCTCCAGCAGCTTGCCTGCAGGGGGTCTGCTAGTCCCGCAACTTCAGTGGACCTCCCGCAGGCGTACCTGCGAAGGGTCCGCTGGTCCCGCGGCTTCGGAGGACCTCCAGCAGGCACTCCTGCGGCAGGTCTGCCAAAGCTACGGGACCAGTGGACCCTCTGCAGGCAAACCGCCGGAGGCAGCCTGCCTGCCGTGCTTGGGGCGGCAAAATCCCTAGAGTCGCCCCTGACCCACTAGAGCCCAGCTTGATTAACTTTCTGGGCAGGCTAAAAAACCTACTTCCTCTTTTGATGGGCATTGAGGGAGGAGAAGAGTTGACAGGATGATGGGTGGGATGTAGGTGGTCCGGCCTGGGAATCAATGCTTAAAGTGATCTGAAAAAAGTTGGAGGTAGCTACCAATTTCTACAGAAACTGAAGCAATATCTCATCTGCCTGTCCTGCTTCCCCTCATCAGTTCTGACCCCACATCTGCCCAACCTCTCCAACCACCCATCAGTTCTGCCCAGCCTCCTCTGCCCCACCATCAGTTCTACCCAGCCTCCCTAGCTACTCATCAATTCTCCCCCAAACCCCTCCATCTGCCTAGCCTCTCCATCCACCTATCAGTTCTGCCCCCCATCTGCTCAACCTCCACAGACATCCATCAGTTCTGCCTCCCCAGGCCTTCCTCAGTTCTGCAATATGTGCTCCTCAATGACCCAGTCCAAGCTGTAGACATTTTACTTGCCAGGTCTGCAATTCCTTGCAACCAAATAGGCTTTCAGCTCTGCTGGGATCAGTGTCATTATCTGGAGAGTTTGAGTGTGTCTCTCAGAGCTACCCCTGGAGTAGTGCAGCTGATCCACTAGCTCTTGCTTAGGGCAATTCCACTTAAATACAAGCCATTATAATGTCTTAGCACCTCTGCCAGCCAGCTCCAAATAATTGCTGCTGGGACAAACGCTAAGTACATCTAGGAGATGTGTAGATTGGATAGAATGTACACATTCTAGTATATAGTAGAATACATTGGATAATAAACAGACATTTTACAAACTAAGAACTGTTGCTAAAATGTGATTCCACATCTGAAAAAAAACATAGCAGGGATATGTCACAATTTTAATATCATTTGCCAGGTGCTGCAGAGAGCAGTGCTAGCAAGTCAGGAGGAAGCATTCTTCCTTCTGAATTGGTACTGAACCAATGATGCACTAAAGTACCCTGTAAAATTGAAGGAGACATCTTTTGAGTGAAACTTAAAAATGTAGGTCACTTTTGATGAGATAGTGTAAAGATGCTGACTAACACTGTTATCCAAGCCAAAATCCAGTTCTGGTAATTACAATTTGTCTACTTAAACTCCTTGTTCAACTGGAGACAGAACTCATCTTCATTTCCCACACTATACTGTTGTATATCCTTGCAGGACAGTGTTCAAACAGTGACTATGTTCCATCTTAAAGGCTATTCCATTTGAGAGGTGGATGAATTGTTTCTAATATATCCCTTCTCTACCTTACATAGTTGTTGTGTAGTTCAGTTTATTAATTTGTATATGTAAAGTGCTTATTGTAAGGGCTAAGTGTTACTATTGTTATAACATACACCCAAAGTGTAATTTTCAGGCTGAATTTTTACCTTACAGTTTTCCTGTGATATAGATAACCCATTTATGCTTTACTCCCCTAGTTTATAAATTTGTCAAACAGCTGGCTGAAAATAGAGTCTTATACTGTACAGCTGGATATATTATATTCTGGTAAGAAAAGAATATTTGAAAGGGCCAAGATAAACATAGGGGAACATAAATAAACTTTACAGGAAATAGGAATATTTTCAATGGGCAAAGGAGAACCCAATGTAGGCAGAACATTCAAGAATTGTCACATTTGAGAAGAAGTTTTACTCCTGCCTGCCATATTTATTATTATAATGACTTCTATAAACTGTGGTCTCAAAGGACAGGGCTATGAAATATAGGGAGTAAAGCTGGTCAACATTTTGTGATTGAAAAGTGGAATTTTGACACACATGATTTTTTTTCCCCACAGAAACAATTCCAGTCTCAACAACTTTATTTTGTTTTTCAACAGAAACATTTTGACCAAAAGAAAAATGAAAAAATTTCAACTATTTTTGTTTTTAAATTGTGAAGAAAAACCCATTCTCTCGCATCCCCCTACCCACTGGAAAAAGACAAGGGGGGAGCCAAAGTGTTGTTGTTTTTTGATTATTTCCCCCACTTTCCTTCTCACATACTTTTTATTTTCCTTTTCTCTCTAAACAAAAGTGCTAATGAAAAATTCCCAATACAATTAAAAATCTTTTTTTCCAATTTTTTTCATAAAATATGCCATTTGTATTGACCAGCTGTAATAAATAAATACTAAATAAAATTAATAATAATGATAATACCTAGTAGTGAGCACTCATTGGCTAGGGTGCTTGGAAAGATGGCACAGGCTGCACTTGTTTAGCTGAACGAGTACTGGCTCAGTTCAATTTAGCATCGCCTTCTGGAATATCTAGTTCACACTAGGTAACTTCAGAGACTTCAAGGTGGCTACAAAAGGAAAAAAAAGTTGTTTGTACCTTCCCCTTCACCCCCATCGATTTAGGTTCCTCTGCCAAATTACGATAACTGAGTACCTTCCCGGAGTTAAAAACATGACAACTTACATCAAGATTAACGACTATATGTTCCTGCCCCTGAGAAGAAAGAGCATATGCATGTGGTGGTGGTGGTTCTTTTTTTTCCCTGAAATGCCATGTGTTGTTCCTTAAGATTGCAAGGGAAAAGACGTGTTCTTTACATATCTACCGGAAAGTGGCGAGATCGGTGATAGATAGGTCTTAGATCCTGCTGGACTGAGTTCCACACTCTCAAGACCGCTGCATAAAAAACCCAGTCCTGTGCAAAAGAGTTTTAGCATTGCACTAGGCAATATTCTTGCCCTTGCAAGCAAAGTCACTGAGGTCTTGGATAGCAAGATGATTCTCCAAGGATTCCAGGTCCAGACCTTTTAGGAATTTGCAAGGGAGAATGAAGACCTTAGATTTGACATAGTATTCTATGGGAAGTCAGTGGAAAGAGCAGGGTAACCCATGTTAGTGAGGAGATATGTCATTATGTCCTGAACCAGTTGCAGTTTCTTTGCACTGATACTTCTAAACTCAGATGAACTGCTTTGCTGTAGACCACACAGGAGATAACAAAGGCATGTATTAGTGAGTCTATATCATCATCAGCTAAGCGGGGACATAGCCACCTATACAGTCAGAGAAGGCGGAATAAATTACCATGTGCAAGAAAGTCACATCAGCATTTATGGGTACACCTTCTCACCCAGTGGAGGCCTCTCCATTTCTGGAAGCTCTTCTAAATGTTGCCCTGCTGCCTTCAACTACAATCTCCATTTTGCTAGGATGGAACTCTTGCTTATTCGTGTTCCTCCTCATCCACATGAGGAGGTCCGTCTCATTGCCCCTACTACTTATATCTCGGTAGCATCTAGGGAAATCAAAGATCAGGGCACCTTTCTGCTAGGCAGAGTAAAGACACAGTAAAAAGACAGTCGTTCCTCAAAAAAACCTCACAACGTAGGTTAATAAGAGGAGAGACTAGTAAATGGGGGGAAGGGAGGACAGGAAAGAGAGGGAGCAAACAAAGCAACAGTAACATGTTATGATGCGTAAAGGAGGCCTTTTTTTTAATTAAGTTCTTTTCCAACCCTGGGGGCTCCTGGAATAAAGTTATAGAAACATAAAAGCATTTAGTGTTATTATAATTCATTTATAAAGGCTTTGCCCTGTTTTACTTTTTTATTGCTTCCTTATAAAATTCTGTGGGATTTTTCTTTAAGAGAAAACAGACTGTTCATTTCATCCTCTGTCTCAGCTTTAAGAATCAAGGAAATTAAAGTACAGGAGCCCAGAAACAAAATGACATTCATAGAAAAGGATACCCTTGCATTTTTGGTCAGGGAAAAAAGGAGACACACTAATTATGGAATTACAATGAGACTTTTTACTGCCGCCTGAATCTCTTAGAGGAATAAAAATACCCACCCACCCCAAATCAGAGATATCTAGTAATTGGCTAGCTTTGTTCAAAGACAACAGGTGCAGATGAAAACACATATCCTGAATTCTTGCAAGTAAAGAAAAAAAAATTCTTTTTCCTAAAGGAAGAAATACAATGGTTATAATTTTTATCTAGCTCCCTCGATGTGCTCATTTACCATTGGTCCTCTATACACTGCTGTACCTGTGGTGTGACACCCACAAAAAGTTATTCAGAGTTCAAGGAACAGTGTTTCCTAGACTGTATAGAGTTTAAGGCCAGAAGGAACCAATAGGTCATCTGGAGTGACCTCCTGTATATCACAGACATTACATTTCACCCAGATATCCCTATATTGAGCCCAGCGATTTTACTTAGACTAAAGTATTTCAGTCCTCAGGAGACAAACTATTGTTTGCACAGGAGAGACCAACATGCCACCAATGCCCCAGCCCCCTGCAATGGTAGAGAACTAATTAGGTGGAACATGCCCAAGTTATCCCAGCAGGCAGTCCATACCCCATGCAGCAAAGGAGGTAGGGGGAACCCTAAAGTCCCTGCTGATCTGACATGGGGGGGGAAGTCCTTCCCAGCCCCAAATCTGGGGACCAGTTTGACCCTGAGCATATGAGCAAGGCACACCAGTAGGGTTGCCAACTTTCTACTCACACAAAACCGAACACCCTTGCCCTCTCCCCTGCCCCGAGACCCCACCCCCGCTCACTCCATCTCCCCTCGCTCTCCCCATCCTCAGTCACTCGCTCATTTTCACCAGGCTGGCTCAGGGGGCTGGGGTGCATGAGGGGATGAAGGCTTCGGATGGGGGTGTGGGCTCTGGGATGGGGCCAGGGATGAGGGGTCTGGGGTGCAGGAGAGTGCTCCGTTCTGGGACCAAGGGGTTCAGAGTGCGGGAAGGGGCTCTAGGCTGGATCAGGGGATTGGGTGGGGGGTCTGAGGGCTCTGGTGTGGGGCTAGGTATGAGGGATTTTGGGTGCAGGAGGGTGCTCCAGGCTGGGACTGAGGGGTTTGGAGTGTGGGAGGGGGCTCTAGGCTGGACCAGGGGATTGGGGGGTGCATGAGGGTGTGAGGGCTCTGGTATGGGGCTGGATATGAGGGATCTGGGGTGCAGGAGGGTGCTCCAGGCTGGGACTGAGGGGTTCAGCGGGCAGGAGAGGGATCAGGACTGGGGCAGTGGGTTGGGGCATGTGCAGGGGGGAGTGAGGGCTATGGCTGGTGGTGCAAGGCCTGGAGTGGGGAACCTTTTTCTGTCACAGGCCATTAACCCACAAAAAAAAATCAATCACGGGCCACTCACCCACCCAAGGTTGTGGAGGCTCAGGGAACCCCCCTGCAGTGGGGCAAGCTGGTGCTTGTGGCTCAAGGCCCACGGGGGAATGAGGGAACATGGAGGATCAGGGCTTCCCCATGAGGCTGGCACAGACAACTCTAGCCCCTCAGAAGGGTGGTGTGGGCTGGATGAAATTAACCACAGGGCCAGATCCAGTTCATGGTCCATAGGTTCCCCACCCCTGCCCTATGCATAGAAGCCAGAGGGGGGACATGCCGGCTTGCTTCCTGAAAGCCATGCAGAACAGAGGCTAGTAGAGAGCCTGCCAGTCCTGCTGTAGGGCACTGCCAACCAGACAGTCAACGACCCGATCAGCAGTGCTGTCCGGAGCCACCAGGATCCCTTTTCGACTCAGTGTTCCAGTCAAAAACTGGAAACCTCATCATCCTACACACCAACCAACCAAGAGGATTAACTGTATGACCTCAGAGTATCAGTCCACCCTGTCTGGTGTCCTGTCTCCAGCTATGGCCAATCCCTGATGCTTCAGAGGAAGGCAAAAGAAAACCCAAAATACATCTGGCCAGTTGGGCCTTGTATTTTTAAGACAACTCCATCTTGCTTGTGTAGTTGAATAAATATTCCTTACTAAGGCACTTACTTTTCTAATTTACCTCTGGACACCTAAGGGGTAAAATTTCAAAAGGGTTTCTACAAAGCTTCTACTGTGCATGTGCAAAACTGTGCATTCATGCACATGCAGCTACACGGGGCAGATCAAACCTCAGTGTCTGCACTTCAGATATCATAATGCATGCCCATGCACAGCTGTTACTATTTAAAACCCACAAAACTCCCTTTGAGTCAATGGGTTTTGGGGGCCCTATACAACTTGCAGCAATGTGCTTGAGAAATAAACCCAAATATCTGTGGAACTACACTAATAGGATACACACACCTATGTTCAGAGAGAGATTCAGTAGCTCACCTATCAGTTCTTCTGCATCTATGGTTCTATTATTCTAAGAGGTCTATTTAAGCCAATACTTTGCTATACCTGTGCCTGAAGGATTTTTCAGCTGTGCAGGGAAACTAAGAGATTTGTTCATGGGGACTGTGCCATGACAAACCCCACGAGGGAAAAGTAATGGCTTCAGAATTGGCTTATTTTAAAAAAGCACATAGAGATGAGATAAAATCAGGGATCTTATCCAGATAAAGATCTTAGCTTGGCCTTCCAGTTACATTCTTTCTGTTATTAAAATAGTTTATGAAACCAGGCAGCCAGCTACCTCTCCCTATTCAGTGGTAACAGTTGAAAGTCTCATGAGCTAGATCCTCAGTTGGTGAAAAATCTGCATTGCTCCATTTAAATAAGTGGAGCTATTTCTATTTACACCAACTGAAGATCTGTCCCTCTAACTCTAGGTGAGCTTCTTTCCAGAGAGCAAGCCAATCAGTATTCTACTTCTGCAGTAAAGAGTAAAATTAAAGGGGCCACTTATACTGTGAAAAGCGATATAACCAGGACGGTAAAATCAAGACAAATCCAAAATTATTTTCATGTTTCATGTATCTTTCTTTAACAGGATAAGTGATATTTTTAGAACTGAGTCCCCAAAATGTGATAAAGCCCTGCAGATGACCAAATACAACTTATAGTCAACATAGAGGATACTGGAGAATATTTGCTTAAAGCAAATTGAAAGTCTCTCCCTATATCAGCCCTTGAGCTTGCAAATATTCACGGCCTGACCTATACACTCACATAGAGATCCTTCAACTCCAGTGGGACTGGGCGGGATTTAGACTGCAAACTCTTTTCAACCTGCATGTATATATAACACTTAGCAATGAGGCCCCGACTCTGACTGGGTTTTTCCACCACTACCATAATTAACAATAATTTGCACTGAAAAACTGATAGTTATAGTCATCCAATCAGTTAACAGAAACCTACCAGGTAGCTTAGGTGAACTGTCACATGGCTTGAAAATCTGAATATCAAATACTTGCAAAGAAACAAATGCGAATAAGCAAGAGACAGGAATTTATTCAGCAAATAATTTCATATTAAGAATAAATTTGAAAAAATCTTAAGAACATAAGAACAGCCATACCCGGTCAGATCAGTGGTCTAGCCCTGTCTTCCAACCATAGCTGGTGCCAGATGCTTCAGACGAAATGAACTGAATAGGACCAGGGCCGGCTCCAGCTTTTTTGCCACCCCAAGCAGTGAAGCGGAAAAAAAAAAAAAGAAAAAAAAAAAAGGATAAAGCCATGATCGGCAGCACTTTGGCAGTAGCTCACCGAGCCACTTCATTCTTCGTCAGCAATTCGGCAGCGGGTCCTTCACTCCAAGAGGGACTGAGGGACCCACTGCTGAACTGCTGCTGAAGACCTGGACGTGCCATCCCTTCCCATTGGTCGCCCCAAGCACCTGCTGCCTTCGCTGGTGCCTGGAGCCAGTCCTGAAGAGGACAATTATCAAATGATCCATCCCCTGTTGACCAGTCCCAGCTTCTGGTAGTCAGAGATTTAGGAACTCCTAGATCATGTGTCCCTGACCATCTTGGCTAATAGCCATTGATGAACCTATCCTCCATGAACTTATCTGATTCTTTTTTGAATCCAGTTATACTTTTAGCCTTCACAACATCCCCTACAGGTAACAAATTTCATAGGTTGACTGTGTGTTGTGTGAAAAAGTACTTTTTAAAAACTCCTATTTAATTTTATTGGGTGACCCCTAGCTCTTGTGTTGTGTGAAGGGATAAGAAACACTTCCTCATTCTCTCTTTTTGCACCATTCATGATTTTATAGACCACTATCATATTCCCCCTTCGATAATCTCTTTCTGAAGCTCAGCCATCCCAGTTGTTTTAATCTCTCCTCAGATGGAAACTGTTCCATACCCTTAATCATCTTTGTACTCCTTCTCTGTACTTTTTCCAATTCTAATATATCTTTTTTGAGATGGGGTGACCAGAACTGCACGCACTATTCAAGGTGTGAGAGTACCATGGATTCATATAGTGGCATTATGATATTTTTGGTCTTATTTTCTATCCCTTTCCTAATGGTTCCTAACACTATTAGCTTTTTTGACTGCTGGGACACATTGAGTGGATGTTTTCAGAGAATTATCCACGATGACTCCAAGATCTCTTTTTTGAGTGGTAACAACTAATTTAGCCCCCCCCCCCACCCATTTCGTATGTATTGTTGGGATAATATTTTCCAATAAGCACTACTTTGCACTTAACATTGAATTTCATCTGCCATTTGTTGCCCCATTACCCAGTTTTGTGAGATCCTTTTTGTAATTCTTCGCAGAGAGCTTTGGACTGAACTATCTTATGTAATTTAGTTTGATCTGCAAATTTTGACACCTCACTGTTTAACCTTTTTCCAGATCATTTATGAATATGTTGAACAGCACAGGTCCCAGTACAGATCCTTGGAGGACCCTGATATTTACCTCTCTCCACTGTGTAAACTGACCATTTATTCCTCCCTTTGCTTCCTATCTTTTAACCAGTTATTGGTGCATTGCATATCCTGTAACTGCTTACTTTGCCTAAGAGCCTTTGGTGTGGGATCTTGTGTGCCAAGATTACCTCTGCTCCTGTCTTCCCTGCCAGCTCAGGACTCCAGCACCCTGTCTTGCTGAGCCAGACACTCCCGTCTGCTCCAACAAAGACCCAGGGTCTGAATTACTTGCTCCAAAGTTGCAGGTTTACCTGAAAACAGCTCATAGAAGTGTGCTTGTCTTTAGCACACAGATGCCCAACTCCCAATGGGGTCTAAACCCAAATAAATCTGTTTTATTCTGTATAAAGTTTATGCAGGGTAAATTCATAAATTGTTCATCCTCTATAACACTGATAGAGAGATACGCCCAGTTGGTTGCTCCCCCAGGTATTAATACATATTCTGGGTTAATTAATAAGTAAAAAGTGATTTTATTAAATACAGAAAGTAGGATTTAAGTGGTTCCAAGTAGTAACAGACAGAACAAAGTAAGTCACCAAGCAAAATAAAATAAAACGCACACATCTATGTCTAATCAATCTGAATACAGATAATCTCACCCTCAGAGATGTTTCAGTAAGTTTTTTCTCAGACTGGACACCTTTTAGGCCTGGGCACAATTCTTTCCCCTGGTACAGCTCTTGTCTCAGCTTAGGTAATAGCTAGGGAGTTCTTCATGATGGCTCCTCTCTCTCTTGGCTCTTCTGTTCCACTCCTTTACATATCTTCTGCATAAGGCAGCAACCTTAAGTCCCTCTGGGTTTCCACTCTCCCTCACTGGAAAACCACCAGGTTAAAGATGGATTCCAGTTCAGGTGACATGATCACATGACACTGCAAGACTTCATTACCCACTTGCCAGCACACACATATACAGGAAGACTCACAGGTAAAACACAGCCATCTGCAGACAATGGTCCTGGTTAATGGGACTCATCAAGATTCCAAACCAGCAATAATGGCCCACACTTTACATAATTACAATAGGCCCTCAGAATTATATTTCATATTTCTAGTCCCAGATACAAGAGCGGTACATTTATACAAATAGGATGACCACACTCAATAGATTATGAGCTTTGTAATGATATATTACAAGAGACCTTTTTCATGAAGCATATCCCAGTAACATTATATTCACTTATCATATTTTTATGAAACCATATAGACTGCGCAACATCACACCTTGCCAAAGGCTTTCTGAAAGTCCAAGTACACTATATCCACATGATCACCCCTGTCCACATGCTTGTTGACATTCTCAAGGAATTCTAATAGATTAGAGAGGCATGATTTCCCTTTACACTAGCCATATTGACTCTCCCCCAACATACTGTGTTCATCCATGTGTCTGATCAATCTGTTCTTTACTATAGTTTCATCCAATCTGCCTAGTACTGAAGTTAGGCTTACTGGCCTGTAATTGTCAGGATCACCTCTGGAGCCTTTAAAATAAATGACATTACATTAGCTATCCTTCAGTCATCTGATGCAGAGGCTGATTTAAGTGATAAGTTACACACCACAGTTAAACTCTTCATGAGCTACTGGTGAACAGAATAAAGGATAATAAATCATACACACTGTTCATTCGTATTCACCCATAGTAGCTATTGGCCCTGATTCTCCTGAGCAGTAGGACTGCTTTGTGCTTCTCCAGTGCCACAGAGAACCTTAAAAGCTGTAGATCTGGCCACTGAAGGATTTCCTATATGGAGACATCTCCTGCAGTAGTGTACACCTGCCATAGCAGCTCCAAAGCTATCCTCTCCTAGCCACTTGTACAGGGGGCATGGCTGGGTGTAAGGGCATGTGGCAAGAGCTCCTGTATGCTCAGCTTCTGCAATAACTCATCTGGTCTCTTAGCATCTGGTGTAGATTAAAACAGCTCTGCAAGTGATCTAACATATTGGACTGTCCAATACCCAGCAACTCCAGAATGAGGGGGAACAGAAAGGTGGTTTAAATTACCCTTGTACCCATCCCTCCCGACTTGTGTTGAGTAACCATGAGCCAGTCCAGAGAAACTGGCCCACAGAGTTAACCTGAGATGAAACTGTACAGTATAAGCCGTCCCTTAAGTTAGTCCTAAAGCTTCAGCTAAAACTGAGAATTCTTCATCTCAATTTCTTTTTTGCTTTAAGGGACTTCCTATTTTGTCTGGTTCTCAGAGTAAATGAAACCGATTCAAGCCACTTAAACTTGCTCTAGAACAACCATTGTTATGAACTCTGAGAAGCAGGAAATAATTATTTTTTTTTGCAAGCATCTCACGAGACTGCAATGATTATATTAAAATTTTAATCACAAACTCCTTAAGTTAAAACCACAAAGGACTCATTGTACTAGAGGGTTTCACAATTTGAAGCGCCTTTATAAATTTGTGTCAGATCGCAATTTGCTCTCTGGGAAATGTAAATCAGTTATTAATGAGCCAAAATGCTAACATCAAAGCTTGTGCATCTACATGCCAGAGAGAGACAAAAGCTCTCACAGTACTATAAAATTGTACATGTACCGGCCTGAACAAGGCATTCGTTTTACTCCCTGTTTCCTCATCACAGAGGTATCATTCATAGCAGACTCACTGGTATAATCACACCCTCATCTGTAAGAACACCTCCACCCAGGGCCAGCCCACAACATTTTGGCCCCTGAGGCGGGGAGCTCAAATGATGCCCCCATGCCCCCTCGCTTGGGCCAAAACTTTGAAAGGTCTCAGTTCTGCCTTCTTCCTGTTCTACTCCTCTCATGGTACTGCTCTGCTGCCTACCCCAATAAAGGAGAACTAACAACTTAAAATGCCTAGTTCAAAAATTTTAAGTAACACTTAACTTTCAAATGTCTGAACAGCAAATGTAACTCTTCTTGTCTGCATAGTAAACACTGGCATTTTTATCTGTTTGAATAATCAAAGTGGTGCTTTCCATGCCTTCTTGGTTGCAAAGATTTGAACTGCCTCCTGCTGAAGGTCCACAGTCTGGGCCAGCTCATTCTCTATTGAGATGATTGCAAGGCCGATCAGCCTCTCCTGTGGCATTGTGTAGCGTAGATGTGTTTTAATTAACTTCAGCTTGGAGAAGCTGCATTCGCCACTGGCAACTATTACAGGAAGTGTTAGAAGTATGCACAGAACAACAAAAGCATTTGGAAAGAGGGTGGTCATCTTATTTGTGCACATATATTCCAGAACAGTCTTTGGAGTTGATCCTACTGAAATGTATCTTGAAAGGGCTTTCAGTTCATCACCTAAATCACTCACATCAATATCACGCATGTCATCATGTGTCAACAATGTCTCATGCGCCTGCAGTTGCTGTGTAGGTCTTCTTCAGGTATAGTGAGGAGTTTTGGGAATATCATACAGCATCCCAAATACACTGCTGTGTTCCTTGAGCTGCATGAACATTCAACTGACTGTATTGCGAAATCTAGCACCTGATTAAAGAATTCAACTTTTTAATTGTTGTCTGAGGTCTCTTCTGGGATTATCCCATGCTCGTAATCAAAATGTCTTCTCAGTGACTCTTATATTCTGGAACAGGGCAAATAGCTCAGCGTGAATTCCTCTGCAAACTTCTGTGTTACTCTTCAGACATTTGAAATCCTCTCTGACATGGTAAGACTGTAGGTATGACTTTGCATTGTCCAATTGTTCCATTGCTCCGGATATATCAAGCTCAACACCGGGTTCTCTGCTTACAACATTTATTTCAAACTAGTATGTCACGCCACACACTAAACCACACAGAATTTGAAGTTAGTATGTTTCTGGTGATTCCACTTCCTTCTGCCACTGTTCTCCCACGAATAGTTCCTGTCATAGCATTATCCTCCATAATGCAACTATGGCATCATTATTTTCCCAATTTGGTGTTGATTGGCTTTATCGCCTCACTCGATTTTCCATTGTGTGGCACTCAGTGGTTTCAGTGTCGAGAGGATTTCCCAGATGTTGCTTCAAAATTTGCCATCAATGAGTTTGATGCAGAAGAAAAATACATAGATGCTTGATTACATTAAAAAATTCAGCAGCCTCACTAGAAGCTGATGCTGCATCACTGACCACCAGTTCATGAATGAGAACTGCATGGGACTATCATAGTATTCTTCCCAGAATCTGAACCTTAGAGTCCAGAAAATGAGATACTAGCATGAATCCTCTAAGCTTAATTACCAGCAGATCTGATAGCACTGCCACGAGCCCAAAAATATAGTGTTTGGGACACTCTGATTCTCCCAGCCTTCCCTGGGGACCCCAAAACCCAATCCTTGGTTCTTAAACAGAGAGAAATAAACATTCCCCCTCTTTTCCCCCTCCCAGACTTTCCCTCCCTGCGCTACCCTGAGAGACTACTGATCCAAACTCTTAAATCACAACATAAGAAGCATGTCCTTCCTTTCACAAAGAGCAAACAGATTCAAAGGAAAAACAGAGAGAGATTCACCTCTCCCCCTCCCGTCTCCCCCACCGTCCTGGTGATTTTAACCAATCCCCTGGTAAACAAGGAACGAGAAAAAAATCAATCAGGTTCCTTAAAAGAGAATCTTTTAATAAAAGAAAGGAAAAAGAAAGAATTACTCTGTAAACTTCAAGATGTAAATATTACAGGGTCCTATAGCTTACAGACACTAGAGAGAAACTTTTCCCCCAGTACCAATACACATCAAAATCATCCAGCAACTACACATATAAAAGTTAACCAGCCAGATCCACATTTGCAAATAGAGAAAAACAATCAAAAGACTAAACCGCCTGTTCTTACTCTACTATTTGAACAGAAACTTAGAGAGCCTTTAGTAATGTCTGCCTCTCTCAGACCCCCAAGAGAAGAACACCACACGGACAAAGAACACACACAAAGCTTCCCTCTACCTAGATTAAAAGTATCTTGTCTCCTGATTGGTCCTCTGGTCAAGTGTTCCAGTTCCCTGCTTGTAACCCTTTACAGGTAAAAGAAACATTAAACCCTAACAATCTGTTATGACAGGGACAAAAAAAGTTCGAGGGTTTAACTCTCGGATCCATGTCTGCACTCCTCGTTCTTTCCTCTCCTGGTGGCACGCTATCATAGCCTGACCTCTCATCGTCAGCAATCGCAATTCCCGTATCTTCCAGCTTTTAAGAAGCACATTTGTCATATCAGCTCGCTAGTAATCATCAATGTCAATAAATTCTAGAAAATCCTCTCTGACAGTCACCATTGCAGGGACTTTTTCACTGTTCTGTTGTTGTTACAAAATGCACCATTAAAGTCATTTGTTCTGTATGGCTGATGTCAGGTGTGCAGTCCAGAATAATAGAGTAATATCTTGCAGACTTCAGCGTTGCCACAATCTTCTGTTTGACTTGTGTGCCAGTAACTGTATGATCTCATTTTAAATTGTTTTTCCAAGGTAATGGTGTGTACACATTACTTGGGTGGTGACTTTCTTAGATGTCCTGGAGTACAGCATCACATCAGCTATCGCTCCATAATTTTAAGGAAGTTTCCATTTGTTTGCACATTATCTATCTGAAGTCCATGCAGTGCTAGATTTTGGGTAGCAAGCATTCTCACAATGACAATGAGCCTTTTCAAAACATTTTGCCAGGAAAGATACTCTGATGCAATCTTCTCTTGATGCTGATCATCTATGGTGTTCTTTAACCTTAGTCTCATCTCAAGCTCTTTCCACCTATGGAATGCTCTCTGGTGATTTGCTGCCTTCTCATGGCATGCCAGATTTCTAGCCAAATTTTTCCAGTCTTGTGTTCCTGTAGAACTCAATGCGGCTGGAACATCAGACTGGAAGATTTTGCAACAAGACCAGTATGCAGCATTCTGGGTTTTTGAGTATATAAGCCATGCCCTCTCCACTTTGTCACCATTGGGGATTTCACGCCAGTAATGTTTTAGATGGAAACTTCTATTTTCATTGTCTTTGTGGAAGATGGAGTATTTCACTTGCTGTGGCCCTTGCAGTACAAGAAAGTCCCTCAGGCTACTGCTCAAGTGGGTCCACAGTCCTGGATCATCTAGACTTAAGGAACTAAACTCAGCAGCAGCTGTTTCTTGCGCCTCCACCACAGACTTCTCTGATCTACACTTTTCTTCAGGAATGTGCATAGTTACATCCATTTGAGATGGAAATATGGATGTTGCAGTAGCTGCCAGGTCACCTGCACTTTGACTAACTGGAAGATCAGGCATCTCCTCACCACCCACATCCTCACTGGGGCCGGAAGACTCACAGTGAACATTTGTATCTATGTATCTCAGGAGAGCTCCTTCCTGCTTCGATAGAAAAGCTTCCTTTGCTTTCTTTCTTTTTCTGAATGCTGCCCCAGAGGGGTGTTTTCTTCTTTCACTCATGACTGCTGTTCTGTGCCAGCTACAGTGCCTCTCAACACTCAATTGAAGGGGACAAATAAGCAGGCTGGTAGCAGGGCCTGAGTGAGAGAAGATATCAGCATCTTAAAGGCCTAACTGGCTCCTACTCCTTCAGCTGACTACCTGTTCTCCTCAAGTGGGTTCAAGGAAGCAGCAGGAAACAGGAAGCTCCCTGAGAAGCTGGTGTTAATAAGTCCAGGCTCCTGGGGGTGCTAGAGAGGTACATAAGAGGCCTCCTCCTCTCTCTCCCTGCAGCTCCTGCTGCTCTCTGTTATTCCCTCTCACCTTTTCTCTTGCCTGCCTGGTATGTCTCTTGTGCCCTTCTTCCTCCAACACAGCACTCCACCATCCCTGCACATCTAGAGCAGAGAGAATACTAATGCACCAGCAGCAGACACAATTTTCTACACTCTGGGTCCTAGTGCTGCCCCCCACACATATACACACCCCAGTCTGGCACCTGAGGTGGCAGCCTCAGTTCGCCTCATGGTAAGGCCAGACCTGCCTCCACCTGAGCACTTCATAATGCTGTTACAGTTTGGGGAGCAATAATATGCACCTTAATGAAAAAGAGATATTCTGAAAGCCAGAACTATTGCAACTTAATGCTTCATTTCTTTCTAAATATATCTGGAGGTCAGTTTATTTTCCTTGTATAGGCTTTGATTCTTCTTAACCTGGTTGCAAACTGGTGTAACTCCACTGACTTCAGATTATCACTCCTGATTAACACCAGTGAAAATGACAGCAGCCTCAGGCCCAAAGCTAACAGATACAGGCTGCAGTTTCTCCGACAACTAGTGAGACACATAGGCCCCTTAGCAAAGAGTCCCCTGTTCTTTGCAAGCAACTCTCATCTCAGACGTAACAAACTCACTACATCAGATATACTGCTTGCAGAGTATTTGTCCATCCAGGGTAATATGTAAGGTCTCTGTTAAAAGCTTAAGACTTATCATGGTGAGATGTGTGAATGGGTGATATTTAAGGAATCATGCCAATTCTATCGAAGTCTATTCCCTTATGGTCTTATGGTTCAAAGGAGTCACCAGGGAGTACTATTACTCCTTGACAACCTGTATATGCATAACAGATTTGCCACTACTCCCTGACTAGCCAGTTAGATAATACATTGCTCAATTATCTACCATTGCCCCCATCATAGAACAGCCAATGGAAAACCATCAAAGGCAACTGCAAACAATCGAGTCACTTGGAGGTAAACAAGAACCATTACAACAGCCAAAGGATCGCCCTGTCTGTGGGTAGTGCCAAAAGACTTTCAGTATAACACAGAGTGGAGAGACACACTCTGCAGCCATTCACTGAGGAGACATCTTGTGAAGCAGGTGTTTTTCATGCATGATTGGATCCTGGTTTCTGTGAAGCCAGCCAGCTCTGCAATGGACTGAACTCTGTGGGGAAAACCTACTTAATTAGATAGGAAAGGCAACTATTGATAAAATAGGTCCTAGTTTACATTTTAGGATTTTGTTTTGTATTGTAATCACTTGTTTCCAACACATACTCTTGTTTCTAGTGGAATCTCAGTTCTTTCTTAAATAAACCTTCTTTTGTTTCATTAAAAGTCCTGTGTCTTATATAGGTTTAACGTAAAAACTGGTAAACTGGGGCACCCTGCTCCTTTGAGTAGAGGATCTGGGATTTCTGTGAGTAGTCAATGTCAGAGGCTGGATATCACAGGGGTCTTGGGGACCAGGGTGTACCTTGTGTTAATCTGCAAGGCAAAGACAGGGCAGCCACAGCCCAGAGGAGAGTGCTTGAGTGGCGGAAAGGCTGGCGGTGTTAGGGAGCTAACACCCAGTTACCACAAGCAAGACTTCCTCATACTAGAGGCAGAGGGTAACAAGGTGACTCAGAGTCCTGGCACCCCAACATCCATCACAACAAGAAATTGCAATCTCTTTTAAAAAGTTATATATAGAGACGGGGCGGCTCTAGACATTTTGCCGCCCCAAGCACAGCTGCATGCCACGGGGGGCGGTCTGCCGGTCACCGGTCCTGCAGCTCTGGTGGACCTCCCGCAGGCGTGCCTGTGGAGGGTCCGCCAGTCCTGCAGCTCCATCGAAGCCACGGGACCAGCGGACCCTCTGCAGGCACACCTGCGGGAGGTCCACCAGAGCCGCGGGACAAGCGGACCCTCCGCAGGCATGCCGCCAAAGGCTGCCTGCCTGCCGCCCTCCAGGTGACCGGCAGAGTGCCCCCCACGGCATGCCGCCCCAAGCACACACTTGGCGTGCTGAGGCCTGGAGCCACCCCTGTATAGAGATAAGATCCTGGAACCAAACTCCCACAATTCTATAGGAAATTCAGATCCAGACCTGAACTTCATAAATGCTCCTTGAAACTACAGTAGGATGAACCAAAAAATTCAGATATTAACATCCTCCATATGTTGGGATCCCAACTGAGTGGCTCGGGCTCATTGCTAGCTTTCTATAATCTCTCATTTTATTGCTTTCCTTCCCCTCTTCTCCTTCCCTCTGAGTGCAGTCAACTGTCTATTGCTATTTTTAAGCATTGGAAAAGGTGTGGTTAATATAGTTTGGATTATGGGGCCTAGTTTACTATGCTGTTAGGAATAAAAAATTTAGGCTTAAGATCTCAGCTTCTTATTGAAATTAGTAATAAATGCCTCCAATTCTTTGCTATTAAATTTCTATGAAAAATGTGTTTTTCATTACTGTGGAATTGCCCAATTCCCGCACTTGCAGGAAATTTTCAAGTAAGAATGAACTTAACTTCCCAGGTGAAATGGCATCTCTAAGAAACACAAAAATTGTTCAGGTAAGTACCAGTATAGTATTAATTTAAATGCATACAATTTGTGGGACAATAAAGAATGTATAGGGTAAACCTACGTGGTCACTGGCTCCTTAGCCTATTGATCTTTCAACAGAAACTAACTGAAAGATTCTAATGGCATTTCCACTAAGATACAAGGCAGAAAGGTGAACTGATGTACTCGAAGCACCCCACTGGCAGTAGGTTTGTCACACTACATTCACTATGGTATCACATTTAAGTGTATTTCTAGTTTTTCCTGCTTCTTTTTAGTTATTGATTCAGAGTATTTTTTGTAACCATGATCAAGATACTGCAAATGCAATTTTAGGTTGAATTAACAAAGGCATAGCATGCAAGTTAGAGTGACACTCTATTTGGCACTGGTTAGGCTTCGGGTGGAGTATTGTGTGCAATGTTGGTCACCAGTGTGTAGAAAGGATGCAGCAAAATTGGAAAGGATCCAGAGGCGAGTAACAAAGATGATCAAAGGGATGGAATGCAAGCCATATGACCAAAGGCTGAAAGAACTGGGTATGCTTAGTTTGGAAAAGAGGAGATTAAGGGAGGACATGATAGCAGTCTTCAAATACTTGAAAGGCTGCCATAAAAAAGATGGAGAAAAATTCTCTTTTGCCACAGAGGGCAGACAAGAAGCAATAGTTTCAAATTACAGCATAGCAAATCTAGATTAAATCTCAGGAAAAACTTCCTAACTGTAAGACCAGTAGGACAATGGAATAGACTGTCCAGGGAGGTCATAGAATCTCCTTCCCTGGAGGTTTTACAAGAAGGCTGGATAACTATCTGTCTTGGATGGTTTAGACAGAACAAATCCTGCATCTTGGCAGGGGATTAGACAAGATAACCCTTGTGGTCCCTTCTAACCCTTTGATTAAATGATTCAAAGATGAGAGGCACTCTTGTGAACCATGGGGAAATCATATTTCTTTATGACATAATAATATATAGCTGTAATATGTCATAAATACAAGCAGTGTTGTCCAGGGAATAGGCACATGGTCACCGTTAGCCAAGTGGCCCTTGAGTGAGTTACTTCCCTTCTTACTGTAATTTCCCCATCTGTCACATGGGGATAATGATGCTCATGCACCTGTTTCAGAGGGATGTTGTGAGGATGAATTAGTTAATGTCAGTACAGTGCTTAGAGCAGGTAAGTGGCTAAAAACACTTGTTTTGTCTTATTACAAATAAAGGACTGAGATAAGCCTGGACTGAAAAACAAGTTTCATAAGGGGACCCACAAGTGCAGTCAAAATGCCCCCTTTGGCAATGTAATCTAATCTCCCCAGTGTTTTGAAATGAGTGCTCTGTGCCAATACAATAGGGGCAGGGGGGCAAAGACTACTTACTCTTGCACTGTATATCATCTCAGCAAGTTTCAAGCTCTCTGCTCTAACATGAAAGATTAAAAATGGGTGTTCTAGAAGAATAAATAAATACTCCTTGGTTGTGGTATAGATGTCTCTCTCTCTCTTTCTCTCTCTCTAATAGATAGCCCTCCACAATTTTTCCTCTCTCAAACCATTGGATTATCCCAGTGCCAAAGACTGTGAGCAGTGGCACTAACAGCTGTGGATAGTATCTGGCACGCAGCTGTTTTAGCATGTATTAGCTAGTCAGGCAACCAGCAGCAAAAAATTCTTTTGGGGATCACCCAGAGCTGTTTCAGAAAAAGAAAGAGGGAGTAATTTACCCAACTGTAAATTTGCCATTTTAGAGTCTGCATGCTGATTTAACTTCACCTTCCAGTTTGTCAGAGAGCCACATGTATAACTATGGACATGTTCCAGATGTATTAATTGTTTTTTTTAAGAGACATGCTCAGCCCCAGATGAAGTAAATAGCAAGATCTTTCTGTGTGTAACAATGCCAGGGGAAAAGCTGTAATAGTATCATTTTCCTTCCAGGATGTTCAAGTCAGGTAGAGTACAGCAATTTTTGCTGAAGTTGTTGGTCTGTACATTAAAAGGTCATTTCAAACCCTTGTAGGCCTTTCATTCTGGAAATATAGTCTCACTGATACAGAATCAGATTAACCTTGTCTGAATCCTCTTGCTTCATTCAGGACCTATAAGAAAAATCTAGTAATTCTCTATAGGTTCTGCATCAGCCAAAATGGCCACAGGTACACACTGTAGATTTTTGAGGCAGCTATTGATAACAAAGAGACCTGAGTGGCTAGTGGAAAACATTCTCTGCAAACATTCATCCAAATTAAAATGTGAATTTCAGTTCAACCCTTTTGTGTATTGTAGTGGGTCACCAGCTTCAAAGGGATGACGTGGCATGCCTGCAAAGCCTCCCCACCCTCAGGTCCCTCTTGAGTCTCTCAGTAACCTTCCACAGTCCAAAGGTATTTCCAAACAAGAGTCCCCTTCTCAGGTGAGGTCTATTTTACTGAGTCTTTACATCGCGTTTCCAGGTGTCTTCCAGGCTGAAACTCTTCCCTCTTGGCTAAGGGATTCCATAGCCCTCCTTCTGGGGCTTGTGCTGTGCTTCTCCCTGGTCCCTTTAAATGATCCTCCCCGAGTTCCACCCAGGCTGCACACAAAGTTTTTCAAGAAACAGAACTCAAAACAAAACCTGCATAACAGTCCTTCCTCCAGGCATCTTTACTGAGGTGCAGTCTTTGGCCAGTCTTCTGCCTTCCTGTATGGCTTGGAGGCCAGGTCACGCCACTAGACAGCTGGTAAGCGAACAGCCTTCCCCTGCTGGAGTCAACCCCTGGTGTCTCAGGAGCTCCTGCAGGAGCTTTCCTGCTCCCTACAGCTCCTCCTCATTATGAGGGAAGAGACAGCATATGTATTCCCCTCTTTTCCCCAGACCTTGTCCTGGTTAGCTGAGAGAGAGAGAAGCCTTGCCCCCAACCTACACCACAAGGGTCCTGATCCTAAGTCTTTATAGAGACAGTAACCTGGTTTTTCTCCAGACTCTATAACCCTGGGACTACTTACTGTCTCCCAGCATCTGCTCCAGGAATAGGATTTGGCCCCAATCCCTACTACCTCTTAAAAGGGACGAGCCACACTGTTCCATGTACACTTTCAGGGAATACTTAAGGGGGCAACTTTCCTAGTCTGAATATCTTACACTCTATGAATACTGAATGCCTGGCATGACTACACCAATTCAGGACAAATTCAGATTAGTAATTACAGTTCCCATTTATTCAAAATTTGCAATTTCACACAATTAATCAATTGAGGAATTTCACCGTATATGCACAGACAATTTGCAAACATAAAAACAGGCAAAGTTTTGTGAATATGTTATGCACTCAACCATTTGCTCAGCATTAAGGACCCTGATTATGGTTTCAGTCATGAAGCCTTTACTCACCTTGAGTAGAATCTAGTCATTTGAGTAGTTCCATTCAATTTAATGGCACGAACTGCATGAGGAACAAGGCAAGTACAGACCGCCAAGTCAGATCCTATATGCTGTTACTGTTCCATGATGATTTGGTTTAGTTTTTGTTCTCTGTGATATTCAAAGGAGACATATATGAATACATTCAAAGATGTGCTTGTGCTGTGCATGCGAAAATAACAGTGGTGTATTCAAAGTGGTTGCATTTAAACAAGCTTTTGATCTAAAACAGACAGCAAATAGTTCACAACAAGACGACTTCCATGCACACAACAATATGCAGGTGGGGAAAATGGCATGTTCACCTATTTTAGCGTGTAATTACAATATTTAACTTTTCCCTTCAGTGATTATTTACCTAATTGCACATCCAAATTTAGTTTGTGCATTTGAAAGCATAATTGCGATATTAACAGCACTCCGTAATGTTTCATTCTCCATCTCCTGCAAACCAAAATTACTATAGGATAGATTTGATTTTGGAAAGATTTTCATCATAGAGCATGTACTGGAAATAATTAATGAGTCAAGAAAGGAGGCATATTTTATCCTGCTAATTGGCTGAATATGCTGGCATGTGGTCAGTTTTTAAGCCCCTATGGTCACATGTTGGCCTCATTTACACTGGTAAAACCCCAATAATTGACTCATCAGTTCGATCACATGGATCTCAAAGAATTTGGCTCTTTCATTACACGTTATTGAGTTTTGTTGTATTAATAGTGTGTTGGTCTGGAAGGGGTTAAAGTGTTTTAGAATCCTTGTTTTATTACTGCAACATTAAACAATTACATGTAGCTTGGGGTTTGTGTGAAGTTATGCTGGCCTACTTTCCACCACCGTCAAAGCCTTTTAATAACAACTTAGGCCTGATGCAAAACCACTGAAGTCCATGGGAGCCTTTCCATTGTCTTGCTGCCTTTCCCCTGAGGCTGTACAAGCTTTTTAAAGGGAAAATTCCATGCTTGATAGTTTTTTTATAGGTGGTGGTAATTGCCCTTATTGGGAAATGAGTCTGTTATAGGTGGTAACTCCTGAGTTGCCGAAGTCTGATCTTGTCTTTTTTTCAAAGCAAAAGATGGCAAACTCTCTCACACATGAGGGAGAAAGAAAAAAATAGCATAAAATAAAAGGATGAAGCTTACGTCTCTCTGTTTCTCTCACATGCAGTTTAGTTGCTGGAAAGTTACAAGAACCACACAGGATACATGTCCTAAGTGTTTGCCTGGTCATGGAGCAACTAACTTTTACAAGAGTGAGGTTAAATTAAAACATGGCTGTTTAACCTACCTCTGTGGTCTTAGCAATGTTGAATGGATGGATTCACCCTCGTCAGCTAAGAAGAGCTCTTAGTAGTAGGAGGGCAAAAAGGGGGAGGATATGAGATAGGAAGAAGAAAGAAAAAGAGGGAGGAAATTAACACACTATCACTTAGGTATGAAAACAACAGTGGATATGGTATAAATGCAGATGAAATGATAAAATAGAGGCTTATGAAGTCCTTAGCTGTCAGAATTCCAGACCAAATCAATGAGTTATTCAGGATGACTATTAGCATGTATATTTAAAGAGAGTACAAGGCGGCAAGAATGAAAGGGCAACATTTTATTACAGGCTTTTTAAAGATATTGATGAATATTTTCTAGAGCTGGTTAAAAATGTTTCACTGGAAAAAAAAACAACCTGTCAAAGAAAAATGCCTTTTTTGAGGTCAACAGAAATTTTCATAAGAAAGTTTCCATTTTCATCAAAATGTTTCCGGTTTTCACTTTTAAAAAAGCTGGGTGGGTTTTTTTTTGTTTATTTTGTTTTTTGGACAACTAAAAACTGGAAAATGTTTGCCTTTTCAACAAAAGCCAAAAAATATTCAGTGAATTTTTTTTTTAATTTTCATGGGAAATAAAATACATTTCCCAACCAGCTGTAATATTTGCAATCTTTACTCCATCTCACTGAAGCTGTTCATATGAGTAATTCAGAAAAACCATTCTGAACTGCAGAAAACTCTGATGTTACATTACATTAACCATGAGAACCATTGTAGTTAATCTTAGAGCTAGTCAAAAGCCAGGTGGGGGAAAGTCAGAAAAATTTTAGTGAAATGTTTTCCTTGGGGAATATTTTTCAGTGAAATCTCATGATTTTTTTTCTGGCTAACTTTAGCTTTTTAAAAACTAAAAAATAGTTGAATTTCATTTTGTTTTCTAAGCTTACAGTGATGATGCTACTTGGCTAACAAGTGCCCGGGAAGCTACTGCTAAATATTGCACTTCTGTCTTAAATAAGCACTTGGTTACATCACAGTGAGCAGCTGCAGGCTGTCCATTCCAAAAGTTGCAGAACTGCTCTTCTTGCTGAATGTTGTTCATTCTTCCCCACTCTTCCCTCCCACCCCAACAGGACAGAAGTGAGAGGGTTGTTAAACTTAAAGCTATTAGAATCCATTAGTTAAACTAATTATTTTAATGTCAATGAACAAGGATGGATTGAAAATCTATTTCCCCCATCTCTGTACAATGAGGGGAAGGATATTTACACCTAGCGTGGCTAAGCACTCTGAGATCTAGTAATGAAAAGTGCTGTGTATTAGGTAAGTGTTTGCAGTTTTTTATTGGCAGTTTTATGATGGGGACACCTGTCCACTGGAAATTGGAGTGGGACCACCAAACTCATTTCAGATAGGCCACAGAACAGTCTTTAGCTAGTAAACACCTTTGTCACCATATATAATGACTTGACCTGTAATGGAGTGGTGAGATGGAGATGAAAGGCTCTATACCATGTGACCAATGACTCTGAGCTCCAATGTTAAGAAAGCAGTCCCCAAATTTGATTTTTCTGAATTGCTAGTGAACTAAAATAGAAAACATTATTTGCCCATCACTAGTTCTGAATATCTAAGGAAATTTGCAGCTCTTAGTTTGCTAATACTTTTCCTTCCAGCTTCATTAGTGATGAAATTTTGCCACTATTTGAGAGCTGTTCATCGCGGTTTTCATGAAATAAGATGATCATCTTAGTCCAATTTCTTGCAAACAGCTGTCCCCCTCAACGTTGGCATGTGTTCTGGTAGGCTCAACAGAGAGGCTAAGCTTAAATGAAATTGAATTACCCTTTCGCCCGGATTGAAAACTCTTTCTAAATGCAAAAGAAATATGACTGTTAACTACGTAAAGGACATGGAACAACAGACTCAGAACCTTTCCTTGAGTCATGTTAGAACTTAACACAGAGATAGTAGCAAGAAGGAGCATGATGAGCTGAGAAATGGAAATAAGTGTGCCATACTGAAGTTAATGTTTCCATACTTGGGCACCTACATTTTGTGTTAGTCTAGCAAAGCTTTTCTTAATATCCATCTGGATTATTTACTTTCCACCATCTTTCATTTTATGATTTTCTCTCTATTTCTGTAGCCTTCTAGCACATTTTTCTGTAATTTACAATACCCACCTTGTAAAGAGTGCAATTGTTGGAACTGTCTGTTGGGGACTATGCTTACCTTATAGAATACTACTAAAAGCATAGATTATGGCTATCTGTAATGCTTTCTGTCAGATTGAGTGTCTCCCACAGAAGTATCTTTCTAAACCAGCTTGTGTGCTTTCTCTTCAATGCCCTTTTCCTCCAACCCTTGACTTTTCTCTATTCCATTTAGTTCTGTAGGCTTCAGAAGATGGATTCCCCAAAGTACGCTCCTAAGATCAAATGTATTTCTCATGCAACTCTTTGGACCTCAGTGGGGCTGCACAGGTGTAGCAAATGAAGAATTTAGACTGTTAACATTATCTGGGAATTTATCAGGTTTAAATTTAGTTCCAGTACCCTCCCTTGGTTTTCTCCTCACCCCCTTCCCTACCAAAGGGGAGCATTTCCACAGCAGCTTCAAACCACTGCTATTTAAAAAAATAATAATAAAAAGCTTGTCAGAAAAATGATTCCTTTGTTCCCCTTCAGTGTGGAATATACCCCCTCAGAACTGCCATAGTCTGACAATACTTAACCTTCAATATTCAGTTCTACATGAGGAACACGGTTGAAGTCCAAAATCTCCCATAACCCAGCAGGGCTTGAAATGGGAGCTATTGAAAGAGGAGATTTTCTGCTTGCCAACATTTGATTTTACCTCAGGAAGTTCCCAAGATGCACTTAAAAAAATCCTACAGTTGGAAAGATTACCAGTTCCAGGAGCAGCCATTTTCCATTTTAAGTACAGGGAAAACCTCTCAAACCAGAAGAATCTTTCAGAATGGACAAAACTTTTAACTGTAACCACACTATCAAACTTAAAAGTCACTGTTATATATATGGAAATTACTACTCCCTCCAAAGCCTGAACAGTTTGGTTTATGGTAAATACGGCATCTGGCTTCACAACTACTATTTTCTTTTCAACTCTCTAAAATATTTCTCCAATAGGCTGTCAGTAAAATAGATTGTCAACCCAGAACACATGGTGCAGTACAAAGTTTTGACAGGCACTCTTTTAGGGGCTTTGCACAGCTTGCTCATGACTTTTTGCAATACAGATAATTGAAGAGACAAATTTCCCAGAAAAGCAAATTACCTCTGTGTTTAAAATAAGTTAGGGCTTATTGTTAAATTTTGCTTTACTGCTAAAGCAAATGTTAAATGGTTTCAATGGTTATAATGGATGGTCAATTCAGCTGAGGTTAATTCAGCATAAAGCCAGTAATATCTAGGAAGCAGGTTACAAAGAGCAAGAATGCACTGAAGCATGCCACCAGCTGCTATTATCACTATTTTTAAATTCTGTAGATCTAACACAGGCCTGAGCCTTAGGTTCTGACTGCTTACCTACAATCACTAATCACTCTACAAAGCCTGAATAGTCAGGAAGCATGCATGACCTGGACATACAGGAAGAAGAAAGATACATTTTGAACCATCAAACAACAGTGGCTTTACACAATGGAGCACAGCCCCCCAGGTACATCTTAGCGTAATTTGTCACTCTACATAGCTAATATAATCTATTTACTGTAGAAACACCCACTGCTGTTGATGCAAACAGGCCAATATTTTCAAACTGGCTACCTGAAGTTAAGCACTTAAATCCAATTTTGGGGCACCAAAGTTTGACTTTTCCAGCCATACCTTCATGTGTAGATTTTTGAAAACAACATTTCAAGCTCTCTCATCAAATATTTAAAATTGAAGAGGGAGAAACAGGCATGCGCACACACACACACACACACACACACACTTTGAAGATACACAAATCCCATAGGTCCTTCCCTTCTCTATCTTCTTTCTACTCTGTATACACCCTTCCCTTCACCTCAAGGTCCCCATCCTTCCTTTTCCTACTCCTTGGCTCCTATTAACTCTTCTCCTGCCTTCAACCCTCATGCCATCCTTACCAGAGGTGGGATTTTATATACAAAGTGGAACTAGCATGATATCTGCTAAGCTTTTCCTTGTTTGTGTTATTCCCTTTCCCCGCCATTTCTTTTCTCTTTTTAGACCGCTCTGAAAAGCTTCTGGGGATTTTGTCCTCATATATGACTCTGTAGTTCCTACCACGCAGGGCCCTAATCTTGACCATGGCCTATGGGCACTACTATCTTGAATAAAGATAGTAAAAGCCCAACTATAAACATCTCCAGGAATGCCATCACTTTATCCTCTTTACATATAGTGGTGAGCTATTTTCAGCCTCCCTATAGGTTTGTCTGGTTCACACACATTCTGGCATGAGATTGCTGTGATATCAGAAGTAAAAATAACTCAGGTCAGAAACACACACAGAAATCCCCTTCTCACCCCCCAAAACATATTCATCATAGTTCTACCTGAGTTAAGCAAACAAGCAATCCATGAATCTTATCAGATGCGCTAAATAATGTCCTATACCTTCGAAAACAATGATTTTCCCATCCCCCAGCAGAACAAAATACAGTATGTGTTCATAAAGCTGGTAAGGATAAAGGAGGAGGTAAGAATTACAGCCCCAGGCCTCCATAGAGCACCAGCATATTTGGTAACTGTTGAAAATATGAACAAACTTTAATGATGATTGATGTTAGCCGAAGTCAGATTATAATCCCCAGGACAGGGCAAACAACACTTCCCTCTCTCATAAGACTGCTGCAAGGCTTATTTCATTGGGGTTTGTCAAGCACTTGGAGAATCTCAGATTAAGGGCCTAAAGATGGAAGGGGTTATATTAGTACAAAGCATTATTATAGCATTAAAACAGATATCTTAATGTCACCTGCTTTGGTACTCTCCAAAATTCAAGAATTCATCTACTAGGGATCTCTGAACGATTGTTCTTACACATGGATTTGTGTCTGGGTGATCCCATTCTTCACCTAATTTATTAAGGTAGGATTGTCTTATGGCTAAAGGCCAGGACAAGGAATCAGGAGACATGGGCTCTACTTCTGGCTTTGCCATAGATTTCCTGTATAGTCATGGGCAAGTCACTTAAGTGTTCTGTGCTGTGCAGCAAAGTTCTGCACTGACATGAAGAAGATCCAAATTCAATATCTGTCTCTAGTCTTCTGCATTCTGAGTCTGGCAACGGCTGGAAGTCACCTGGCACCGACAGTCTCTAAAGGGGGCTCTGTCCAATCTCCGCCAGCAGGAAGGATGATGGGCTTCCAGGAGAGAGGGAGTGTAAAGCAGGAGAAACCTGGGGAGCAAGCCAGAGGGATGTGGCTAGAACATGGAGAGCCCTCCAACCCCAAAGGAAAAACAATATGTTCTGCGATCATTCTGGTTAATAATAATACATAGCACTTCTCCTCATTTTACAGACAGGGACTCCCAGACAATGAAATGGACCAATAAAAAGCAAAGATGGAAAAATGAGGCAGAACAGACAAATAGAAAGGCAGAACATTTCAAAGAAGTCCTCAACAGACCCAGACCCACTTCAGAACCTGACTTCAATTAAACATGTGAACGTGATCAACTTGACATTAACATTGGGCCAGCAGAGACGTCAGAAGCACAGGCCACAATCAAGAAGCTGCAAAATAACAAATTGGCAGGAGATGATCAAATCACAGCAGAAATGCTAAAAGCACCTGACACTAATCACTGTTATGAAACTGACAGAACTGTTCTATGAAGTTTGCAAAAAAGAGAACCCTCCTGGCCAGTAGAAATGGAATTGTTGTCAGAATGCCCAGAAAGGGTGATCTTACCGACTATAAGAACGGGAGAGGAGTTACATTACTCTCTAGTGTAGGGAAAACCTTCCGCAAGTGTGATACTACATAGTATGAAAAGCAGCAGTGGATGCAAAGCTTAGAGAAGAATTGGCTGGATTCAGGTCCAAGAGATCCTCTGTAGACTAGATATTAACATTAAAGATCATACCTCTCAACCCCTGGACTGTGAAAAGAAGGACAATGAGAGACAACACACCTCGAATTATGGTGCCCCTTCCTCAGCCCTGGGACGCAGCATAGCCACCTGCAGGATGTCCTGGATTTTGGCTACAAGAGGAAGCCAAGCACTTTCTCCTGGCACAAAAAACCCCAGCCACCTGCAATCAGCTCCTCCAATGCCAGCCACTGTATAGATTGGGCAAGCTTAGCTCCCTGGTGGCCACCTTCACATGGTGGCTGACCTCTCCCCACTTGTTTGTAGGTTTGCCAACCCTCCAGGATTTTCCTGGAGTCTCCAGGAATTAAAGATTAATCTTTAATTAAAGATTATGTCATGTGATGAAACCTACAGGAAACATGCAACCAAAATTGGCAACCCTACTTGCTTGCAGTGCAGCAATGACTGGTTGCAAGCATGAGACATAATGACATCGTGCCCCAGGATGTGCAGCTTGCAACCAGGAAACTTGTGGAGCAGCCAGTAGGGACATTGCAGTGGCAATGTAGGACCATGGGCATCCTTAAAAATCAGGGCAAGATGTGGCTGGCCTGCACAATCCGGGACACTTGGGAGGTATGCTAAGGACCATCACAGAAGAATGTATAGAATGGCAAGCTCCCCTCATAATCAATTTGACTTTTTTCAAAAGGCATCTGACAGCCTGCATGGACATACATTTTGGAATATTTTTCAGTCCCCTGGAATCCCATCTTAAGGTGTCAACATCGTCAAGGCCATTTAGTACAGAGCTGCAAAGAGCTCCGTAAGGGTGAACAACAGAGTGATTCAGCATCAGCACTGGCATGAAACAGGGGCTGCATTTTATCTCCACTGTCATTTGACATTGCCATTGACTGTCTAAAGAAGAGTATTAGCAACACAAGCACTGGTATAGCATGGGTATATGGCAAGTGGCTAGAAGACCCAGACTTTGCTGATGATATTGTGCTAATGAGCAACACCCTCGAAAAGCTATGAACAAAGGCAGATAACAAGGGGAAAACAGCAGGCTAAGCAGGGTTCAGAATTACTTATACTACACAAAACCTCCTTGAAACCCAGATGTCAAGCAGTAACATCATATTAGAAAACAAAAATATCAGGAAAGGAGAACAGTTCGCCTACCTGGGCACCACCATATTGGCCAATAGACCTCTCAAGGAGAAAGTGACATCAAAGATAGGAAAGGCTTCCACAGCATTTAATAAACTTAACAACATATGGAAATCAAAGATATTGAGAATTTTCAATTCAAATATAATCTCATTAGACAGAAAACTAATTGCCTTCCAAGAGAAGTGCCTATGAAAGATTCTGGGCATTGGTTGGAAAGTCTTCATCGCAGTCTATGTTCACACAAAGGAAGAAACAGGTCTCTCCCAGACAGGAGGGAATGTAACAGCTCTTTATCTGTCTCCTATGTAAATTAAATATGGCTGAATCAAAGCAATGGAAACCCTATTTATGTACAGGGGGATGGGAAGCCCACAGGCAGAGAAAAATAGCATGAGGTCATCCTACCTCTTGGAACAAGGTCATTGAACTTTGGAAGATATAAGCAAGGACAGAAGCCATCTTTGGAACACATCACTAGATAGACACAAGGAAACAGAGCTCTTGCAAGCTGAGATACATAAGTTCATCAACCAAGGGATAGGGGGTTTTATATGTCTGGAAACTTAATATAGGTGAGAAATCTGCTTAGGCAAAGATCTTTCACCTAGAAAGACAAAGGAAACCAGGTCCTTGGGCTACTGTGAAAGGTCCTGATTGAGACAAAGTCAGCCACAGCTGGAAAGAACAAAGATTAGTAAGAAATCCACCTTGAACAAGGACTGTAGCTTAAGTTAAGTCTTAGCCACAAGAGTGTATTTTGTTTCATTTTTCTTATGACTCATTTTATTTTCATTCCTTATACTTGAACTGACTTAATCCTACGTATATTTTGTTAATACATTTGTTTTATTTTTACTATAAACTGACAGTGCTGAGTTTGAAGGGAAGGGTGTATTTATCCCAGTTAAGTTAATAAGCTGTACTGTGCTTTTGACTCTTTAAAGGAGCAACTAATTTTATTATGTCTCTGAGCTGTCCAGGTGAGGTCTGGACAGATTGGAAAACACAGTTTGGGGAAAATTTGGGACTGAGAGTGTGTTGGGTATCACCTTACTGGTTGTAACCAAGACTGGTGGAATGCGAAGTGGGCTGTGAGGCTGTAGACAGGCTGCTGGGGTCAGAGCTGCTGAATCAGGGTTATCTAGCCCACAGACTCTCAGATGTGACCTGCATGCTTGTAGGCTAGCTGTGAGCATCCCCGAGTGGGGGCTACAGCAGCGTAGCACTTGTAAGCAGGGCTGTCCCTAGGGGGGTGCAGAACCCAGGACAAATCCGCCCCCCTCAGTGGCACACAGGGCAGCACCTGAGCCCCCAGGTGCATGGGGTGGCAGCCGAGCCCCCAGGCACATGCAGTGGCAGCTAAGCCCTTGGGTGAATAGGGTGGCAGATGGGAGCCCAAGGGTGCTGCAGCACCCAGACACCTCTAGTTCCTACGCCTACGTCTTCCAGGACCGACCACACCAGCCAATCGCACTAGTCTGCATGGCCCCTCAAAGCGCAGGGTCCAGAGCAGTCGTCCCGATTTGTCCCACCCAAGGGACAGCTCTGACCATAAGACACCCCTCTTACTGTCTAAATTGCACCCCAGAACATTACAAGCTCGTTTCTAGAAGAATCAGAATGAAGCTTTGGACATATTTGGGGCACGTACTCCGGACACCAACACACAGACTCCCACGTGAAATGATCGAGTGGATACCAACTGGTGAGAGAAAACAAGGGCACCCAAGAGAGACCTTAAGAATACCACTAAAGGCCCGTCTACATGGAACTCACATCAGCGTAGCTACAGCACTGCGGGATGTGAAAATTCCACACCCCTGAGCAATGTTGTTAAGCCAATCTAACCACTGGTGTAGACAGCGCTAGGTTGATGGAAGAATTCTTCCATCAACCTAGCTACCACCTCTCAGGAGGATGGATTATCTACAGTGATGGGATAACCTCGCTTTTCGTGATAGGTAGCATCTATACTGGAAATGCTACAGCGGCACAGCTGCAGCATTTCAAGTGTTGACAGGTCCTTAGCAAGGTTGGCAGAATAGTCCACCTCCACACCACCGAGCAGATGGAAGCAGCACCTAGTAACAGAAAGGTATAGAAGAGACCAGCAGCCAGCTTATGTGTCAACACTGCTGCAGAAAGGATGTAATAATAATAACCCCAGACAGAGAACCCAAGGCAACAGACTGAGTAAGCGTGAAAGCCCGTGCTAGTACTCATGAGTTCCTATCTCCCAGTCCCATGTGCAGACTACACCTCTCCATATAAATGTACCATAACACTAAAATAAGAAGTGGCATTTTTAACAACACGCAGTATCTGAGATATTCCGCATTCCCCTTCCTCAGCTTGCAGATCAGAGAGAATACATCTGATTGATCCCCAAAATAATGCAATGATGAATTATGCCAAGTGTCTTTGGAGCGTGGTGCTAAAGGCAGTACTTGGAAGCCTCCTAGATTTTCCTTTGTCATCTAGTTAATTGTAGTTCAGTAGATCACAGGTCTAGAAACAGTGTGGGGACGTCTGTGCACTGCCACTTCTCCTTAGTAACTGACTGTTATGAGGAGTCCTGAAGACTTTGGAGGGTTATTATAACATGGACCTAAGTGCAATCTAAATGCAAAAGCACAATATAGAGGGAGATGAATCCCATCAAAACTGAACCTTGTTTTGGAAGGAGGCTATAATAATATACTTTCTGAACAATTTTGCAAAGATTCCCCAAAGATTGCCTCCAATATGTGCAAAAATAAGATGTTCCTCCAAGTGTTTGGTTATCAAAACAATCGGGATTTGAAGTAGAGATGGTTGAAAATTCTCTCTCAGAACTGTTTTTTGATGGAAAATTGAGGCAGTTCATAAACAAAAAAATTTTCCACGTGAAGTATCAGCTCATCACAGAAAATGTTGAATTTTTGTTGAAAAACCCAAAACTCCCAAACTGAAAAGTTCTTTTCATTAAAAAGTCAAAAAATTCCATGGAAATTTCAACAAGCTTTTTTTTCTCCAGCAGGACTTTTTCCTTGGAGGAAGAGAAAAACATGACCAGCTCTATTTTTAAGTAAGAGGGAGAACAGCAAAGCACAAGTCCCCCTTCTCTATTCAGAAAAAGCACCCTCTCTTTTCCCTTTTCTTGGTCAGCCCTGCTCCCAAGAGCTCCCCCTTTTCCTTCTCCTCAATGGCTGATGAAGCAGGGGCTCATAAGACAGGAAAATCTGATGTGGCAGCAGTGTGGGGAGCTGGTAGCTGGCTGGGGTGTCCTTGGGGTTCTCAGCATTTCCATCAGTAAGTAAAGTAGCAGCCCATGAAGAGGGATATCCCAGGTGGGAGTCCCCTGTCCACTCTTCACTCATCATCTGCAGGAAGTTCTGTGCCCCAATGAGCTCTGTAAAGAACCCTCAACCCTCCATTTTTATGGGTTTCTATCAGTACAGACTCTCCCTCCTAACCAACTCGAAATGACGGTATGTAGAGCAATGGAGGTGAGGACCGGAACACCCTTGTGTGTGGCTGGCTAGGAGCCTTTTTGGGGATGTACCCTCCTTCCAAATATGTTTATTCTCTCATCCTCATTTTCCTCACCCCTTCTGGTTTCCTGTCCCCGGTGATGTGATTCTCTACCACCACATAATGAGAAGATCCTTGACAACAGCCACCACCACTGCAGAGCTCCTTTCCTGTTATGATCTACTTTAACTATAAAAAACAAGTTCTTCAGCCTGTAGGAGTCACTGAAAATGGACAACTGACCAAATTATCATCTTGTCCTTCTCTAGTTTTGTTTAATAAATTAAGTGCATGTGTAACACATTATCCAGCAAAGTCAAACAATGGATCAAAAGCCCTCTTGGCTTCCCTAGCCTCCTAAACTTTTGGATAATCTAATTCTGTTTGCATTTTTTTCTGCTATTTTTGGTATTAAAGATAAAACACTCCCCCACTCCCTGAACGCATTTTTGGAACAGATGTTTCAATATCCTGAGGAAGCCCAAAGTATAAGCCCCAAATATGTGTATATTATAAGGTACTCAAAACAGATTTAAGTTAGAACCAAAATGTTTTCAATCAGCTAACAGCTGATTTGTAGTGTCGGCATGGAAAGTAGCATGAGATTTGTCTCATGGCACCAACAATCATTTATTAATCTCAAGTAGCAGCACAGCTTTACTAGAAGTTCCTCGGGACAGTCTGGGCCTACTCTGCTTTGGGCCAATAGATTAGGATCTTTACCCGCTGGTGTAAACTAGCTCTGAGTTCACTTTCACTTGTCAGCTTTGCTCACTCACTTTCAGAGACCAACATTCGCCACCGCATACATTCCCTTAAGTGGCTCTAAATTGAGTTTTGTTCCTAATATCAGTCACACACGCTGTGAATTTCAAGCACTTGGAGTTCACCGATTGAAGGGTTCCCCGCTTCACAATAAATTACCCCTTAGAAACTCAGAGAGAGGACAGTCCTAAGCACTGAGTTAGATCAGGACTCTGCAAACACTTAAGCGCTTCAGCATCTTTACACTCCTGCATTACATAAGCCAAGTTAGAAATTGTTAGAGATTTCTGACATCTGTAAAAATATTGGAAATGCTGTACTAATGTCTTACTTTACAGACCTAGTAAGTAAAATAAAAACTTCTATGGCTATGAAATATATTAATCTGAAATACTTACTGGAAACATGACAAAATAACATCAGTTTCCAATAAGGCACTTAGAAATGCCAACCTAAGAATCACCATATGCAGAAAATGCTAGGTCTAACTGAAAGATAAAGGTAGCACACAATACATATCAGGGGGCACTCTGCCCTTTACTGCTAGGGGAAATACGATCTAAGCCAGGGGTAGGCAACCTATGGCACACGTGCTGAAGGCGGCACACGAGCTGATTTTCAGTGGCACTCGCACTGCCTGGGTCCTGGCCACCAGTCTGCTTCTTAAACATTTTTAAAACCTTATTGATTTTACGTACATTAGCTTAGTTATATATTAGAGACTTATAGAAAGAGACCTTCTAAAAATGTCAAAATGTATTACTGGCATGCAAAACCTTAAATCAGAGTGACTAAATGAAGACTCGGCACACCACTTCTGAAAGATTGCCAATCCCTGATCTAAGCACTTTAATCTGGGAACTACATAGTTCAGAGCAATTGGCCATAGGATATAGGGGTTCTCAAATTGGGAGTTGGGACCTGTCAGGGGGTCACGAGGTTATTACATTGGGGGGCCACGAGCTGTCAGCCTCCACCCTAAACCCCGCTTTGCCTCCAGCATTTATAATGGTGTTAAATATATTAAAAGGTGTTTTTAATTTATAAGGGGGAGTCCACACTCAGAGGCTTGCTATGTGAAAGAGATCACCAGTACAAGAGTTTGAGAACCACTGATATAGACCCTTTCACTCCATTTCACCATTCCAATAGAATCATAGAATCATAATATAGTCCCAAGTTATTATAGATAGTGACAAAACTGTTACCATCTAATGGCTGTTCTGTGGCCTATCTGAAATGAGTGGTGGTCCCAGTCCAGTTTCCAGTGGACAGGTGTCCCCATCACAAAACCACCAATAAAAATATCCAAATAAATACCTATTGTATAACAATTTTCATATTTAGATCTCAGAGTGCTTAAAGCAAGGTAAATATTATTATCTCCATTTCACAGATGGGAAAATAGATTGTCAGTCTCCTTTTGTCAGCATTAAAATAACTAATGGATTCTAAGAGCTTTGAGTTGAACAACCCTCTGACTTGGTCCTTGCGAAAGAAGAATGGGGAAGGATAAGCAACATTCATCAAGAAAAGCTATCCTGCAGCTTTCTGAATGGACAGCCTACAGCTGCTCACTATGTTGTGACCAGGTGGTCATGTAAGACAGAAGTGCAGAGAGCTAGCAGTAGCTTCCTGGGCCCTAGTTAGCCATGTATCATCATAACTGTGAGCTTAGGATTTTTTTAAAAAAATGAAAGCTAGCCAGAAAAAAAAACCATGAAAGATTTCACTGGAAAATATTTTCCAAGGAAAAAATAATTCGATTAAAATTTTTCTGACTGCCCCACATCCCAGCTTTTTGCCCCGTGCTAAATTTTAAACTAGTGTGATTCTTACAATTAAGATATTAGGTTCATGGGTGTTCTTTGTCTGCCTTTATACTGGGGAAACAATGAATTGTAAATACAAATGTCTGATTTTTCATCAGTCACACATGCACGCTGCTCGAAGGGCAGATACAGCAAATGAGCTTAAAACCCAAGAATATGTATACCTCTGCAGCAGTACTGCTATGTCTACAATAGCACTTTTTTTGGGTGAAAAAACACCCCTGAGCAGGGTATGTTACACCGACCGAAGCACCAGCGTGGACAGCACTATGACAGTGGGAGACGCTCTCCTGTGGTGATAGCTACCACAGCTCTTTGGGGGGCGGTTAATTGTGTCAACGGGAGAGCTCTCTCCTGTCAGCATAGAGCAGTTACACAGGGGATCTTAGAGCAGGGCAGCTGCATCAGTACAGCTGTGCCGCTGTAAGCTGTCTAAGGTAGACATGGCCTTACAATAGTCATAATGAAGAGTCGTGCACATTTCCATCTTTACTTGCAAGGGCCACCCCTGGAGACTAGAGCGATACACACCCAAGCAATCACAGCCACATACAATTCTTTGCTTTTGGTTATGCTGAAATTTGAAAGTTCTCCCTTCTCAAGCCTGGCCCTGTGGAAAGGCTGTTACAAGTGTATTATTAAGGCCTTTGGGGAAACTTGCACACTGGTTTGCTTGTTGACGGTGCTATTAGTTCTCACAGAGGTGAAAGGCTGACTGCACTGACTGAAAATAGGCACAGCGCACGCAGATTCCACAAAGAAACAAGGCTTTAGAACTTTGGACACTAAGAGAGACATCTGATTGGCTGTTAATGATGTCAGAGCAAGCCCTAAGCCATTAATCCATAGTAAATGCACAGGAGTGACTTTTAGTCTCCATTTCCCCCCAAATTTCAATTTCATAATAGGAACCCAAAACCTCAGGCAGTGCATTCCTAGGAGATTACTACAAAGAGCAGGTGGTTAAAGCCTTTCAGCCTTTGGCACCATGCCTCACAACACACCCCCAGCATACAATAATCCCCCTCCCCTCAAGGCAGCCAAGCAACTTGTCTCGCTGGCTTATTTTTTTTTACAAAAAATGGATTTAAAAATAAAGGAGAGTGCAGCAGTCTGCTTCCTCCTGCTTTGTAATCACTTTACATGTCTCATAACAAAGAATACCAGCAGTTTATTACTCTTTCACCATGAACCAGGAATCCTATACCCGAACCCCAAACTTTCTAGCTATAAAAACACCCTGAGGGTGAAAGAATTACAGTACATTTCCCTTTTCAGTTTCAGATCTATTGCACCAACAGCTCCAACCACCACAGTGGGGAAAAAATGAACTTTAATATTTCTTAAGATAAAAGGACATTGTTGTAGGGATTTCCCTTCCCCTATTCCCACCCCCAGGCTGAAGCAAATAAAACTCTACTTGGCCTCAGAAATCGCTGAAGTGGAGTATGGCAGAGTCCTTTGTGCATCTAATAGCTGAATCTGCTCCATCAGCTTCAGTGGGAAACTGTCCCATTTTATTGAATGAAAGCAGGAGAAGGACCCAAGCAAAAGATTCCCATCTTAGAAATACAGGCCGGCAATGTACCTCCCGAGGGCTTAGCTTTAGTTCCAAGCTATCAGAGTCCCTCATGTTCTCTGTACAGAGGCACTTGTGTTAGAACAGTGTCAGGGCATTCTGCTGGTATATTGTTATGAAAAGTCTTCTTAGAGCTTTCACAGAATCACAAAAATGTAGGGATCTAGTCCATCTCCCCGTGCTGAGGTGGGATTCAGTATACCTAGACCATCCCTGACAGGTGTTGTCTAACCCAATGGTTCTCAAACTAGGGGTGGGGACCCCAAAGTGGGTTGTGACTCCATTTGAGTGAAGAACAATAGACTTGCTGGGACATGCGGCTGCAGGGCTTCAGCCTTGGGTGGAGGGGCTCAGGCTTTGCCCCTCCCCCCCCACCCCCCCCAGCCGAGATCATGTAGTAATTTTTGTTGTCAGAAGCGGGGGCGCTGCAATGAAGTTTGAGAACCGCTGCTAAAAACCTCAAATGATGGGGATTCCAGTTTCCCTAGGTAACCTGTTCCAGTGCTTAACTACCCTAATAGAGAGTTTTTCCTAATATCTAACCTAAATCTCCCTTGATACAAATTATGCCAATTACTTCATGTCCTACCCTTGGTGAACACGGAGAGCAATTGATCACCATCCTCTTGATAAGAGCCCTTAATATATTTGACAACTTCTTATCTCCCCCTCAGACTTATCTTCTCTAGACTAAACATGGCCCTTTCTTTCAACCTTTACTCATAGATCATGTTTTCTCAACTTAACACTTGCGTTGCTCTCCTCTGGCCTCTATCCATTTTGTTCATATCTTTTTTTAAAACTATGGTGCCCAAAACTGGACATACTACTGCAGCTTAAGCCTCAACAGTGCCAAAGAGAGAGAACAATTACCTCTGAAATCTTACATACGACACTTGTGTTAATACATCCCAGAATGACATTTGTCTTTTTTGAAACAGTGTCCCATTATTGACTCATTCAATTTGTGATCCACTGCAACCCCCTCTTTTTTCACATGTAGTCACACCTTAGTGACACCCACTAGGCAAACTGCTTCCGATCTAGATAGCAGGCTGTGAAGGGCCCATTCAGGGTAAACCATAGACCTTAGGCAAAGCTTATCCCCCCCTACCTAGTGTGCCTTCCTCTGGACATTTTGGCCAGCCTGTAAGTAATGGCTGCTATGACTCTGCAAGGGCATGTGACCAGGCCACATGATTCTGGACTCCATTTTGAGATGTCTGTATTTTTCCACAAATTGTTCTGGGAACCAAGTTTGAAAAGAAGGGTTCCCGCCCTATGCCAAAGCTATACAAGGCTGGTAGTGACATCATCTATTGTTCTTCACTCCCCACAACTGAACACTCAGGAGACGCTCCAAAAGAAAAGGACTTGGAACGGGGGTGGGGAGCCAAAGCTGCAAAGCAAGTGCAGCTTGTGCCTTGATACAAGCAGGCTTGCAGATTCTCATCAGTCAGGGTGACAGATTGTTAATTCAGATCCTATCCTTCTAGTATGTTAAGCTAAGTTTGCATTTTTGTTTTTTACTAGGTAATCTGCTTTGATCTGTTTGCTATCACTTAAAATCTTTTTGTAGTTAATAAACATATTTTAATGTTTTAATCTAAACCAGTGAGTATGGAGTGAAGTGCTTGGAAATCTTAGCTTAATGGGCAAAGGCTGTTGCATTTCCTCTCCATGTTGAGGGGGAGGTGAAGTGGATAATAAATTCATACTGGTCAGGGGGTTGACCACATCAGGACGGTACAGCTCTGGGGTCCTAGGCTGGAAAGCTGGTGGTTATTTTGGCTGTAGCCTCGCAATCATTGGTTCATGCAGTGGCTGGTCAGCCTGCATGTAACTGCAGCTGGGTGTGTCCCTACCTGTGTGAATGCTGACAGTGTAGGAGCAGGAGCGGGTCTACAGCTTGTCACAGCAGCGCAATGTGAGAAGGAGCCCAGGCGGGTGAGTCAGAGGGCTCAGTGATACCCCAGTTCCAGGTGGCACCTGGGGGGAACCTGTCACAACTACCACCTTGCCAGTTATCCCTTATTTTGTAGTTGTGCATTTGACTTGTTTCCTCCCTCCCTAAGTGTAGTACTTTGCACTCATCTTCATTCAATTTCAATTTATTGATTTCAGACCAATTCTTCATTTATGAAGATCATTTTAAATTCTAATCCTGCTCTAAAAAATGATTCCAACCCCTCCCCACTTGATGTGATGTAATGTACAAACTCTGTCATCCAAGTCGTCAGTTAATATATTGACTAATACCAGATCCAGCACTGACCTCTGCAAGCCCCTATTAGTTATGTCCTCCCAGTCTGACAACAAACCATTGATAACGACTCTTTGAGTATGGTCTTTCAACTAGTTGTGACCCACTTTGCAGTAATTTAATCTGGACCACATTTCCCTAGTTTGCTTTGTGAGAACATCATGTGGGACTGTGTGAAAACTGAAGTCCAGACATATCACATCTACTGCTCCTCCCTACCCCCATCCACTAGGTCATTAACCCCGTCAAAGAAGGAAATTAAATTGGTTTGACATTAGTTCTTGAAAAATCCATGATCACCGTATTATTCTCTAGGTTTGAACAAAGTGTTTGTTTAGTCATTTATTCCAGTATCTTTCCAGGTATTGAAGTTAGGCTGACTGGTCTATCATTCCCTGGGTCCTCCTTATCTCTTTTTTTGAAGATGGGTACTCAGTTTGCCCTTCTCCAGTCTTCTGAGACCTTCCCCAACCTCCATGAGTTCTCAAAGATAATCGTTAGTGATTCTGAGATTGCTTCAGCAAGCTCCTTAAATACCCTAGAGTGAATTTCATCTGTTCCTACCAATTTGAATACATCTAATTTATCTAAACATTCTTTAAGCTATTCTTTCCCTATCCTGGCCCAAGATCCTTCCCCCTTGTTGTTAATATTAACTGTATTAATCGTCTGGTCACAATTAACCTTTTTAGTTAAGACTTAAGCGAAGAAAGTATTAAACACTTCAGCCTTCTCTGTGTCATCTGTTACTCACTCACCTTCCCCACTAAGTAATGGGCCTATACTTTCCTTCATCTTTCTTTTACATCTAATGTATTTATAGAACCTCTTTTTATTGCCTTCTATGTCCTTTGCTAGTAGTAAGGCAGTTTGTACCTTAGCCTTTCTGATTTGGTCCCTACATGCTTGTGCTATTTCATTATCAACCCAATGTTTAAAGATTTAAAAATCTCAGTGGTTTTAAAAATCAATCATGCTGAAAGTTATCAGCCTGGATACAGGCTGTGCAGAGAACAGCTACCTATGTTGGTTCAGTTGGGATTTATAGAAGGGTAGAAGGAAATAAAAGTCCCAGCTAAGAAGACTTCTCAGCCAAAAGTAGCAAGAGATAAGGTGTGGGCAGGGGGTGGGGGTTAAATGGCAAAATCAACTGTTTCCTTCTGGTATTTTGAACAGCAAATGTTTTTAAAGACAAATTATTAAAGCTTAAAGAAAGTCAGGCTTCTAAGCATGTTGGGTATGTGCCTCAGCAACACCATGTAACCACACAATAAATATGCCTGGGTCTGCTGTCACTTACTGTGATCATAGCTCTCAGATACATCCACTGTATCTCCTAGCCCATGTTGGTCGTCATCTTCTACTTGGTGGGACACCATCCTCTGCTCACTGGCGCTACCTTATTCTTGGCCACTCCCTCTCCACTCCTTTCCTAGAGAGGAGGGGCAGAGTGCTTGTGAGTTGAGGAGTGGAACCTGCCCGCCAAATCCTTTTAATCTAACATCACACCTAGCAACATCGTCTTCAACTACCAGGGCGCACACCAAAATTACCTTCAAACTTGAAAGGTAGGAAGACTGAGCTCTGACATACCGGTAAGTCCTATACTGGGAGCATGACTACTTCAGCCTATATAAGTTATCCACACAGCTCGAAAATCTCACTCTTTGCCATGAGAAACTTGTTATCCATTTCTGAGAAGGCCTGTGGGACCATATCCAGTAATTGCTAATATACTGGTAATACCACCAATGAAATAGAATGTAAAAGAAATATAATTATGGCCAACTGTGATAGAAAGCTCAAAAATTAATCACCCCAAACTAGAGAAATGCCCTTAACTGCACTCTAACTGCCAGGTGAGCCTCTTTGTGGCTAGGAAGTGTTTCCGTCAGGCCCTTGACCAATCTTAAAAATACCTTGCTTCTCCAAGGAAACCTTCATTAAATTGCCACCAGGTGCCCTGGGGCAAAGCAGGGAGCTGCAGCACTTGTAATCACCCGGTGGCAGTCCAGGTCTTTGGTGGCATTTCGGCAGTGGGGGGCCCTTCAGTCGCTCCACACATTCGGAGGCACTGAAGGGCCCCCCGCTGCCAAAATTCCCCTGAAGACCCAAAGCAACTGAAGGACCCCCACCACTGAAATGCCACCGAAGACCCGGACTGCTGCTGGGCCAGGACTCGGGGGGCATTTCAGCGGTGGGGGGCCCTTCAGTCGCTCCGCATCTTTGGCAGCACTGAAGGACCCCCACTACCAAAGACCCGGACCACCACTGGGCCATGGCTTGCAGGGCCCCTGTGGGCAAATTGCCCCGCTTGCCCCCCCCAGGCAGCCCTGGTCTGGGATAATTCACCTGGAAGTTTTGTGGCCTCTGGCCATGAGGTAGCACTACAGAAGAGGGACACTTTCTAGATACACAAGATCTACTATTCTGAGAACACCTTGTGACTGAACATAAGAACGGCAGTACTGGGTCAGACAAAAGGTCCATCTAGCCCAGTATCTGTCTACCGACAGTGGCCAATTCCAGGTGCCCCAGAGGGAGTGAAGCTAACAGGCAATGATCAAGTGATCTCTCTCCTGCCATCCATCTCCATCCTCTGATGAACAGAGGCTAGAGACACCATTCTTTACTCTTCCTGGCTAATAGCCATTTATGGACTTAGCCACCATGAATTTATCCATGGTTGCTTGGGATGGGCCAAACTGAGAATACCTCATTCAGGGCAAGACTGCAAGAAATAGGGCAGACAATACCTAAGAGTGGTGGTTTATTCTATAATTAGATGCACCAAGCCAGTAACAAAAGAACTTCTGCAATACCACATTGGTTAACCAAAAGCCAAACCCTGACCCCTTTAAGTGTTCCAGCCCTTGGCTCCCATCCAAACAAACAGATACAATATAGTGAGGGGTTACTGAAAATCTAATTCACCATACTTGAGGTTTTTACTAATCCCAAGGGATCAGACACTTCCCCTCAGGTCAATGTATAGCTCAAATCTTACCCAAATATCATGCTGTCAAGTCAATCCTTAGTAAATTAACTAAAGATGTATTAATAACAGAGTTAGAATGGTTAATAAATCATATACATACGAATGATTGCAAAGTCCTTAGATCAGGTCTGTAGCAGTGATGGAATAGGCTCCTGGCTTGTAAAGTCTCCAAAAGACTGGGAGGCCCTCAGCCCATAGTTCAAGATACTCCTTTTATTTGTAAATCCACAGTCCAGAGAACTAGGAGCAGGAAAGAAGCCAAATGGAGATATCAGAGGGGTCTTTTATATCTTCTGCTATGTGCATGGAAATTTACTGTCCCAAACGAAGCCCACAGCCCCTGTGTGTGGAAAGTTACTGGCCCAAGATGGAGCCCAGGGCCACATGACCATATTATATACCTCCTATATGTTTTGCTGAATCATAGGAGGGGCCACTGGCTCCTCACTGTCTGAGGCATCCTCAGGAAGAGCGATCTAGGGGGATGAGTTTTTTCTATGGCCCATTGTGAGAAAGGAGTGTCCTTAATGGGTCATCAACACATAGCTATCGAGCCCTGATGTCAATTTTTCTGAGGGTGTTACCCAGGAATACAACACGTTTAAAATACAAGTACATAGTCAATATTCATAACTTCAGATACAAAGAGGATACATGGATTTAATCATGATAATCATACTTGGCATATTGTAACTTTTCTATTGACACGTTACATGATACACTTTGTGCAAGAGTTGTTGCAATTGTATAACACTGGCGATATCAATGATATAAATGGTTATCTTTAATCATAAAGCATCATACACTTGTCCCCTGGTCAGGGACGAAAGGCAAAGACTCGCATTGGCTTCAGTGGGATGTATCTCAGCAGAATGCTTGCAGCAAGATCTAGGTGCAAAGCTGAGAGTTAAAGGATGGTGCAACAGCCCTCACTCCAATTCCCCTCTCTAGTGGTGCAACAGAGTGGTAGGAGCCTAGAGCTTACCCAGCACTCTGGTCACTAAGGTACTAGTGATCCCCCTCTGGAGTGGACTTGATTGGGGGATGGGTGCTCAATGGCTTAATTAGGCAGGAGGCAGACAAGCAATCAACCCATAAACTGAGAACAATTAAAGAACTGGAAGGAAGTGTTAGGGGAAGAGGCTGGCAGGAGCCAGGAGATGCAGAATTCCAGGATCATGAGGTCTTGCCCTCTCCCTCACTGGATAGTGAACTAAGGGGGCAGTTTCCTTCCAGTTATATTTTGCTGCACAAGGCTGAACTGGTGGAGGGGACTTGCTAAATAACATATTGATGCTTATAAACTCAAAAGCAGCCTGCCTGCTTGTGGTGGTCCAAAAGGCAGAGAAGAGAGCCTGTTATAAGTGGGTTTAAATCAAAGATTTTCGTGCTGTTTTAGTGCATCTCTTTCTGCTTAATTCTCTCTTTCTCCAGGCAACGAGTTCAACAGTGCCATATGTCTGTGTTCATTCTTTCAGGCCTCACAGCCCCCTGTGCAGTTGACTAAGGAATTCTAAACATGTGTCTGTGGTTCTGTACAGCCACTGGTATGTCAGGGCATACATCCAATGTGGGTGTACTGAGAGATATAGATGCCATATGGAAAAAATCTGACATATCTGGTAAGGGACCAAGAAAACAGCAGAGAAATCTGTGCCACTTGTGCTCCTAACGGGAAAGAGCTATTTCTGTAAATTGTTTGCTTTGGCTTCATTATTTTCACTGATCCTCTAAAATACAGACAGAAACTTGTTATCACCAAAGACAGAGGGAACAATTGCAATCAGTCCCTGCACAAAAGGGAGAGGTCACATAAAGCTTCCCCAGCAACATGAAGGAAGTGCAGGGCCATGCTCCTAGCTATCATCCACTATGTCACTTATTATCGCTGGCCCCGTTCAGGACAAGATGGACACTGCACCCTCTACAAGTGCTCCCCCTGCTGTTCTGGAGGCATTTTTCTTCCTCTTTGTATTTTATACTACAGCTTTATTCTGCACAGCACATATCACAGTAATTGAATCCCTAACACTTTATAGTGATCAGCTATAGTAATTATTTAAGGGGGGGAGTAAAAAATACAAAGAATAAAGCATTTTTGGGTGGATTATGAAAGGAGCTAAACTGCAGATTTAGCACACAGATATTATGGTGAGGACTGTCATATGTGTGTGCATGGACAGATGGATGGATTTGGCAGTATGGGAAGTTTTGTCCCAATGGCAAGAGCCACAGAGAAGTTTCTTACACCAAGACCTTGTCTAAATTCAGAGCTCATGTACACAGCATAGTACAAAAATGCCTGCAGTCAAACTACCTGAGCAATCCCACAATTACTAATGATGAGTGGTATTGCACCCATGATAGTGTTATTGTGAGAGATGTCCCTAAGGTTTTCAGGGTAGATACAGCCTAGAGGTGCTGAGATGGTGTGAACAGAGGCTGCTTCTCAAAGAGTGGGGAGGAGACTGTCCATAGGGTATGAGGTGGGCTTTCACAACTGCTTTACAAATGAGAAAGCTGTGTTTGCATAAGCATTGCAGGATGAATTCCCACTCACTTCAGTGAGACTTTGTCTGGATAAAGAGTGCAAGGTTCAGCCAATGGAGGAACATTTTGAACTGAAGTGAATGTGGAGCCTGAAGAGCTGCTTGAGGATAGGATGTGATGTGGCCATGCTTCTTGATGCTGGAATGGCTGGAAGTTAAAACTAGATCAATTCATAGAATATTAGGGTTGGAAGAGACTCAGGAGGTCATCTAGTCCAATCCCTGCTCAAAGCAGAACCAGCACCAACTTATTCATCCCAGACAGGGCTTTGTCAAGCCGGGCCTTAAAAACCTCTAAGGATGGCAATTCCATCACTTCCCTAGGTAACCCATTCCAGTGCTTCACCACCCTCCTAGTGACATAGTATCTTCCTATTTTCAGACTGGAAGTAAGACATACTCTTTGAACAATGAGGGTAATTGACCATTGGAACAACTTTTCAAGGGTTGTGGTGGATTCTTCATCATTGGCAATTTTGTAACCAAGATTGGATGTTTTTCTAAAAGACATGCTCTAATTCAAACGGGAGTAATTTCTTCAGCCCAAGTTATGCAGGCGATCAAACTACATGATCACAATGGTACCTTCTAGCTTTATAATCTCTGCATGTGAGAAGGCACACAGCTGCATTCTCTGTGTGCGCTTGAGTCAAGATCAGGGCCTGGAAAGTCTTGTTCACTCTACCATTTCTCTCTTGGGGATGGAAGAGGAGGAATAGGACCAGAGACTGAGAATCACTGCAGAGAATCTGCAAACTATATCTCAAAGGGGAAATGTGTCTAATCATGCCCTATTGAAATCGGAAGCATAGCAAGATGCTGACTGTAAAAGACAAATACATTACAATATGGAGGCAGGAAAAAACAAATCCCAGTCACACTGAGGCAGAGAAGAAAAAGGAAAGGAAAGTCAGGCAATGCCAAACTTAATCACAGTGTCTGAACCACCAGCCTCCCAGAAAGAGAGGAAAAGAAAACAAAGGCACAGAAACACCAAACACAGGAATAAAAGTGAAATGTCATACATAAACCTACAAATAAAAGGAAGTAAGAAATTGCATCTACCTCCTGCCGCACGCACTCTGGGCATGGCTGCGCTCGGAGCTGGGGGAGGTGGTTCCCAGCTCAGAAACACACACTCACTCTAGCTCTCATCAAGTTAGCACACTGCAAACAGACTGTAGCCATGGCAGTCTGGGCAGCAGCCCGGGCTAGCCACCCTGAGTGCTTGGGGGAGCTAGCCTGTCATCCTGCTGAAGCTACATGCTACTTTTAGTGTGCTAGCTAGCTCAATGAGAGCTAGTGTGAGTATGTCTCCTGGAGCAGGGAATCACACCCCCATCTCCAAGTGTACACATACCACAGGAAGAGACCCAGTAGTAATTACTTTGAAGTATACCATATCTTTGTATTGGTAGATTTGCAGCTGTCGGATACTCTCCCTTTGTACACACTGCCTGGACCAAATCCTGCAAATTTTTATTCTTCGAAAGGTATGTCAACATTGCACTTCACTGACAGAGACGCATAGGGTATCTGTAGCTATGTGCTGCAGTAAAAGGCAGACTGTGTCACAGTGTGGCCAGTATCTACATATGGCAGTGAAAGGCTCTGGCAGCAGGGAGGAAAAAAGGAGAGGCTCTGACAGCTCCCTGCAGCGGGCAAAGGCTCTGGAGCTTTTCCCCATTGCCAGAGCTTTTCCCTGCAGCAAAGAAAGATTTCAGCAGCGGGATGGCAGCGGGACACTATACTGCCTAAAACAGCAATATAGAGAGGGGAGCACTGCTTGGGTGAGGAGAGATCTGTCTACACCATGTACCCTAAGGTTCTGGTGTGTCCGTACTCTACACACCTAAGCAGTGCCTCACTGGCTACACTGCTGTTTATACCCCTACTAAGGGGGCAGGTATTGTTTGTACTCTACACACTAGCGTGAGAATTGTGCAGCCTAGGCATACCCCAAGTACTCAGGAAATATTACGACTTTCTGTTTTCCATTGCCTATCACTAAGGACCCAAGCCTGCAGTCCTTAATTTACATGAGTAAACCCCTTACATTCGGTGGAACTATTGTATAAGAGTTGCAGGATCACACCCCAAAACTTTTCTGGTTCTCCTACTGTGAAGTAAGCTTCCATTTGGTGTTTCCCTAGGTAAAAATGGCTGCAACTGATTACCCCAAGGAGCTCATGACCTACAAACTAGCCTCTTATGGTTACCTCATATTACCTACATTCTGCATTGATTGAGGGAGAAAGGAGAACTTGTTTGTTTGTTTTTAATGATCCTTCAATCAGATATGCTAGTGAGGATCCCCTTGGACTACAAAAAGGCATAAGGTGACACACTAGCAGATCCAATTTCAGGGCCAAGGCACCTGTGCCAAGCCAAGAAAATTGTGCTGCTACGTTGATTATACTATTTTGCATCCTCATTAGGGAAAATCTTGGAAATTAAAATTGGGACATTTAGCTTAAATTACCCAGTCCTGGGGAGCTACAAAATACACCATTCAATATTGAATGGATGGGGTTAGTAGAAATGTGTATGGTAAAAGATAAGATGTTTGGATAAAACATAGTGTGAGGTGCAAGATATGACTGAGCAGATGGAAAACATTAGTTTTTCACTTTCAGTATATAGAACTAAGTAACCTGGAACAATGCACAGCAATGGAGCGTCTTACTGGATACCAGTAATGCCATAGCAATGTCAACAATGCACCTGTCCATTTCTTTATTTTTCAGCTGGGCCATTTCTAGGAGATCACTACACGTCTGGGATGGATACACTTATCTGGCTTTCAGCTTCATGCCTTCCGCCACACCACCCAGAGATGTGCTGTAAGAGCCCAGAACGCACCCTCCCCACCCCAAGCACATCTTTTGCTTCCTACTCTGCCTCAACAATATTTACAAGTTGGCTTTTACACACTCACGGATCCATAAAAATCTTTGCCTTAAAACTAAACAGTATAAATAGAAAACCACTGAAGAGCTACAGCTGCATCTGAGGCTACTGGAGTGTAGCTACCATTGTCACGCCATCCGCTTGTGCTGCCAGCAAGTGTCAGTGATCAATGGTGCTGAGGTGCACAAAAGGAAGCAGCTATTCCAGAAACACCTGCTGCACTTGCAACTCCTCTTCCCCCCTCCACCTGGTCTCACTACAAACGGTTGCAAACATGGGAAAAGACAAGGGATGCATCATTGAAACCCTCTGATTGTAACTGTAGCTGTGTATAATGGTAAGAGCTTATGTTTGTGCAATACTGCTTCCGTACAGGGTGTTCCATCTGGAACCTAATCAAAGGAGCTCACACTGACCTTCCACATGGTAACACTTAGGTACAGTAGCATTGACGTTTTTTCTGAGAACCCCACTCCAACTTGTGCAATAAATTAAAATAGCAACGTTACTGTTTTGGCCAATTTTGCTCCAAATTCAGCATTTTTCAAAAAACTCATCTCTAGTAATTGGGTGGAGACACTTTCAGGAGCGGCAGTGGTCTTGTGTAAAACTTGTGCTGTCTGTTCTAATACAGAGCGTTCCATTTAAAACAACAACAAAACTCGATAATCTTCTGTGCGTGGCTCTATAGGCCATGGAGAGGGGACCAGCTATGACTGGTGGTGGTGTAGTCAGCTCAACTGCCAGCATATCATAGGAGCTGGAATGATAAATATAGCAGAAAAGAGCAGAAGGGGGTCTTGCAGGTTGATAACAAATATTGGGGATTTAGTCCCACTTCAGACTTTCCTAGGCCATTAGGGATCAAGGGCCAAACTCTGCTACTTGTAAATTCGGAATAATTCTACTTAGTGAATTTAATCTGGGTTGACACCAGTGAAACTGACAGTAGAATTTGGCCCCATGTCTTTATTATTATTTGTCAGAGTTCCCCAAAAGTGCGCTAAGTGCTTCACAGAACAAATAGTAGATATGACCCATGCCCGGGAGAGATCACAGTCGAAGTATAGACACAACATGGCACATGATAAAAACAAACAGAGGGGAGGAAGAAAGGACAAGGTAACAAACAAGATTGTGTGGTTGCTTAAGGTTAAGGTACACATCCTTAGGGTTTGTTTTTAAACTGAAGCAGCAGATTGGCAGCATGGCGGGGAGCTAGTGAAGCTAATCACTAGGGCTATGGGCATGGCTCAGGATTGCAGCGGCAAAACCAAAGTGGCTGTTTATAAAGCCAAGGCAGCTTGTAGTTCTTGTAAGCAGAGAACGGGAGCAGATGATGCCCAGAAAGACAGTGAGTTCTGAAGAGGGTGCTGGAGATTAAAAGTGTGCCCTCTGTTCCTGCTGGTGTGGATCTGCCCAGGGGAGTAAGGAGTCCTGCTGCTGCTGCCCCCTCACATGGTGAGGGAGATGGGAAGAAGCTCCTGGGGTCTCAGTGCCCTGAAGCAGCTCCCTAGTGGGGGGTGGTAGGAGCAAGAGGGCTGGCCGGCCGCTGGCTCTCTCTGTACCCTCTCTGGCAACTGGCAGGCTTCTCGGTCCCATATTATAGGATATGAAAATACTGCTGGGCCTTGACATTCTTATGAAATACTTGAAAAGGTCCATTCTTGCCAGGAAGATTTTACAAGGTAAAACTCAAGGTTTTGGCCTCCATTTACAACTTAGCCTGGCCCCAATTCAGCTAGCAACCTTTTAAGCAAGTGTGGTCCCAGTGAAGTCAATGGGAATACTCACACGTTCAGTTAGCCACATGCTTAAGTACCTGGGGCCTAATCAACAGCTGCAGGACCTTTGGGATGGGGACCATCGTTTACTATTTGTTTGCACAGCTCAGTGAGGGCCTGACCCGGCTGAAGACTCTAGGTGCAACAGAAATACAAAAGGATAAATACAACAACAAAACCATCGCAACAGAACTATAGCCAACTTTTTTTTTTTTTTTTTTTTTTTAAGATGGAGATGCTGCCAAGTCCTGCAGAGGACAAATTTTATTTGTTCTAAAAGTGTTTCAAAGTACGAGCAACATTCCCACAGGCTGTCATTTCTGTTTGTCACTGGCTTTTATTTATGGGATTAACTTTTTTTTTTTTTTTTTTTTTTAAGATGGAGATGCTGCCAAGTCCTGCAGAGGACAAATTTTATTTGTTCTAAAAGTGTTTCAAAGTACGAGCAACATTCCCACAGGCTGTCATTTCTGTTTGTCACTGGCTTTTATTTATGGGATTAACAGCAGTTTATTATCAGACAGCATATTTGCTAATAGCTCATCTCTGAAGCTGACAAAAATCACCAGAGCAAGCACTAATCTGCACTAGTGCAAAGCGACAGCATGTGGCGGGCTTCAAACCTACCCTGACACCACCTCTTCCCTAAAAATATAACATTTTGTTCCAAAACCTCCCCTTTTTTAACTAAAATAAAGGGCTGCCCTGGTTTTAAAATCCCAGTGCTAGACAAGGCAATTCAAATGCCTCAAGCTTAGCGCTAGAGAGGGGCTCAAAACAAAACCTCACATCTGAAACATCCACATTTGGGAAAGATCAAGGCTTTGTTCCTGACAGCAGTAGTGCAATGGGAGAAAGGTTACTTTTTATTATGAGGTTGTACAGAGCCCTTTGGGCACTTCCAGTATATACTCTCTCTAGCAAAGATTAAAAAACCACTATAAATATCCGTAACATATACTGAAATCCATGCTATTAAAAACAGTCTTGTAGCTAGGCAGAAGGCTACTGCTTGTCAGACACTGTTTCCCATCAGAGATCTCGCCTCCTCATTCCCCCTCCCCCCAACAGAGTCCTGAAAATATTTTCATTATTGCTCAGTGCCAAGTCAATTAAGTCTTTCTTAGTATTGTGCTCTGGGTGCTAACCATGTGAGTCCTGCTAATCACACATGGTGCATGTGGGGACAACCCACCACACACCAAAGTCAAGTCCTCCTCCCATTGCAGCTTCTAAGAAATGCTTCTGTGTTCTGCTGTTTGTGAGAGAGACTAACCCTGGAATGTGGCAAGGAAGGAGTTAAAATTAAGAGCTAGTGTAAGCCAGTTAAATGTTGCCTCTGAGTTATAATGCACACTGGTTTTTAGATTGACACCACCACAGAGAGGTTACCCACGTGTCAGAAATGAACACCATGATGTGTACTGCATTTAGTTCTCTCAACAAATTACGAGTCTGACTTCTTTCACTTTAACCTCGCGGCTCTTTTTCGTTTGGTTGGAGTTTGGGCAGGAGGGTAGGATGGGGGATTGTCAGCCTCTTAAGCATATGAAAACAAATTTCACTTTAGGTTACATCAATATTGTATTGACATGGAACAGCATGATAAATAAAAATATGATTAGCCTGGTTGGTTATTCTATATTCATCACACTTGGTACCTGGCATTCGTTCTAGCTGTCACACAGGTAATATCTGATACATCTGTCCTGTTGTTTATCCTTCAGCCGAAATGGGATCAAGCACCCTATCCTCCCTGTTATCCCTTCCCTCCCTCTCCAAAGGGTCTGAATGAAAAATATATCCATATCAGAACATTAGGGTCAAACCAAAGTTTGCATTTTAAACACCCCCATAAGACTGGACTAGTCCTATGGAATCTTATGAAAGCTTAGCACACACTCCTTACCACTGCTAGCCTCAGCAGTGTATTGCTGTCTACTAAAGCTGGGCCCCATTTTTCAAATATTCAAAATTTACACAATCTGTTCATGTACATTTTTCATTTTTGACTAGCTCTACTGTCTGCTGTAGCTACAAATCTAGACATGAGGGGTCAAATTCTGACCCGATGTGAATGCATCTCCGTTGACCCCTATGATTCATTTTTTCTAAAAATAAAACCCAAAATGCCATCTCCTGTGTGATGCTAGATTCAATAACCTGTTATTGGAAATAGTGAGATGAGGTGGGGGAAGGTACATGAATTAAGTGAATTTGAAAGATTCCAGAATTCCTCAACCCTGATGAGTGACCTTCCCCAGAAGAGGAAAGAGAACAGCAGTGCATGCTTGCCCAACACTGCACCACCAACCTACTTCAGAAGCAACTGAAAGGACCACTTCCAGGAATGAGAGCAGTTCAGCCTGCAGGCCTATTCAGTCCTTGACCTGAGACTGCCAACAAGGGTCTGATGGTGGTTTGTGCCAAGTGGACACCTGCACATTATGAATGGAATTCAAACCACCAATTTATTTTATGTAAACCATTCAATTGCCATCAGACGTTTGTAATGACTTTCGCCTACTACCAACCTGGACTAAATTTGAACTAGAAACCTAGAAATGAAAGAATTTATATAGCCTATTACAAATCCCCATAGCCATCCAACCCCTCAGGAAACATTTCTTAAAAACGTGCTACATGAGTTTGAAACTAGCTCCTTTTGTTTGCCGTTTATTATAACGAGGTGTTCATGGAAATTTCACATACAGCTAGCAAAACCATCAGAGAGAAAAAGGCAGCTGTCAGATTGGCTGTTTCTTGGTTAGCTGACAAAGGAACAATATGTGTACTTGTGTATAATATCTCTAAATCTATCAGTACAGACAAATGTCCTTTTTTGTCAGATCAGAAAACAAATAGTTTTAGACCATAAACCAAAATTACTTACACAGTTCAGCCGTTCTTGGGTTTGTGAAGGCTTTACCTCTCTCTGATCTTTTTTTTTTCACTACTCATGGATCACACAACTTTCCCTTCACAGTTCATCAGCATAACATGGTAATTTATTTCCCACTTCACTCATATTCCCATGTGGCTGAGCTGCATCCCAGTTAGATTCTGCCACCTTTATTAACCCTGCTGCATTTCCATACAGTTGGGTTCCTCTGCAGTCCAGTCAGCTAAGGTAGAAACCTGTAGGGACTAAATGGTGATTGGGGCCATATGAGTGGTAGGCAGCAATTGTTCATACCTGGCAACCATTGTGTAGGATCCATAAATTCATCAAATCATCAAAGTCACAGGGCCTGATTTTGATGTCTCTTACACACATATACATCACAGTTAACTCCAATTAAGTCAGTGGAGTTGAAGCAGTATAAAATAATGTGCAATCAGAATCTGTTCCACTAGATGCAAATATGGTGGGTTTTTACTGTAGAAAATCATTTAAGGCAGGACTAGTAGCACTACCTAATATTAAATTTGCCCAACTTCCCATTATAAGACCATGTTTTCTGTTGCTTTTAACTTGGCCAAACTTTAACCATTTGAGCCTAAATTTTCCAAATACGTTGTTTTGCTCATGTTAAAAAATTCTGGCAATATTTTCTTTGAAAAATGTAGCGAACCCATGATTTGGAAAAGGGCCTTGAAATTTGGCTGGGGTGTGCCTTTTGCATCATGGAAACTTTTTTAGCTTTGCCATTCCCATGAAAGTCTGCCCAAATTTGGCCAATTTATTAGCCTTTGAAAAATCACAGTTCAAACATGCCCAGTAGGGACCTGTTGAAACATTGCTGCTAAAATCCCCCATGATTCCATGCATACTGAGCATGCTCCATCTTGGGGATGAGCAGGATTTACCCTGCAATTGCAACTCTGGGCTACCATAAGCCAGGCCAGGGCCAAGCATTTGAACTGTGAGTAGGAGGGTCTGTCTCTCCTGTGCCCTCAATGCCCCTTTCGCTGGTCCAGCAGCACAGAAGAGAAAGCTGCCTGATTTCAATGCAGAGGAGACAAGAGGAGGACTGGGGAATGCGGAGGAAGTAGATTGCCCAGGAGAACTGGAAGTGGGACTGGCTGGATTAAAAAAGTGGGAATCAGGGACAGAAACCAGGACTAGCTGGGCAAGAAGACTAGGGGAGACGGATAGCTCAGTGGTTTGAGCATTAGCCTGGTAAACCCAGGGTTGTGAGTTCAATCCTTGAGGGGGCCATTTGGGGATTGGTTCTGCTTTGAGCAGGGGGTTAGACTAGATGATCTCTTGAGGTCCCTTCCAACACTAATGATTCTATGACTGTGAGCTATGGGGAGACTAAGATGAACTGGGCAAAGAGACTGGGACCCAGGAAGCCAGTGGGTGAGGGTAGACTAAGATCAGATGAGCAGCAGGTGAGAGGAAGTAAAGAAAGAGACTGGGACAGGGGAAGCCTGGGATGATGAGAAATGGGAGGGAAACTGGGCTAGGGATTAGGACTAGCATGGCAAGGAAATTGGGGCTGGGATAAGCAGCCTGAGGAGGGGAGAGTGGGATTGTCTAGGTGAGGGGAATGGGATGAGGAGCCTGATTCATCACCAGAGCACATCTGTTCTTTGCACTGACTGAAGCAGGGCTCGAGTGGGGAGGACATGATCATGTATTAATGACTGTATGATAATGTACAAGAACAAGGGGCTCTAATGAAGGCTGCCCAAGAAACCTTAATTCTGGCATTTCCTAACTTTTGAGTGCTTGACTTTACAACCTTAACAAAAAGTTATTTTTACCTAGTTTTGTGTGTGCAATTTTTATTGTGGTGTGAATTTGGCCCAATATTTCAGCTATACCTGCACCTGAACTATAAAGTGGGGTACTGTCCCTTGCCTATTTTATGATTTGATGCTTCTGAATATCCAGCCCCAAAACTGCAGTGGGTCTTTTTGGTTTTGCTACCATCACACATTGCAAACTCATATCGGTTTGTTGCTGATGACTCATCCAAAAATCTTTTTCAGCATAGCTGCTTTTCAGGTTTCTCTCCCACACTGAGTGTGCACTTTGGGTGAATTTTCATTTGATGGATTAGGCTTGCATCTTTCAACGTTGAATCTCGCGTTATTTTCTGTCGATATTTTGACTGTCACTTTTTGTCATTCTTCTGTCATTGGTGTTCTCACATCCCAACTTAATTGAACCTGCAAACATCATGTGCTGTTTACTCCCATTTCCAGATCAGGAATGAAGATGCAAAATACAACTGGACTTTTCTAACACTGGTCACATCCCCCAATTTCAGACAATCTCTAGCAAATGAAAGGGCCCAATCCATTGACTCCAAATGAGCTATGCTGCTTTAGACAAACTGAGGATCTGGCCCAATTATAAATGACATAATGGGTCTATTTTGAGGATATAACTGGTCTAATGCCCAGTGATTAAGACTGTAGGCTAGGATTCAGGAGGCACAAGTTCCACTCCCTGGTCTACCCCAGGCTCCCTTTGTGACCAGTGACCATGGGCAAATCATTTAATTGTGCTGTGTCTCAGTTACCCACCTGTATGAATGGGGATAATAGCACTTCCCTACTGCCCAGGGTTGTTGTGAGGATAAATATACTACAGATTGCGAATGTTTGAGGAGCCATGTAAGTACCTTAGATAGAGAGACTTGCAGAAAATGGAGAAGTTTCCATTTTCCCTAAGATGGGCTGGATTCACAATGGAGACTTAGGGTATATCTATACTGAAAAAAAAAAAAAATTCTCACAGCAGCAGGTCTCAGAGCCTGGGTCAACTGATTTGGGCTCACGCTACAGAGCTAAAAATAGCTGTGCAGACATCGCCACTGGAGATGGAGTCCAGACTCTGAAACCCTCCCCAGATGCCAGATTTCAGACCCCAGGCTCCAGTCCCAGTGGCTACATCTACACTATCATTTTTAGCCCCCTAACATGAGCCCGAGTCAGCTGACCCAAGCTCTGAGACTCACTGCTTTGCAGGGCAGGGAGGTGGGTGTTTTCGTTTTGCAGTGTAAACATACCCATAGATGCTGTCCCCTTAGGCACCTATATTCACAAAACCCCTCCTCAGCTGCCACCTAACCCTGTAGGTGCCTAAGGACTTTAGGGACCTACATATCCACTGGTAAAGTTCCCTACGAGCCTAAAATTCCACTGCTGGACATGCACAAAGTCCTGACAATGCCAAACAACTCAGTGACTAACTCACTCCTAAACCCTTGCAGGAGTCACAAACTAGGATCTCCTCTACCTTTCCCACCCCATCCAGTTGACTTGCTCAGATGTCACTTTAGAGCACATGCACTGAATCAGGCCCCTCATAAAATGGTCCACTTCCCTTCTACCCAGAGATAAGAGCATTTACCCAGGAATGAGAGACCTGGCCTCAAATCCCCACTCTGCCTGCTATCAAGCAAGGACTCAAATCCACGTTTCCCAACTGGGTGCCTTCATCACTGGGCTATAGAGTCAGTCTCTCACTCAGATCTAGAGGATATTTATGTAAAGTGGAACAGCTCCCACAGGAGAAACTGAGAGTGCCACACCCCAGAATATTCTACAGCCTAGTGATTAGGCAGAAGACCTTGCTTTAAGTCCCTGCTCCACATCAGGCAGAGTAGAGATTTGAACAAAGGTCTCCCACATGCTGGGTGAGTGCTCTTACCGCTGGCATATAGGGTAAAAGGGGATACAGCTGCACCTCCTCCTGTTTTTCTTGAGAAAGGGTTTAGGTGCCTAACTCCAAGAGAGGGTTCATAGCTGAGATTCCCAAATGGAAGAAATCACCTCCCTCTGACTCAGACTTGGGCACCTAACTCCCTTTGAGGAGCAGGGCTTAGACCGCCCCCCTCTCCTTGGCCTTTCCTACTGGCTAGCATGGGCAGCTCCCGGCTCGCTTCTGTGAATCCCCTTTCTGGGCACCTGATTCTCCCCATGCATTGTATAGGGCACCTGGGCAGCTAACGCAGGGCCGTGAATTCCATTAGGCAGCAGGGCAGCTAAAAGTTAGGCATTGCAGTGCTCAGCAGTGTGATCTGTAAGTCCCACCTTTTGATTCTAGCCCTTTGTGCCTCTTTTGTCCAGTGCTGTAGGAAAAGTGGCCACTAGTGACAAGACAGTGCCCACTGAAATCCAAGACAATGATTCTTCACTCGTTAGTTCTCAATGGTAAACCTCGCTTGCAGACAACTGGGTTAGCCAAAGATTTATACAGTGACAGGAGGAGCGTGGAGATGTTGACAGTGCTAGGGAAGGGAGTGCCTGTATGAACAACATTTTCAGCTTTCCTGGAATTAATCATCAAGGGACTAACAACAGAAACAAAGATCTTTGTGAAATACCATATAGATTCCAATCCTGCAGCTGAATTGATGCAGGCGGACTTCAAGGGGCTCCAAGTCACCCCACACAGATCCAGTTGTAGGATCGAAGCTATAGCATATAGAGATAGTTGTTGCCGCTGTTCAGTTTCATTGATGGGACACAGCTCAGCTGCTTCTGGCTGTGGTTTTCTGACAAAGTCTTGGAGAGACCAGAGGAATTTTTCAGCATTTTTTTTTTTTTAAGCGGGGTCATGACTAGCTGACATGGTACTAAACACAACTCAGCCTTGCCCACACTAACCACCAAGTCCAGGTGAGCATCCTGTCAGCTAACTCAATTGTTAATCATTAATAATGTCCCCTTACATAGACAGGTCTCTTGAGTGAAGCTCAAACCAGAATCTCACAGCTGGGTAAAACCATCACTTGTAATCACCTTTCAACACATCTCTTGCTGAATGTTTTGCTTTGGGTTAGTTATTCAATGGCATTAACCTTTGAATGGTCACAATTAGGTTTTAAAAGTTACAGAAACACCCCATTAAAGAAATTATGGCAAGTTCACTTCACATCTGGGTTACTACTAGTGGAGTTTCATGTGTAGTAAGGCTTCAGGCCAAGACAAGCAGCAACACATTGATTTATACAATGACTGCAAGTTATACAACCAGAAAGCCTAGCAACATTCTTCCTTACATTAAAGAAAGCATAGAAGGATCCAGGAAAAGGCTCTAAATCAACCAAATCCCTATTTAAGGGCTCTCAAGTTTAGATGCTCCCTCATCCTTACCTCATATGCCCACAAACACAAACATACACACACTCCAGAAGTTCATTGCTCATTTGACAATAAGGGGCAGTTTTCAAAGCACTACTTGGGAGCGCCATGCACAAATACCATTCTTCACCATTATGGCATCTGTGAATGTGCCAACTTGAAGGTGATAAAATGACACAGAGCACTGAAATTGTGGGGGCAGTTAAGGGGAAGGATTGACTAATATAACTCAAAACGTACATGCATCTGATGAAGTGGGTATTCATCCACGAAAGCTCATGCTCCAAAACGTCTGTTAGTCTATAAGGTGCCACAGGATTCTTTGCTGCTTTTACAGATCCAGACTAACACGGCTACCCCTCTGATATTCAAAACTTATTCTCTTCACCATTTTTATTAATGACTTGGATAATAGAGTGGGGAGTGTGCTTATAAAATTTGTGATTGACACCAACCTTGCAGGGCAGGATTAGAATTCAAAATGATGTTGACAAATTGGAGAATTGGTCTGAAATCAACAAGATCAAATTCAATAAAGACAAGTGTGAACTACTGCACTTAGGAAATAAAAAAATCAAATGCAGAGCTACAAAATGGGGAATATTGGATGGGGAGTAGTACTGGTGAAAAGAATCTGGGGGTTATAGTGGTTCACAAATTGAATATGAGCCAACAATGTGGGACAATTGAGAAGAGAAGACTGAGGTGGGGAACGTGATAACTGACTTCAGATATGCAAAGATTTGTTATAAATAGGACAGTGATCAATTGTTCTCCATGTCCACTGAATGTCTGACAAGAAGGCTTCATCTGCAGCAAGGACAGTTTAGGTTAGATAATAGGAAAGCTTTCTAATTATAAGGATAGGTAACCGCTGGAATAGGCTTCCAAGGGAGGTTGTGTAATCGCTACTGTTAGAGGTTTTTAAGAACAGGTTAGACAAATACCGATCAGGGATGGTCTAAGTATACATGGTCCTGCTTCACTGTGGTAGGCTGGAGCAGATGATCAGGAAAGATGTGGACAAATTGGAGAAAGTTCAAAGAACAGCAACAAAAATGATTAAAGGTCTAGAAAACATGACCTATGAGGGAAGATTGAAAAAATTGGGTTTGTTTAGTCTGGAGAAAAGACAGAGGGGACATGATAACAGTTTTCAAGTACATAAAAGATTGTTGCAAGGAGGAGGGAGAAAAATTGTTCTTAATCTCTGAGGATAGGACAAGCAGCAATGGGCTTAAATTGCAGCAAGGGTGGTTTAGGTTGGACATCAGGAATCATAGAACATCAGGGTTAGAAGGGACCTCAGGAGGTCATCTAGTCCAAACCCCTGCTCAAAGGAGGACTGATCCCCAGACAGATTTTTTCCCTAGATCCCTAAATGGCCTCCTCAAGGATTGAACTCACAACCAGGCCAATACTCAAAACACTGAGCTATCTCTGCCCCCCATCCCTTCCTATCTCTGAGAGTGGTTAAGCGCTGAAATAAATTGCCTAGGGAGATTGTGGAATCTCTATCACTGGGGATTTTTAAGAGCAGGTTGGACAAATACTTGTCAGGGATGGTCTAGATAATACTTAGTCCTGCTTTGAGTGCAGGGGACTGGACTAGATGACTTTCGAGGTCCTTTCCAGTTCTATGATTGTTCTGCCTCATTGATATTACTGGTAATTTGTCTACGGTGTGTGCTTTTTGATCCATTAATTGTTTCAACTGTAAATTTAGTGAGGATATATAAACAAGAAATGTTGGTGTACTTTGCACAGTTAAGTCCTGATAGGTTGGATCAGATAGAATAATGGTTGCATTTTCAAAAGCAGGGACAGGAGATATCACTATGTGTCCTAGTAAAGTATGTTGTTTTGGGGTAAAACACAAATTTGGGTCTGAGAACCTGACACTCCAATTGACCACATAGGTACTTTTAATGATTGGTTACCATACAATATAAGCCGTCTCCATCTTTGGTTACCATCTCCATCAGTGTCTTCCATTTAGTAAGCCTGACAAGGCTTAAAGATGATGGTTAGTTCTGCAGTTGACTCACTCCCTGCAGTCCACACAATGTGGCGTCCACCTCCAACATATTACACTTCCAAAATGTACTGACGCCCCTTTTCAGAGCAACAAACCATCTGTGTGATTTGCCAGGTTTGGATTTCTGTGTGATAGGCCACCAAAGGAGGCACACTGATGTGTTCTTGTAGATGTTGTCTTCAAGGTGACCTGTGGAGTGAACAGCAGCTGTACACATCCTTATCTGGATCAAAGACAGGCAAGGAATGAGACTGTGAATGAGAAATAGAAGGACTTTGCTATCATACAGTTTTTAATTAAACAACAAGTGATGTCCCTAGTCTCTGTTTGCCAGAACCTGGGAATGGGCAACTGGGGATGGATCACTTGATGATTACCTGTTCTGTTCATTCCCTCTGGGACACCTGGCATTGTCAGAATACAGGATACTGAGCTAGATGGACCTTTGGCCTGACCCAATATGGTCGTTCTTATGTTCTAAGTGTCTCGACTGGGATGCGGCACCACATAAAGCCAAACAAATAGATCGTTCCTTCCCATGCTTCTGAAACATTTTGGACAATACCAATTTAACAGTTGCTCATCTTTGATTAAGTCTGGAATATTTCCTAATTCTAAAAATTGCAATGCACTAGCAGTGGTATTTATGCCATATTCGCCAAACACATATTTGGTACTTGTGCTGATCATTATTTAGGTTGAAGGTTGGTTAATCTTAAACTGAGTCTTATTAAACAAATGGGTTATGTCATGCATGTTATAGATAATAAACCTTTCTTCCTGTGACGAACCCTTTATCCCCTGTAATATTAGATTAACCACTTTGTTAGCATTCTCCTGCAGCACATAATTAATGTGTCTACAAATGTGTCAACATGCTTGCAATAGCTGAATTCATCCACATGTGCCAATGGGACAAATCTAATACAACAGGGATATGCATAAATTGAACTTCATTAACCAACACTCCTAGTACAGAAGTTGTTGTAAGTCCACTGGTAGATCCTTGGGTCAGATATGGGCAAGTTACATCACTGTGTATGGGATTATCGTAGTCACAGTCAATTATTGGATCACTGACTAAGATCAAATGTCACATTCAATATACAGCTTTTGATTCCATAAAATATATCTGGACATAAATAAGGCTACTATACATGCCTCATATCATCCTTCATACTCTACTTTGTGTAGTGTCAAACTCCCTCTTGTTATTGAGTTTTTGCAGTTGGCTTTATTTTGCCAAGTGCCATAACATATACTGTGTATAAGGGTAATTGAGCTTATAGGCAAGGAGGCATAGGTTTTACATCCTCCTCCCCTCTGAGTCATAATGCAGGGATAAGATTCTTTTCCAACCACTGGATGGTACTGAGATTAATCCTGCCAATTTACACTCAAAAGTAACATCTTCACCTCTACTTCCCTTAACTTGCTGGATAGGACTATGGATGAACTCTGGCTCAGAGCCCAAGTCTACAATGTCTAGAAAATCATTTATGTTGTCACAGGTTTTCCTGAGTTTGATTGTTCAGTGATTAGCTGGATATATTTCCAACAAACAACAGGAAATTTGGGACTTGGTATCTACCTGACATGTTTAAGGGTATATGGTATATTGTTAGTGCAGTCCCACTAGTCCATGCAGAAAATTTTCTGCACTGTTTTTCCTAGCCAAATCTCTATTTTTTTTTAATCTTTATTAGTTCACAACACTTATTGCAGAATGCATAGTGGTACTCAAAGCACACCATACTTGTAAACGTAGAGCACCACAGAACTCCTAGGTTCATGAAAATACCTAGACATATTTATAAATGCACAGCAAGCTCTACACAATTCCTAACAGCACCCAAAGCTTTAGGAACAGTCCAGTACAGAACAGTACTGTGGTGGACCATTAAAATGCACTTTCAAAGCCTCCCTCAACCTCATAACTCCATGTTCAGTTCTTGTTATGGTCTTAGTGTCTGACTATTGAGAGTCAGCTGAGAGCCACTCCATTTCCACCCTCTAAATCTGGTGACAGCTTTTCTCCCTTTTCCTCACAGATATTATGCAGGACACAGCAGGCAGCTATAACCATTGGGATATTTTTTTTTCCATTGAGATCCAATCTTGTGAGTAATGCCAGCATCCCTTCAATCCACCAAAAGCATGTTCAACTGCCATTCTGCACCTGCTGAGCCAGTAGCTGAATCTTTGTTTGGTGCTGTGGAGGTAGCTGGTGTACAGCTTTGTAAGCCAGGCAAGCAAGGGGTAGGCAGGGTCCCCCAGAATCCTTACTGGCATTTCAATATCACCAATGTTAATCCAGGAAAGAACATACCTACTTGTAGCTTTCAGAGCATGTCTGTATTCTTAAATATGTGAGCACCATGCACCTTCTCTGACCAGCCCACATTGATATCAGTGAAGCGTCTCCAGTCATCCACCGCATTTGCATGACCATAGAAGAGTAGCCCTTTCCATTGATGTACTCTGTGGCAAAGTGGTCTGGTGCCACAATAGGGATGTGTGCGCCATCTACCGCCCCATCAGAGTCTGGGAACCCCATTGCTGCAAATCCATCCATTACATCCTGCACATTGCCAAGCATCACAGTCCTGTGTGTAGCAGGAGACTGTTAATGATCCTGCACACTTGTATGACAATGGCCCCCAATGCACATTTTCCAACTCAAAAATTATTTCCCACTGACCAGTAGCAATCTGCCATTGCAAACTTCCAGAGTGCAACCGCCACTCACTTCTCCACTATCGACGCAACTTTCATTTTGGTGTCCTTATGCTATGATTTTGGCACACGTATCCAGGAACGTGGCCTTTTGCCTCCAAAGTTCTGCAGCTCACTATGCAAACCCACATAACAAAATAATCCCACCAGTCAGTGCTCATTTCTTGGGCCCAGAAGCAGCACTTCATGATCTACAGCTGCTCCATAAATGTGACAAACCACCTTGAATTATTTTTCAGTGTGTCTCTCAGCAAACTGTCCTCCAAGGAATTGTCATGTCAGCCATTGTTGTGGTGCTCCTTAGGGGTCTGCAAATACAGGAGAATCGTATGTCCTGTATTTGCAACATCCATGACAATAGCAAAGAGCTCTGTGGGCTCCATGCTTCTGTCAGAGATGGCAGACAGCAAAGAGTGCCACACAGGTTTGTAGGATTTTTTTTAAAAAAGGCATGAACATTATGGGATATAGATGGCATTAGGGGATGGAGAAAGTTGCATGCTGGGAACTTAACCCCTAACACCCTGAAAGTCCTGGGCTAGTCATTTCTATTCCACAACACATTGTGAGAAGTTTCCAAAAGGCACTGGACCAAAACAGCAGCAAGTGGCACACTGGGGTATCTACCTCTGGCACACCACACTTTGCATCGACACATGCCCCTGCTGGTGAATATGTGCAGTGCCAATTAAAGCAGCCAGTTATGTGTAAGGGGATTGTTGGCTCTTTAATTAAACTTAGTGGGAGTTTTTTTGGCTGGCCCTCTCCCAGTACCAAAAGAAAGGGGGAGGTCTGAAGAGAAATCAGGATCCTAAGTCCTCAGGGCCAATGGAGAGAGGCCAGCACTCCAAGTCAGCCCGATTGACAGGACAGACAGGCCAATGAGGGAGGAAGGAGCCCAGGGACCCATCCTCCATGTGAGCTGGAGCTACCTGTGCCAGAGAAGGGCAGAGCTAAGGAGACAACAGCAGTAGCCAGAACCAGAGGAGCCAGACCTGGAGCAGCACAAACCAGCTGCGCAAACAGGGAGTTGGGGCTGAACTGCTGAGGGCCAGAGCAGGGATAGCAGATGCCGGCTGTGCCACAGGTAACACTGAAGCCGGGTGCACTGAGTGGCTGTGGAGAGCAAGGTGGGACCTTGGCCTGAGAGGGTCCAGCAGAGGGAGATGTTGCCAGATAAGAGGGACTTTAAGGCTGGACTCTGGGAGCAGGGGACATGAATCTGACAGGAGAGCTAATACTGGAGAGAAGGGTGCCTGCAGGTGTGAGGCCACCGCCAGAGCAGGTGACCTATCTACGGTATCACCACCGTGGAGCCAGATCCTGGGAGAGAGGCCTGGGATGGGTAAGGAATAACCCGTGAATTTTCTTGAGTTCCACAGTTTGCTGTTTACAGTGTTCCCTGTGTCCGCAGGGTGGGACCCCTTGATCCTTTAACCTTTTCCACTTTTTTCCTTATTTTTCTTACAATCTTTGTTTAATAAATTGTATTTCATTTGAACTTAATGTAGTGATCAGTGGATCAGGGAAGTGGACAATGTGGAGAGAGTACCACAGAGTGGGGACACTCTAGCCCCTGTCCCAAGTGATCACAAGACTGGGGGTTAAGCCTCCCAGGAATCCTGGGACCTGCTTTGTTGGGGTTATGAGGGCTCAGCCACATGGGAGAGTGGAAAAGGTCAGGCAGGCCTCCAGGTAAAGGAAATTGGAGCGAGGACTCAGAGCCTTTCACTACTGGATTCCACTGGGGTAGTGCAGAAGACAGGAAAGTTCCCCCACAATAGCGGGACCCATTCCTCCACTTGCATATATATGTGTCCAAGCGACATACAAACTTTGGTGGCTGTATGTCAATGTAACTTGTGTCAACTAAAGATTGTAGCACAGACATGGCCTGTGAGAGACCAACAGAGAGAGAAAAATCCATATCTTCTTTCTTCATTACCTTTTGTATGAAAAATAGTGAAGCTGTTATCCTACTCTGCTGAAAAGGTGTTCCATGGAAACCAGATAATGAGAGCAAAAAAAACCCTCAATCATAAGTCCTCCATTAAAATTTTATTCTATTCAAGAACTGCATTCACTCAACCCCCAGATGGATGATGGCTGAGTGCTCCCATTGAGCCACCTACTTTTGCTTTTATTAGCTGACAAGAAAATCAGCAAGCCCGGTGCTGCTGTGAATGAACAGCCCAGTGCAAAGAGGCTGCAGCATGACTGCAAATCCTGTGGCTTCAAGAAAGATGCACATATTGTATGAAAAATTCTAGTCCTTGCAAGTCAGACCCCAGGCATTCACTTTGTTGCATTACAAAACTATATGGCTTAAAAAAGGTTTACGGGAAAAGTTATGCATTACCAGCACTTGCCTATTAGCAGCCAATAGCATACCAGCCAGACGCAAGTGTAGATGTAAATATCCTGGATAATTGTTGTCCTCAGTTCTTGTCCCCAGAGATCCTAGCCTGCTATTTCTGTAGTTCTGAAAAGTGCCAGTGAGATTGGTGTTTTTGCCCGAGTAAAGCTGAGTAAATACTAAGCAAGCACTACAGGATTTACTTTGTAGGCCTTGCTCATATTTTATGTACATGTATGAGTGCGCACGTGCGGCGTACCCCCTGAGGGGTATCCCCTTGAGGTTACTGATCAGGACTTTAAAAAACACCTGAGACAAGACTACCACCAGATAATCCATCCCAGGTTTTAGACTGAACGTAGCACACACTCAGATGGTGCTTTGGGAATTTCATTAGTACTATGGGGATATTCATACGGTGCAGGTAGGATCATTAAAAAAGGCCCTATGGTGAGCTGAATTTAAATTCTGTGTTAGTTTCTTTTGTTTTGCAGCACCGATTACATTAGATCACATTTCTTATATGCCACCCCCAGAGTTTCCCATTTCAATATGTTGCAGATTTTGTATCAAACACACGTAATTGGAGGAGGCCAGCTACATACTTTGGCAATTGGATAGAGCACTGAGGTGGCCTCTGAGGCCTGTGTGTTTCCTCAGGCGTTTGCCCGAGGAGGAGACAGTTTGAAGGTCTTGTATTTAATTTAAAACTGAGCACAGCTGGCAATTAGAAGACTAGCTTTCCATTGCTAGCCAGTGTCAACAACCAGTAGTTGGAAAGCATATTTCTCCACAGTGTTTGGTCTTATTAATTGGAAAAAAAAAATAATAAAGATAAAAGAGTGTCCACCCAGAAATGCCAACCCTCCCTCCCTGTAGTTGAGCAACAAAGACAAAAGCAAACTGCTATGGTAACAATAGCTGCGTAAAGATGAAAAGAAATACGACTGAAGTTCCCTCTCTCCCCCACTCCCAATCTGAGGTCCTCCAGAACCAGTTCCTTATACTAATAAGGACTCATTAATGACTCATTTTTAAAAGAATAAGTGCATGCTCTTTCATCTTGAATGCTGATTACCTGGTAACGATAAATATAGCCCTGTTCAAACAAAGTGTGATCAGGATTTAGAATGAACTGAACACACACTATGTATAAGGAGAAAGAGGTTACTGGTCTAAAGACATTAAGTTCTTTTTCCTAAACAGTGACTGAAAGCCAGACTCGGGTAATGGCCAGATCCTGCAAGGTGCTGAGCACCCATTACTGCTACTGGCATCAATAGGAGTGGATGACACTCAGCCCCTCATCAGAATTGCTCAAGTAGGGTTTTAAATGAGTAACTTAAAGTTTAACTAATGGGCAGCAGCGCATGACTCTGTGGTCTTATCTCTTCTGTTTCTTATCCATTACCATTCTGGCCTGATTGTACTAATCCTTCTGGTTACCAGCCCAGCCACTCCAATTCTGTACAGAAAACCATTTCTATTTCCCCTCCTTTTACTAAGCCCTCCCTAAAAACAGGATCTCATACAAACCTGATTTTCCCATAAATTTGATTTGAGGTGCACTGTCAAGTACAGCAGGTTTCTTGCCAATGACTGAGGTCCAGTTTACACTATAAATTACATCGGTATAACTACCTGACTATGGGGTGAGAAAAATCCAGTTATAAGCAACCTAACCCCTGGTCTAGACAGCGCTATGTCAAAAGATGGGCTTCTCCCATTGACACAGCTCCCCCTGTCTCACAGAGGTGGATTAACTATGCCCACAGGAGAAACTCACCCATCGACATAGTAGCGTCTTCACTGAAGTGCTAGCCGCTGCAGCATTTTAAGTGTAGACCTGCCCTGAGTGACTGATGCCAGTACTCACAGTTGGCCTGCAGCACACGTACACTACACGCTTGGTTATACCCACCTGACAGCACAGGGCTCACCCTTCTCTGTAGGCCCAATTAAGAAGAACAATGGGTTTATCCCTGCAAACCAAACAGGTCATCAGTAAAATAAAAATGTCCAATATTTTGGTTCCTGGGGATTTTCCAGCATGTTCTGCTGTGCTGTTTAAAAGGCCAGCTGGCTCCTGACAGAAATATTTCCAAACACACACATCCATTAAGATTAGTTGTCAGCTACTATAAAAAGTTGTTTTTTTTTTAAATGTCAAATTACTGGTCAGACTGACTCGTATTTTTGTCCATCAAAAATAAATGCGTGTTGTCTGGGATATACTAGGAGGTTGTGTCTGTATTTTGCTTAGTATTAAATTGAAATGTAAATACACTTTAAATAAAAATATTCACATGTCCAATTAAATTCTAGCTTGTATTTGCAGAGTAACGGACTGAATCACTGTGATTTCCTGAAACACAATTCTATAGCAGCACTAGCCTGAGGCTGCAGGATCAGTTACATCAGTGAGAAGATGCTCCTCAATCGTCTGTCACCTGCAATCCCTCCTCCACTTAAAGAGGGGCAGGAAGTTTCGGCAGAACCATCTTCCTTCCGCTAAGAAAAGATAGATTGACTGATGGATAAGCTGGAGGAGGCAGCTGGCGGTGGCACTGAGCTGAACACTGTTTTGCTTGGAAATCTTGAATATACCAATAACATTGGCTTGTGGGTTCAATGTGATGAATCACTGCAGCTGATTGTCAGTCTGGTCAGGCTAGAAGCAGCATGCATGGGTCTGGTTATTAATCCAGATAAAACTAAGTTCCTGGCCATTACCATCAAACAGCATCCAGCTCCAGACTACAAAGCAGCTCAATATTAACCTGTCCAGATGGGCAGCTGTCACATAGTTGGGAAGCATCTTAGACAGTGCTGGAGAATGCTCAAAGAAGGAGGATGTCTATATAGCAGCAGCTGCAGCCATGTTTCAGAAGGTCCTTTGGCAGCCTCTGTGGGTACGTCATAACATCAAGCTGAGTCTCTATGGAACCCACAGTTATACCAACTCTATTGTACAGAAATGAAATGTGGACTCTCAGGAAGGCTGAGGAACTCTGGATTGACATTTTCTATTCTCGTCATCGCCGTCAGCTCCTCCGTATCAAGTGGCAGGACTTGATCAGAAAGCCGGATACATGAAGCTAAACGCCATCAGCACAAGTTTGGTTTCTGGGGCTTCCTTGGTATTGACTTATTTTAAGACTGAAAGATGAATGAATTCTGAAGCAAGTGTACCAAGGAATGCCGCCACATGGCTGGCAATCATACGGGCACCAAATGTTTTGGTGGCACAAGACTGTAAGTTTGGAACATAAACTGAATATACAATCACATTATGACCATTCTGGATGTAGCTCAATTTTCAGGAAGCCATGTCCATTTGGGATTTACCATGATGATGTTGGCGGAAGAAAATTCTACCCGTGTATTTGCCTTGGATGAATGAAGTTCAGGAGGCAGGTTCAGTTGAGATGTAAAAGTAAGAAACGTTTCTAAATACAAATGCTGATTAAGAAGTATGCTCTTAATGTTACAAAGCTGAAGAAGAAAGTCTGCCTAAGAGAGTAGGGGTCTCATTCTCCTCTCCCTTACATCAGTGTAAATCAGGACTAATTCCACTGAAGTCATAGTTGGGCCAGCATACAGCTAGGGTAAGTGTGGACCCTCAGGACTTACGCATTGGTTACAAATCTGAGTGAGGATACTGCAAGTCAAACTACATTCTCAACTCCCAGTTATTGTGACCTCTTCTCCCAGGGCCAAGTGCCCACTGCTCCTGCTGCCTTCAATGAGAAGCAACAATGTTGAGTGACTGGCAGGATCAGATGCTTCATTGGGAGTCCCATGCAGAATGACTGCAGGGCTGGAATCCCAAGATGCTTTTGCCTGGAATAGGTGAAGATGGGATCCAAGAAATGTTTCAAATGTTTTGTTTGATTCAGTGAAAGGCAGAATGTCCCTTATAAAAGTGCAAATCATGTCATTACACTCCATCAAGTAAATACGTCTTTATGAATATTTTTAAAATGCTAATTATGCAAATATGCACTCAGGGAATTTTAAAATATGGATCATTAACCTAACAGCATTTCTGTGATCTGTTGAGTGAATACCTATCCAAGGAGGGTAATCAACCCACCAGAGCAGCAGTGACACAGGTGCAGCTGGGCATTCTTGGATATGGCAGTGCCTCGCACGTGATGGTAATTTGCAATGGTTCCGTTTGATTCAGTACTTAGAGTTTTCTGAGTTCTTGAGTCATTTCCATAACAGGCTGCAATAGCTCCAAAAGAAGAGGGTCTGGGCCTGGAAGTCAAGCTGCATCTGCTGCAGCAACCATACCTAATCCAAATGCTAATGCTCCAGGAAATCACTGCTAAAAAAACATCATTTTGTAGCTTCTTTTCTCAATTAAGTTTTATGTTCACCTCACCCACCCCCAAAGTGCCAAAAGGTGCATAGTCCAGACGTGGTGGTAATGATGGTGGGAGAAATTACTAGAATGGCACCGTGGTATATTATCTGTTCTCAGTATGTTTTCCTCACAGGATTCCAGGCAGGGGACTGAACTCTATGACCTCTCGAGGTCCCTTCCAGTCCTAGAGTCTATGAATCTACCAAGAGTCGTGTGGATTACAGTGAATCCACCAAAGGCCATTGTTTAGCCTGAGGCTCTCACCATTATGTGCTCTCCACATACTTCAGAGTGGGGAAGCTCCAACGGAGGAACCCAAGCAAATGAATGGTGATTTAGTCAACATTGCCTCACACCAGGAGAGTATCGCAAGGCCCTACATTTTTTAAACTGTTAGCTTTGCAGAGACAGTACAGTTGAAGAAAAAAAAAAAAAGGATGTAGTCTCTCCTGCCTCTTTCATTAACAATAAAATAACCAGCCAATTCCTAATTCCAGAACCACAGGTGCTGGTGCCAATTTACAAAGCGGAAAGAAAACTCCTCGATTTCGAGAGCCCAGGCTGAATTTACAGTGCAGTGTGATGGAGTGGACTCACCACTGAGATGCCTCCTGCTGGCTGTCCCTGGGATTAGCTGTGCTCACCAGTGCACTCTCTTCTGGTGATGTCTTGCCACCATCTCTTCTGCTCCAGGACTCACATTACTCCCAGGACCTCAGTGTCCTCTTCATGACACAGCCCTCCGGCCGTGTACCACTCTGTTCCCCCACCCCCTTCTGGGGGGAATGTACCACAGTCCAATGGTCCAGCTCCTTCCTCAGTGGCAATTGGGAGTGAGGGGGGAATCCAGACCCTCCCATTATTCTAGGTCCTGGCTCAGGGACCCCACAGCTAGCAGCCACGTGCTGTGTCCCCTCTAACCGCTCAGTTCATTTCCCTGGGCCACTTCCCCACGACCCCCAGCACCTTCTTCGGCCTTACCTCAGGTCCTCAGCCTACCAGTCTTAGCAGCTAGCCAGGAGCTCTCTCCAGCTTTCCTAGCCCCTGCTGGCAGCGCTGCTCTGTCCAGCACTGTGCCTTCCTCCTGCTAGGAGCCTGATGTTCCCTCCTCAAGTTCCAGGCAGCTACTGAAGCTGCTCTGCCCAGAAGCTCTTCTTATATGGGCCTGCCAGGCCCTGATTGGCTGCTCCTCTCAGCCCTACTCTGATTGGATGCTTCCTATGTATCCTCCCTAGGGCTCTATTAACCCCTTAGAGCCCAGTGTGGGACAAGTGCTTCATCACATGCAGGCATGTCAAAAATAAATGCTTTGAGGATGTGAGAACTGAGTAAATTCTATATGCAAGTCAAGGGCAGGAAATACATCCTGAGCACCAAGATGACATTTGTACATTCACCTTGCTGATTGCAGGCCAAATGTCCTGACAGTTTGGGTGAAATGCATCCCTGTTCAGAGGGCTAGCCACTAAGTCTGGGCACCATTTAAATCTTCTTTTAAGACTCATATTTAAAAAGACCATTATGATCATCTAGTCTGACCTCCTCCATAAACACAAGTTGTAAAGTTTCACCCAGTAATTCCTGCATCAAATCAAGTAATTTGCAGTTGAACTAGAGCATTTGTTTTAAGCAAGATATCAGTGGTGCCTGTGCCTAGAGCTAGCCCTTTGCACAGTATGAATTTCACCCCTTAGGTACACACTGCCATGCACTGACTTCACACAAATACCTAGATAGCCACATTTGTGTGTGCAAGTACCCAACCTGAGAGCACAGTAGAGTAAATGTACACCTAAAAACTGTCTGGAAATCTGGTCCGAATTACAGGACTAGTCATTTGCTAAATGTCACCAGAGCGCCAATAAAAGCTTCTGAAACACTACAGATTGATTCTGATTTTCCTCCATTTCTTATTCAGCTGTTCCAAATTGGAGTGGGCCCAATTCTGACCTCAGATACTTGGCTGCAATATTCATGGATTTCAATGGGGGATCACCGGATGAGTAAGGACAGAATTGGGTCCATTATTTTTAGAAATGTCCTGGCTGAGATTTTTATATGCTAAGTCTCAGTCCTGAAAGTACTTGTCTACAATGGAAATGTTGATGCAAATGTAAACAGCAACACTAAATGTTTTAGAACACCATTCAATTCCTGAGCTGAAGACCTACAGTTTCAAGTGGCCATGACTAGTCATTCTATTAGGCAAATTAAGTCTACTTAGCTGATGTCTGAATTATCTCCCTCTCCCTCCCTAGCTCCATTTACAGCAAATTTTAGTAGAAGAGCAACAACAGTTAAGTATGCTTTCCTCATTAGGACAAAAATGATCTTTATAAAGAGCTGCTACAATATGTTAAGTATCTTTTCATAAAAATACCCATTCATTCCTACATTAAGGGCATGGCAAATCTCAATGGGAAAGTCATGACAAAATAATATACAAAATGAAGCAGTCCATCCTATGCAAAATGCTATCCTAGTCAAAATGACCAATTTCATCTCTTTCTTCCAAATCACCCATTGCAGGTGCAAGTTCTCAATGAGATCAGTATGCAGAGAATATACCTGACTGCCCCATCACAAAAGTAATTTCACAGAAAAGTGTTTATCAGCAGCAGCGCCTGTGCTTTCAAAATTTGTTCTCCCCATGGTAGGTAGCCAGTGATCAAACTTTTTTTTTTTTTTTGCAAGAGAGATGGTTTTAAACTACAGACTTGCTTTATGCTTTCTTACAAGATATGATTTAGGACCAGATCCTGCTTCCATTACAGCTAACAAAATATTCACCACTGATTTCAAAGGGCCAGATCCCACATACACATACCTTGTCTCATGTGTGAAAACCTGAGGGAGGGGACTTTTCCCAGGGAAGTCTCTGTGAGGATTCCCTCACAGTGACTGCTCCTCAGCATGCTGTTTGAGAGAGAGGAAAGGGTTGGTCTCCCTATATTTAAGGTTTTGGGGCCCACCCCAAATCATAGCAGATCGTCTGGGATTTATGGGAGGTCAGGACCACCTCCCTGATGGCCCTATACCCCTGAACCAGCCCTAGGGTCTGGCAGCCCTTCCAGCAACCTGACATTACAGCTCCAATGGAACTGTGCTGCCAGGGACTTCGCTCTGTTTGCAGCTACCCCCATGTCCCTCAGGGATCTCCAAGGATAAAGTAAGAGTGTCTGGGCTGGGAAGGGAGATGATAAATATCACTCAGCCCATGTTCTGCAGCATCTTAACAGTCTGCGTGGGGGGCGGGGGCTAATTACCACAGAGACACATGAGCATCCCTTCTCCACTAAGAAGGCAAGATCCAAGCATGGAAAATGCCCCTACAAGCAAACTGAGTCTCTTCTTACACCTCCCAGTCTGGCCCCAAGAGAGCAGAAGCAGGCTCCTAGTCCCTACAACAAAGGGTGTGCCACACCTATCAGTGTGCTTTGATGGATAGAAAAGATATCCTGCAAGGCAAGCACTGAGCTGTCAAAGGTCAACAGTTTAAAAAATGCTACCCTTCTTGTCAGAGTGAGCTACCAACGTGCATATGTTTCCTGTGAAATAGCTACACTCTGAGCCAAGCACGCTAAGGGCCAGATCCTGCAAACTCTTACTCACAGTAGTCATCACAGGGGGCTACTTATGCAAGTGCTTGCTGGATCAGGCCCTCGATGTCGTGCCTGTGGTACATGCATTTCACATCTGAGGAGGAGAGTCTGCAAACTCAGAGAGTCAGCTTTAGCAGCAAGTGCATTTCCTCTACAAGCTGCCAGCAAACCTGAGAAACCTCAAGCCACAAGGCTGGGAGGGGCCCTGGGAGCACAGTCGAACGGACCAGCACTTGCTTTTAATGAGAGAGTCCCATGAGACAAATTTTTTAGACAGCATTTCTGCCAGAGCATTTTGTGCAATTGCATTTTTTCCCCGATGCTGGGCTCACTGTCCTGATTCATTATTACTATTTCATCTTTCTCTAACATTACTGACATCAAAGCAGTGAGTGTCTCTAGCTTCCACCCCTGCATTCAGGCCATCAGACTACACAGCCTCCATCCCTGAGTTTCCAGGAATGGTGTAGGCAACTGAGGGATACTTCCACCTCAGACACCAACTCTGCTTGTGCAGATGCTGTTACAGCGTTAATTAGGAGGAAATAGAAATACAAGGCGAAGGCTCCAGGGGGTTATTTTAAAAGACAAATTTACATGCATATTTGCATCTACAAAATTCATCAGAATCAACCCATAAGTATTGTAAGAATAGGCCATCTCCTCAGAAAAAAAACGTAACATGTTAAAAATACTTACCAGCTGGAATAGAGGGAGGTTCAGCTCCCAGCAACAAGGTACAAAATGGCCACTGTAGGGCTTCTTCAGGGCTTGATTCTGCTAAATTTAAAGGGCCAATCCCAAGAAGGCATAATGTAAAAACAATGCATATGAAACAGCAACCCTGCACTAGAGAGACGGATTAGGCTGTTACAGAGGAGCATGTGGCTGTGAATGATCTGCTTCTTTACGCTACCACTATCTATGGGAATATCTATGAGTGTAGATATATACTCATATGGGAAATTACCATCCCGTAACTTAGAGTTAAGGTTGTTAGACTTATTACCCCTCTAACGGAAGCCTAAACATTATAGACAGATCTCTTTCAGAGTCTCCATTTGCAGTCTGACACTAGATCTCACCTATACACACACACACACCAACACAAAACCTCATACAATATATTTTATGAAAGCCACACCAGATGTATACTAATCTTCAAAACACAGAACCAGCCCACATGGTCAGAGTTAAGGCTTGTGTTAATTGCTCAGAATGAGGGTGCCGATACATGGTCTGTGGGTGGTGGAAGCAAAGTGGCTGAGGTTGAGAAAGGGAACTGATTTGGGAGGTCGCACTTCAGGTGCTGAATGACTTACCATTTGTTGTTCCCTTGCTTTTTAGATCTGTATTGCTGGAGTAAGCTATCTAGCAACATAAACTCTAAGTTTTTGTGGGAGAATATACAAGTAGATAACAGAGAAAAAGTACCATAGCGCAGACAGGGCCTATTCAGAAACATCTCCCAGCTAGCGGCTGAAGAGTGAATGGGGCTTATAACTGCTCATTCTGGGTCCTTAAGGCATCAGCTATATGCATTCCATTGGAAACAACCCCAGTCTGTTCTCTGCAGTAGCTGGCCCAATGTCTTTTAAAACAACCTCAGCTTTGTTAATGTGGCCAAATCAAAGTGCTTTCTTAACTACCACAATATTCCTCTTCTAAGAATCTGTGTCCTATTATACACTGACCACTGTTTTAAACACATGTTCTGGTCTAATTATAACTCCTTAGAAGAACATTCAAAATGTATAACTCTCAAATATGCCATTGATAGTGTAACATATTTGGGGGGCTTTCCACAGCCAACATGAGCAGGGAACATCTTCTGGATTCCAATAGAGCCCCAGCTGCCCTGACCACCACCTCATTTGGGAGAAACCACACAAAGGGGCTGGGCCCAATTTAGCCAGTTTAAAGAACCAGCCCTCAAGAAACACATTGTTTCCTGGTGAGATGAATAATACCACCTCTCTCTCGTATACAGCAATTTCATCAACTGAGGTAAACACAATTATTCCCTGGGGCACAGGAAGGTAACGAGTCTTGACTGAGGTGACAGAAGCAGAACCTCGCTCTCTGGTGTCTCAGTCCACAGCTATACCCTGCAACAGGCTTTCTTGCCTGCTTCCTTAAACAGGTATGTGAGCAGAATTAATTTTAAGGCTATTAAGTCTTTTTACATGCTGCAAAGTATCAAACCTATGATGAATGAAGAAAGAAATACGTTTTGCTATACACCTCTACCCCAATGTAACGCAACCTGAGATAACACAAATTTGGATACAACGCTGTAAAGCAGTGCTCCGGGGGGGCGGGGCTGCGCACTCCAGCGAATCAAAACAAGTTCGATATAATGCGGTTTCACCTATAACGTGGTAAGATTTTTTGGCTCCCGAGGACAGCATTATATCGGGGTAGGGGTGTACTTATAACAGTGGCTCTTTGCTGTTATCACCTGGATCAGTAAGCGAGCTATAAGAAGTCTCTCTTAGCTAATATATTCTTCACTGAGTTAAATACATACCAGATTTGCACCCCCACAACAGGAAAACATTCAAGGCTATATTCTTTTCTAGATGTACAGGGCTCTACCAGTGTAACTCCCATTAGTGTTAATGATTCTAGGGAATCTATTCCTGCATCTGACGAAGTGGGTATTCACCTAAAAAAGCTCATGCTTCAATATGTCTGTTAGTCTATAAGGTGCCACAGGACTCTTTGCTGCTTTTAATGATTCTAGGGTTGACAGTAATACACTATAGACCTAATTTAGAATCATATAAAATTCTTACAAGTATTTCGGATGGATTTAGTCGATTCACCATAGAACTAATTCTTTACTTTCAACCACTAATCTTCTTCCCACCCTCCACCCCCTCCTAATACTATGTTTTGAGGCAAAGTCAGAGTGCCTAATTTGTGCTGGTACTGTAAATATTTATGAAAATTGTGATTTAATGAGAACAAAACATGTTTTGGCACAGTGGTTTGGATTCTCATATGAAAGTGCAGGGCTTTGGAGCACACATCTCATTAGCATTAATATGAGTTGCACCAGTTAAAGTCCCAAACATCAAGATGAGGAAACAATGTTATGCATTGCAGGAGATACTTCCTTCCCCTGATCTCCCCATTTTCAAGAGTAAAGCAAATCCAACATATTGTTCTTTTTCTAATTAAAGTATTAGCTAGAAAAAATAAAATCTTTGTTGCAAATAAGGTATTCATTCTCTAGAGAAACTAGTATTTTACCTAAGACTGATAGCAATTCTACAAAGTCACAATCATTTGAAACATTTGAATAATCGCATTCCTTTCTGACTATGGCTCTCAAATATATGAGAGAGAAATTAGGAATGTCATTTAAAGAGCCAGGGCTGCATATAGGAAAAGGAGCAATAAACACTCAGATTGGTCATTTTAGAATGTGAGATTTGTTTCAAATCCAATTGCTCAGTGAGGGACAATTTCGGAATGAGGAAATACTGATGTGTCTATCAGCTGTTGGCCAGACACTACAGCAGACTTAACCACCTACTACTATAGTCCTCTATTGGTTGGCTGGACTTGCTACATAGACCCCACACATTGCCACAACAGATTTAAATTGGGATACCACAAGTTAGAAGGCATTGGATCTATCTGTCCTGGCCCGTAGAGCAGGGGTGGGCAAATTTTTGGCCCAAGGGCCACATCGGCATTGTGAAACTGTATGGAAGGCCAGGTAGGGAAAGCTGTGCCGCCCCAAACAGCCTGGACCCCACCCCCTATCCACCTCCTCCCACTTCCCGCTCCCATCAGAACTCCCTACTATCCAACCCTCCCGCTCCTTGTCCCCTGACCGTCCCCTCCTGGGACCCCCGTCCCCATGCAACCCCCCTGCTCCCTGTCCCCTGACGCCCCAACCTCTATCCATACCCCCACCCCAATACGGGCCCCCCAGGACTCCCATGCCTATCCAATCCCCCCTGCTTCCTGTCCCCTGACCCGTATCCACATCCCTGCCCAAACCATCCCCCGGGACTCACACACCTATCCAACCCCCCCACTCCCCAACCCTTACCATGCTGCTCAGAGCAGCAGAAGCTCACAGCCACAGTGGAGCCAGCCACACTGCCCACGCTGTCCGGCAGGAGCAGCAGGCCAGAGTGCTGGCAGCATGGCACACTGAGACTGCGGGGAAGGGGGGAGAGCAGGGGAGGGGCCGGGGCCTAGCCTCCCCGGCCAAGAGCTCAAGGGCAGGGCAGAACAGTTCCGTGGGCTGGATGTAGCATGTAATTTGCCCACCTCTGCCCTAGAGGCTAGATCCACAGAAGGATTTAAGCAGCTAAGTCCAAAATGTAGATCCTCAAACCCATTGCTTATCTGGCTTCTATATTCCTGCCAGTAATGTCCCCTAGCTGCCTACATTTCTGCCAGTGCACATAGAGAAAGCCACTTAAGTCTGGATACCACTGAGCTACTCAGCACCTAAGTCACACTGAGATGCTCAAAGTAGGCATTCTCCTGTGGGCTCAATCCAGCAGGTGTTCTGAGGCCATGTACCAGGCTGGGCCTCACACAAAATGGGGCTGCTCCACCCCCACCCTCACTTATATGCTATAGCTCAGTTATCAGCACACTGAGGTAGGAGACCCCAGTTCAATCCCCACTCTGCTTGAGCCAGATCAGGGCTCCCCCAAGTGAGTGTCTTGACCACCAGGTTATAGGCTATTCTGAGTGAGTGGCCTTATCACTCTTTTCTATTGAAGTAGTTCTGCTGTGTACAAAACACTTGGAAGTTAACTGAGGCAAGAAGAGGGAGAGAATCTATAACCCAGTGGTTAGAGCGCCCACAAGGGGGACTCAGGGTCTAGCCCCTATTCCAGTACCTAGATGAATATTTTTACAAAATGAAAGATCTTCAACTGGAAAGCTTAAGCAAAAGTGCTTCAGTGGTTCAGGTGCTCACCTGGGCTCAAGTCCCTACTACAGATCAGGCAAAGTGATTTGAACCCAGATCTCCCACCTTCTGAGTGAGTGTTCTCACCACCATAGGCTATAACAGAAAGAAACATCGTGGGTGCTCAGCACCCACTGGCAACCCTGTGGATCAGTGCCTCCCCATCCTTCCCGCCGCTGGCCTGCCGATCAGCTCCTTCCCCTCCCTCCCAGCGCCTCCCACCAGCCACAAAAGGCACTGGGGGACAGTGAGAGGAGTGGGGTCAGGAAGAGTTTGGGGGAGGGGGTGGGAAGAGGTGAGGCAAAGGCGGAGCAGGGGCAGGAAGATGTGGGGCTAGGGTGGGGGCTTGGGGAAAGGATGAAGCAGGGCTGCCTAACTCTCTCCATGCATTGAATAGGGACCCCTGAGTGCCAACTTGGGGTGGATTTCACTAGGCAACAGGACAGCTAACAATTAGTCATTGCAATGCTGAGTCTAAGTCCCCTTTGTGGCTTTAGCCCTAGAAGCATGCAAAGCTTGTTTCAGCCGGGCCTCACTCTTATACATCTTTAAGAATAAAGGCCCCAAGCCTGTTAAATGCTGAGGCCCATTAGTTTCCACTGACTCGGTAAGGCTTCAGCATAAAGACAGTGTAGTCCAGTGGAGCAGGCCCAGACCTCTAAATCAGGAGAAGTGCGCTCTGTTCCCAGTTCTGCCACGAAGTCACTGCACACGCTTGCAGTGTGTGTCTCTATCCACCCTATTTTACAACTGGGGAAACTATTGGGCTTCCTTTGAGATCTACAGAGGAAACAGTGCTAGGTAAGTGTTAATAATCAGCAAGTATTGGTTGAGTGAGAGGGGCCCTTCACAATTGGCACCACCCCTACACTGTGTTGTCCATCAGCAATCAGGGACCAAGATCAGTATGAAAAGGTAATACTGTCTCTTTCAGTCAGTGAAATAGCACTAATTGAAAATTGCACTTGACCAGATGACATGAGATGGAGAGCATCTGTTTCAAATGCTAGATAAAAATCAAACGTAACCAGCATTAAACAACTCATCCAGTTTTAAATCTGGGTACAGCGAAATTATAACCAACACTGGTCATGCCTGTGATAACAGGTAATCTAACGAAACAGTTTCCATCATAATCCCCTTAATGTTCTGCTGTGTTTAAAAAGATGGGTCTGGATTTAACAAAGGAATGATGATTTGACAATTACATACAGAGTGTGTGCAAGAGAAAATCATGTCATATCAACAGGTATGCACTTAAAAATACAGGTGCTGCACAGCTAGTTGAGTGTGCACTTAAAGCCAACAGAATTCTGTCCAGGTATGCCAATGACAAATTTGCCCCACTATGTAAGTGTGGGTATAGTGTACCACTATTCAATTCTATGCAAAACACAAATGCTCATGTAACAGGTGCATAAGGATAAAGGTGTGGAAGCGAATTACAAGTGGGTCATTATAATGACTAAGTAACTGAGTGACCTTTTTATAAATTCTAAGTAACCATTGCAATGAAGCCACAGTTAGAAACAAATCAGGAAACAGAGTGCGCCATTCTGTAGCCATCACAGGCAGAATTTATGAAAAGTCCTCAGACTTTACCACATACCTGCTGAGACTGACTGCTTAAAGCTAGAACTGCATTACATCCTTTAGCCAAAGAACCAGCTGATGCACAGTTGTCGTAGCTTTCTACTCAGGTTTGAACCTTAGCATTCATAAACTGACAAGCTAGCATGAACCCTCTAAGCTTAATTACCAGCTTAGATCTGATATCGCTGCCACCAGCCAGGAATTTCCAGGGCCTATCCCTTGGTCTCCCAAAACGTTCCTGGGGAACCCAAGACTCGATGCACTGATCTTACAACAAAGGAAATAATCTCCTCTCTTGTCTCCTCTTATCCCTCCCAAGGCTTCCCCTGGAAGATAACAGCGTCAAGTCTTGAAACACAAGCACCGAGAGATTACGTATCTCTCCCCTCTTCTTCCTGAGGCTGTTCAGGATCCACCTCCGAGATAACGCCAAGAGATATTCCTTCCTTCGTTCTTAGAACTACCAGGAAAACTAAACAGGTTTAAAAGACTTTATCATAAAAGAACACATAAATGGCCCATCAAAGTTGACAATACAGGGTCAATTGCTTAAAAGAAAAGAATAAAACTTATTCAAAAAGAAATAAAATTTAACATTCCAGCATACTACAACACTGTAAATACAAAAACGAATAAAAGCCTATTGTTTAATACCTGTATTACAACTACAAGGAACAGAAGATGAAGCTTGAAGATAGAAGATCCTCTTCATAGCCGAGAGACAGACAAAAGACACAAACCCAAAATTCGCCTCCCTGAGCTTTGAAAACTCCGGTTTCCTGATTGGTCCTCTGGTCAGGTGTTTGGTTCCCTTTGTTAACCCTTTACAGGTAAAAGAAACATTAACCCTTAGCTATCTGTTTATGACAACAGTATTTTTAAAGAAGGACATGCCTAAGTGGGTGCCACACAAAACATCTGTTATCCATCTAACTATGGGCCTAATTCCACAAGCCTTGACTTCTATATGCAATTTTGTTAAAGTCAAAGACGCTATTTTTGTTAAGACGCCTCATGGAACTAAGGATTTTGCAGGATAGGGGCACAGTTGGATCTGGACCCAATTCTTCCAACCTTTCTAATTTACTTACTCACAAGAGTATGGATACCTCAGAGGGTCTATTCTCATCAGTACTATTCAAAGTGAACAGGAGTGACAGAAGAGACCCCTGGATTAGCAGGAAAAGGCTTCGACTAGACCAATCACAATAACAGATTTTGGCATCCTTTTTAGCCCAAGTCTGAACAGACAGGTAGAACTAAGGGTCTCCAGTCCCCACAGGCTGTTTGTCCTGGTTTGGTCTGAGACTCATTAACAAGGCAGTCTTGGAAAGCTGGCACTGCTTGTGGGCACAAAGGGCCAGATTTAAGCACTTTGAGATGCAGATAGACAGCTAGCGAGATTTCCCCAGTGGAAGTTGGGCACCTAGACAGTTTTGAAAATCCCAGCAGGAGCTAAAAAAGGTGCACAGTCTCCCCATGGGGCTAAAAGAGGGATTCGCAGAAGCTAGCATACTGAGCCTCCTGAACTAGCCCATAGAAAATGCTGAGAAGAGGGGTGGGGCCTACGTTCCTAAGTCAAGGCCAGAGGATTCACAGCTGTGACCCTCGTCCGGAAGTTAGGTGCTTCAGCCAGGTCAGTCCTGTCTCAAAAAAATTAAGGGGGTTCCGTTGTTCGCACCCCCTTAACCAATTACACCAGTGGTCACGACACTTACTTGGGATATGGGAGACCCACATTCAAATCCCTCCTCCACCTGATGGGGAGCAGAGATTTGAAGTCACATTTCCCATCTTCTAGGGCAGTACCAGGCTCTTGGCTATGGTGGAGGGTTACACTCAATCTCTGCTCCTGGAGCTGTTTCACTTGTTGTAAATATTGATTGAGTCAGTGGGGGAGGGTGTGGACCCAAATGTTAGATTTAGGCCCCTTATTCCCCCTTGCAAGCTTATCTGCATCTTTAGGTGCCTACATACTTTTGAAAATCTGGCTCAAAGAGGACTACATTCTGCGGGGCTGACGTCTTTCACAAGAACAGCATTCATGTTCATTTTAAAAGTAAGTAATACATTATTTCTCACCTTTGATGGGGAGTGTGATCTCTTCAAAAATGTCTCTTAACATACAGCAATACAGCAGTGTCTCTATAATTTTCCTTGCATTGCACAAAAATCTGACAACAGGATTTCAAAGCCTTCAGGATTTTTCTTTAACCACAGCCCATCAATTAACTTTGTGTACGTATATGCAGTTCAGAAGCAACTGAAGCAAGTTTTAACTGAACTTTATTGAACCCATTGTGCTATTTTCTAAATGAGAGAGAAGCAAACACTGTAATTTGGACCTAATGTGCCTTTCCAGACTTCCTTGACAGCTCCAGACAAAAGAAAACAAACATTTTGCTGACGGTTCCCTCTTACAAGTGGATGGGTACTTTTAGCATTTTCATGAAAAACTAAAGAGTGAAATTTTCAATAGCACTCAGCATCGGACTTACTCTGCTCCTGCTGTAGTCAGTGGGAGCTCCTAAAGAGCAGGAGAGCTACTGCTGATTTCAATAGGAGCAGATTTAGGTCAATGCTGAGTGCCATTGAAAATCTAACCCTTATGCCCTGGTTCTGCAACTGCCTCTGTGCAGATGGTCACCTGCATGGTTGCGTGACAGCTCGGCATCAACAGGCAGGAGGCATTTGCAGACTCAGGGCCTAAAGGGTTATGTCTGAAAGGTACCTATGTAGCATATGCAGTAAATCCTTAAAGCTGTGCCATTAGGAACAGCCTTGAGCAAGAGGAAGTGTGTCCTCTGAGGCACAATTCCCTCCTTGCTTGCAGGGTAGCAATTTCCTGCTGGCTCTGACCATTCCCTGCCCTCACTCTGAGCTGGAAGGAGTATGCATATGTACTGCTTAATCCTGTGTGCCTTCGCCCAAGGTTACTCACAGTCCAGTACAATAGGAAGACCAGGAGCAATGACTTGTAGCTGGTGAAGGAGACATTTAGGAAACAACTAGATATTAGGAAAATGTTATTAAGGGCAATTGAGCGGGGGAATAGGTGGCTGAGTTTCCGTCACCCCAGGTATTCAACAATAGGTTAGATAACAGGAGCGAGCAATCCTGTAAAAGTGCAGATAGTCAGACTGGATGACCAAAGTGGTTTTATCCTAGACTTAGTATTTATTGAGATATGAAAGCATAGGCTCCATGGCCACCAGGGAATTCAGACAATAGCTCTCTGATTCCTCAGTTTCATCTTCCTTGCTGATTAACTGAAATGCTGGGACTGTACACGCCAGAATTTTGGCAAGCCAATAGATTATTGTATGCATTGATATAACTTGACAGTGCACTTCTGAGAACTACAAGACATCCTTGGGACCCTCTCGTTCTCATGGGAAATGCATAAAACTGTGAAAAGAATTCTCAGTATGTTTATAAATATTCAGAAACTCTATCCTAAAGATTGTAAACCCTCCTCTTTTACCACACTGACATGCTCACAGCCCTCGGGGAGAATGTGTGTAACCACTACTTTCTAATCATAGGGAAATCTCTAAATCTAAAAGGCAAAGCTGAATTTTCCACAAGGAAAATAAGCAACATGTACAATAATGGAACCAAGACACCATTTCAAATCACTCATATGGAGTAAAGCGGCTGTTTGACAGGGATATAGAAAAATCAGAAAAGGTAACTAATAGACAATGTACTTCTTTGTTTTTCCTAGTAACTAATTATTAAAAATACTTGTGGAGCTAACATAATATTGGATGTTGTTATTTTTTAAAACTACCTTTTTTAAAGCAAATCTGCAACTGCTTAGTGCATGGGCTAATTAGATATTACTTATTGATTCTAATATATCAATATGATGCATTAAAGATACCTGATTGTCATCCCTGGAAAGAGAAGCCTTTTATCCATAGAAAAGCTATACCATGGGTAGTAGCGGTAAAAATCTTCCCTACCACATAGCCAGGAAGGGTCTTGTTATATAGACACTTGCTCATGGGACTGAAACTGCTAACTCATTTTACATAGGCCATCAATCAGCCTTCAGATAACGTCAGACTTCTCACTACCAATCTGAGATGGATTCAAACTAGTGACTTGGTTAAACATTTTGTAGCTCAGAGCCACCTAACCCACATAGGGATAGAGCCACTGTGCACTGAAGTCAATAGAAGGAGTTCCACTGATTTCAGCTGGCATTGGATTGGGCCCCATATATTGCAAAAATTGTTAGGAATATCTAACAAAATCCACTGTGTGTGTAATTACCATATGGTACTGAGTTCAGTGCCAATTACTTTCTGTAGAGAGATGAGAGAACAAAATATTTAGGCATGTTCACTGTTGTCAGATCTTGAATTGAAACCTGAAGCAGTAACATCAGATTTCCAATACGGTGCTTGGAAGAAAATTAATCTAAGTAGCACTTCGTTTTTCAGGAGTTTTAGCCTCAGTTCCTAAGGCCCAGATCCAAAAAGAGATACAGGGATTGCAACTTTTTGTTAGGCCATCTGTAAGCATGTGCAGAGGCCACGATCCAAAGCCCATGGAAGGCTCAGACTGAAGGTATACCTCAAATCAGAAAGGACAATAAGAGGATCAAAAGAATGGCACCGTCCCTGAACAGCAGAGGGCTGTTAGAGGCAAAAGGCACCCTTTTGAGACTGTCAACAAGGGAAGCAGAGAGATACAGTTTGTGAGGAAATACCTTTTATTGGACCAACGCCTGCTGGTGAAACAGACAACCTTTTGAGCTAAACAAAGCTCTTCTTTAGGTCTGGAAGAGTCCTGTGTCCCTCAAAAGCTTGTCTCTTTCACCAAGAGAAGTGGGTCCAATAAAAGATATTACCTCACCCTCTTTGTTTCCCTCATATTCTGGGACCAACACAGATACAGCAACTCTGCAGACAACAAGGAAATCGTATTGATGAGGTCTTTTGATTGATGAGGTCTTCTGATTGTTTTGACGCTGACCTTCTGGGATCTGAAAGAGACCACCAGGTTTTTTCCCCCCACAGACATAAGACTGGTGAAGACTTTCATTTCAATGAAATGAGACTATTTATCCTTCTGTTGTGATCCATCCACCACACTGGGAGGAAAAACTGTCTTTTCTCCATTGGAATGTTGGATGCAAATAGCGTTGTTTATAATTCTCTTTAAATGTTAATCACAGAATTCTCAGAGCCAGTGCCTCGGTTGGTGTAAATCCACATAGCATAATTGTAATGGAGCTATGTCCATTTACACCAGGCAAGGATCCCAGTACCATCTATCTTTTCTTCACAGCTCTTCCACAAACAGTTTTGTCTTTTAGTCTGTTACATAGAGAAGCAAATCCCAAGAAGATGCCAAGCACCAGCAATTCATATTGACTTTGATGTGGGTTGCTGGTGCCTAGCACCTCCCAGGGAACAGGTCATGTCCCAGGTACCATTTAAATCTTCCATTGTCTCCTGGCAACCCTAGTTCTCACATACCACGTTGGCCCCATTAGGTAGCACCAGCTACAAAGGAAGTCACAGGGATAAATAAGGGCTTCCCACTCCAGAACCAGAGGGATCCTTTTTAATCACTGGGCTCAGTACCCCTCTATTTTTTCTCAACTAATGAGTGGCCTTGTTCCTAGATGTGTGGACTCAGCTTCCCTGTGTTCCCAGTGGGCTTTGAGCACCAGTTTCCCTGTGTTCTTTCCTTCCAATACTTTATCTTGCTTCATTAACCTCAAGTCACTATTTCCTTTTTACCTTTTGTTTTAATATCCAGGTCTTGTACTTCCAGAATCAAAATAGGCTCTGTAGCTGGATTGAATGATCCCAAGCCAAATTTCACAACATCTATTGTTTGCAACAGAGAGGGGGGAGGGAACAATCACATTTCTGATAAGAATCATTTTCTTACAGCAACAGTTTTCTTAATGACTGAGTGCCCATTGTAACATAGTCTAGCAGTCAGTAGATCCCATTAGCTCTGTGATTCAAAACTGTGTCATTCACAGCTGCAGATATGCACTGTTGACTCCCCTTGCATGAGTTCAACTGTCTGAATGGTGCAAAGAAATTAAGCATATCTAGCCAAAGCTCTTAATAGCCACTGATGCAGAGTCTGAGCCATAAGTGTGGGGGAATTTCCCTTCATGCTAGAAACACCTGTTATTGTGGCACCCCACACATGACAAATAGGATGTTTTGAACAGTGCGTGTCAGAGGGGAAACTAAGCAATACAAATGTAATTCTATATGACCAAATTAACAACATTAATGACTCATACTAATGAATCTGGTACTATAATTAGTGTCCTACTAAAACACTCTCTTTTCAACTATTTCATGAAATATAGACTATAAACAACCAAAATACGTTCCCTAGTTCATGCCAAGATCTATATACAATAGCAGACAAAGCTTCCTGAAAAGGAGACTTTATAGGACAGATCCTGATCCTCCAGCTTAACCTTCCATCTGAGGTCTCCCTAAAGCAGATGTACAAATTTTGAAGATGGAATTCAGACAGCCAATTTTGAAGAGTTAGCCCCCAGAGTATAAGCACGACTAAGAACTAAGAAAAATACACCACCACCAAGACTGGTACTCACTGCATTTACAGTTTAAAAGGCATCTTTTTTTCTACTAGCCTACATAGTCTTTGGTTTACAGTTATACAAAAATGTACAGCATATTTTCTATTGTCTTCAAAACATAGTGAAAACATACATTGCTGCATAGACACACCCCCAGCGTGTCTCAACTAAGCCCAGGGTCACAGCATGAAAAGCTCAGAATTTTTTAAAAATACAAATATGAAAGATAATGGCATGAAAATGTTAACTCCTTCATTACCAGGGACTGAAAACATAGGCAGCTGCACACCATCGATTTTTTTAAAAAATCAGCGCTAAGATTGAGTTCAGCTCATATCATTTTAGAAGATTTAAAACCACATAGACCACCAAGAACAAAGACACACCATAAAACACACTAGAAGCCCCCTCCTTGCCCAAATTAGACCCAACATTTTTAAAAGCTAGCATTTCCTCTTCCTAATCAATACTTAGCAAGCAACATGGAGTCATGGAAAAAAATTTAAATCAAGACTGGATGTTTTTCTAAAGGAAAAGCTTTAGGAATTTTTTCTGGTGAAGTTCTATGGCCTGTGCTATACAGAAGGTCAGACTGATAACACTGGTCCCTTCTGGACTTGGAATCTATTTTCTCAAAATTCTTGGAAAGCCCTTTATTCTATAAACAGCCAATAGCAAACAAACATCAAGGGCATATATCCATTTCTGGACTGCCAGGCTTGTTTCTTTCCTCCACTAGTACATATTGCAGTTCCTAACTACTGGTAAAGCAACTCGTAAAGATGTGGTTTTACATCTGACTAGTTGAAAATGTAATGAAAGCACAGTGGTTGCAGAAAGCTCCTTAAGAGTAGGAAAAGTCAATTAAATTCACCCCTGGTGTTGTTCTAAAGTCAGACCAAAAAACCTATACTCGGTAGCACTTCATTGCTTTTAAAATGTAACATGCAAAGGGACTAATCACAAAGAACTTGGAAGAGAACCTACAGCGAGGCTTAATGCAACTGGCTAAAGAGGTGCAATGAAGTCCATAAAAGCAGCAAAGAGTCCTGTGGCACCTTATAGACTAACAGACGTTTTGGAGCATGAGCTTTCGTGGGTGAATACCCACTTCGTTGGATGCATGGGACCCAACACCCAGTTGGGATAAATCCAGCCTATTCTTTCTAGGTGTGAATGCATTAAAGGGACCACTCCCACTCATGTCAATTGTAATACGTCCAATATGTCCACAGCCAAAATCCTCTTTCAGTTCCCGCAAACATCAGATGGAAAGAATCTCAAGAGGCATTATCAGAAAGAATTCACATTGAAGTAAACACTTATAGTTCTTCTATTTGTTTTCATTCAGACGCCTTGTCACTAATAATTATGACTGAGGATGTGATAAATGTCCGCTCAACATTTGTAAGAACAATATACTTTACCAAACATCAGAACACACAGGAAAAACCTTATAATAAACTAACTATTTCTTTCACTAGTCATTATTGCTGTGAATCACTACAGCTTTGAATTGCATTACGCTTATTCCTCCAGGAGAGGAATACACTAACTCTGCTTTGTTTCTTTCAGGTTAATGGAATATTTCATTTTCCAATTTCAAGACTATGTTAATATACCACTCCCTTTAAGTTCTTTCCAAGCTGCATGAAGCTACCTTTTAGTAGCTAATAGCAGCTAAGATACCATAATTATACAAACCAACCCACTCTACGGATGAAATCCTAAGAGTGTTGATTTCATTGAGTCTCATGGGCTCAGCATTTTTCTTGATTTAGTCCCAAGTGCTACAGTCTAGATTTAGAGAAAATATAATTCCTGGTCCTGCAAGATGCTGAGCATGTTTGGTGTGATGTTGAGTTCCGTCAGCTCCTATTGGCTTTGTAGGAAAGGAAAGATTCTGAGAACCACAGAGGAGGAGATCAGGAGGATGCAGGATTGGGCCCTTGAAAGAAATCTAAATTCATGATTTCATGGATAGAAAACTCAGGGACACAGGTCTATAATTTAATAAACAGGAGAGATTCTGAGGTATTATGGTATCTAAAGGAGGAAAATCAAATAAGCAGGAGCAGCAAATCTGGGGAAACTCAGGCAGATGATTTACAAAATTTGCTCTTAATGAACTGCACAATATGACACTTATATAGCAATTTGGGGTTATTGTCAACAACCCTATCTCCTTGGAGACTGACTTACGCTGCAGAGAAATATTAGATGGGAAATTAAGGTTAACAAAGAGTTTCCTACTGTTGTTCCCGGTAATATGAGCACTTTCCACATGAGTTCTAATTCTGTTTAAATGAGAAAGAGGAAGGGGAGAAAAATCCAAACAAAGGACCTGATTGTGCATCAGGATCATCATTCACAGGGAACCCTAGTAAAGTCACACACACACACACACACACAGATGCATGCTAGTGAATCCCGGTGCAGGGTTGGGACCATAAACTAGTTTCCTTTTTCTTTTTCAATGAACGTTTTTGACTCTTAACAAGCCTCCTGAATGTAATTATTTTTAAGTTTCCTGTGTGTGCCAGAGCTACCTTAACTCAACTGCAATAACTGATTTTCAGTGAGGTCCTGGTTTTACCCAACTTGACAGGTGAGTTGTTGATGTCCTTGTGCCTCAAACATGTTACTTACCCAAAGTTACATTGGGCCTGACCTTGAGAGGCAACAAGCCCCTATATCTCCCTTTGCAGATAACGTGATTATAGGTATTCAATACCCCTCAGCATGGGAGCCAATGGGAACAGAATGGTTCTGTCAGATATAAACTTAGCTCTCCTGAGATTCCTATCCTTTTCATGTCACCTTTCACAATCCCCTCAGTGTTCTAACGTGAAGCAGCTTAGACAGTCAGATGAGACTAAACTTGGCAAGAATCACCATTTTTCTTTAAAAATGTATCTGTTGTCTTCAGCAACAATCATTATTATTATTCCAAACTATAGGAACATCTTGTGCCAGGTTGCGCTAAGAAAACAACAAATATTCTAAGGGTCAATGCTGCAAACCTCTATTCATACAAGAAGTCAGTTTGTCTTATGAATATGGCTGCTACAGGAAAGCTAAACACTGGATTAACAAACTCCTCAGTGGGACCCCAAGAGGAAGTAGAGTTTGCAGGATGAAAACCGTACTTTGAAAGTAACGATTGCTCTACTTCTAGGTCAACAAGGGAAATAAAACAAGCATAAAGAAGAGTCAGACACTCATAGTTGGCCAGAGCCAAACAGAACTCAAACCTCTAATGTGTTGAACGATGGTACAAAGTTCCATCAGAAAATGCTGATCTGGTGGAATTGAAACAGTCCAATGACAGGAGGAATCTTGGGTTTCATTCCAGGCACTGGAGGGGAGTGTGCTTTAGCGGGCAAAGACTCCTCTGCCCATTTTCCAAAAGCTTGACCCTTTTTGCCTCTTTCCCTCAAACCTGTTCCTGTCCCAGGCCTGTCTCTTTTCCAGCTCTGGCTTCTGGTTCCAAGTCCTATTCTACTTTTCTATCCAGTCCCAGCCTCCTCTCCTCAGGCTTCTCAAACCAGTTCCAGCCTCCTTGCCCAGCCAGTCCTCATCTCTCCCTTTGCCCCCACTCCTTGGCTCCAGTCACTTTGCCCAGCCAGGCCCAGTTTCTCATTTGATCTGTCTCTTCCCGCTCAACCCCTGGCTTCCACTCACAAGGCTCAGACCCTGACCTCTCTCAGCTCCCTGACACAGTCTCTTTGTCCACCCAGTCCCAGTTCTACCTCCATACCCCAAGATCCTTGTCAAATCTGGCTCTCCTCTCTTTTTTCCCCCACAGCCAATCTATTTCTGTCACCAGTTCTAGGCTTCTTGACCAACCAGGCCCAGCATCCCCACCCATCTTGCTGTTTCAGTGTCCTCACTCAACCAGTCCCACTCTCTCCACTCCAACTCACTGCCCCAATTTCTCTCCCCACTTCCAGGCCCAATCTGATGAGGCTCCTTTTCCCAACCCACTTCTTTTCCTCCCCTCTGCATTTGATTCAGGTGGCTCCTTCGTCCTTTGCACTGCAAGGGAACCAACAGGGAGCGGGGAGGAGGCAGTCATCAAGAGCACAGGAGAGAAAGATTCCTTGCTTTTCTTCCAGTGCCCAGTGCCAGCCTGGCCGGGGCAGCAATTATCAGGAAAGTCCTTCTGAGCCATCATAGTCCTGATGTGGAACGTGCTCAGTCGCTCTGTGGGAATGGTGCATGGACAGCCTGGTTAGCACTAGGAGCTGAGAGAGAGTTGAGCATGCTCACTGAGGATGGAACCTTTGGAGATTTTATCTGTTAAGCTCTAGCAAGTCTTTGCTGAGCATGTGCAAACTGCTTTCAAAGACGTGGCCAAACACAGGCAGATATTCATGGGGCTAGCAAAAGGCACATCCCTGACACAAAGGCCATAACCCCTGCCAAAGTTCAAGTCCCTGCTCAAAGTATTGTGGGCAGTAGAGCATTTCAAAGAAAAAGTCACCAGAAGTTTTTAAGGTGGGCAAAATATATTTTTTCCTAGCCTCCTTCATGGAAATGACACAGCTATTTTAATGTTTTCCAGAAAAAATTCAGCCTAAGGCATGGAAAATTTCAGCTCAAATGGTTAAAATTTGGCAAAAATTATAAGCAACTGAAAATTGGGTCTTATCACGGAGAGTGTGAGGAAACCTTAATAGTCTCTGCTATCAGCCCTGCCAATAATAAAGGACAATTACCTATTCCGTAAGTGGTGTTCTTTGAGATGTGTTGCTCATGTCTATTCCACAGTAGGGCGTGAGAGCTCGCCATGTGCACCAGTGCTGGATGGTTTTCCCTTAGCAGTATTTGTACTGGGGGAGCACCACGGTGACCCCTGGAGTGGCGCCTGTATATCACACCCTAAGGGGAGCGATGGGCTCCCCCCACCCTCAGTTCCTTCTTGCCGGACAACTCCAACAGAGGGGAAGGAGGGCAGGGTGTGGAATAGACATGAGCAACATATCTCAAAAAACACCAGTTATGGAACAGATAACTGTTCTTTCTTCTTCGAGCGATTGCTCATGTGTATTCCACAGTAGGTGATTCCAAGCAATATCTGCTGGAGGTGTGTAGGAGTTCACAATAGCTCGGGACAAAGTACTGCCCTGACAAACCTGCGTCATCCCTAGATTGGGAGATGACAACGTAATGCGAAGTAAATGTGTGAACTGAGGCCCAAGGGGCCTCCCTACAAATATCTTGGATAGGGACATGGCTACATAGGCTGCTGATGAAACCTGAGCCCTCGTAGAGTGCGTCCTAATGATCTGTGGCAGGGGCACCCCTGCCCGATCATAGCACGTGCGTATGCATGAAGTGATCCAGCTGGAAAGCCTCTGGGTGGAAATAGGCTGCCCCTTCACCTGCTCAGCTGAGGCAATAAAGAGTTGTGAGGATTTCTGGAATGGCTTGATCCGATCCAGATAAAAAGCCAGCACCTGTGTACATCAAGCATGTGAAGGCTGCGTTCCTCGTTAGAGGAATGGGGCTTAGGAGAGAAAGAAGAAAGATGCTCTGTTCCATATGGAAGAAAGATGCTGTTTTCCATATGGAAGGTGGAAACCACCTTCAGGAAGAACACCACTCACCCCCCTGGCGAACCTAGACCACTTCGCCACATACATCCGATGCATGGATGGCTTCCTGCTTTCCAGGATGACTCGCCTTATCTGTTCTCCTCCTTGTTTAGCCACAGAGCAGCCACACTGTCAGGTGGAGTGTGGCCACATTGGGATGGAGCAGGCGGTCCTCGTCCTGGGAGAGGAGGTCTGAGCAGAGCGGCAGTGCCCTCGGCGGGGTTGCCAAGAGGTGTAGGAGGGGCCCATACCAATGTTGATGGGCCCATGCCGGGGCTATGAGAATGACTCTCACCTTGTCCGCCTTCACCTTCTGAAAGACCTTGGCCATGAGGGGGAATGGGGGAAAGGAGCATAGAAGAGCTGGCCCGACCATCGTAGGAGGAACGCATCGGAGATCGCGCCCTTCCCCACTCCTCTCCTGGAGCAGAACTGGGGGCAATGCCAGTTCTGGTGGGTTGAGAACAGGTCGATATGGGGAACTCCCCATTCTTGGAAGAGCCGGTGAGTGACCTCTGAGTGGAGCGACCACTCATACTGCAGGGAGAAGACCCTGCTGAGGCAGTCTGCTTGCGTATTGTGGACGCCCGGGAGGTGGACTGGCCTCAGGGAGATATCGTGGGCTATACAGAACTCCCATAGGTTCAGGGCTTCCTGGCAGAGGGTTAGAGAGCATGGCGGCAGTGTTGTTTGTGATGACCTTGACCACTCTGCCACGGAGGTGCGTGTAGAAAGCCACGCACGCCAACTGGACTGCCCTGAGCTCTTTGACATTTATGTGAAGGGACAGGTCTGGAGTTGACCATGTTCCCTGGCTCTGCACGTTCCCTCTGTGGACTCCCCAGCCGAGGTCCGAAGCACCAGACACCAGGTCTATGGACAGGCTGGCATCCCAAAAGAGAACTCCTTGCAGCATATTGCTCAGGCAAGACCACCATTGAAGGGAAGCCAGTATTGGGGACGAAACCGTGAGCACCTTGTCTAGGCCGTCCCAAGCTTGAGAGAATTGGGAGGCTAGCCAGATCTGGAGGGGCCTCACTCGGAGTCTGGTGTGGCGGACCACATACGTACACACCGCCATGTGCCCCAGAATTCAAGGGCATGCCGTGACTGAGGCAATAAGATCCCTTAGGGTCTCGAACCTGTCCAAGGGGAGAGATGCTGTGGCCCTCGAGGAGTCCAGCAGGGCCCCAATGAACTCTATGCGCTGAATGGGAACTAATGTTGATTTGGTCTCGTTCACCACTAGGCCGAGACCAGTGCATGTCGGTAGGAACAGCTCCACGTGGGTCTTTACCTCAGAGTGGGACTCCCCCTTGAGGAGCCAGTCGTCCAGGTAAGGAAAGATCTATATGCCCTCCCGCCTGAGATAGGCCACTACCGCAGCCATACATTTCATAAAGACCCTGGATGTCGTGGATAGGCCAAATGGGAGGACCGCAAACTGGTAGTGGTCCATCCCCACCAGAAAGTGGAGGAAGCGCCTGTGCCCCTCGAATATATGGATGTGAAAATATGCGTTCTGAAGGTCCAGGGCCGCGTACCAGTCCCCTGGGTCCAGGGAGGGGATAATGGAGGCCAGGGACACCATGCAGAACTTGGAACAGATTAGAGACTGGTTTAGGTCCCGCAGGTCCAGGATGGACCTGAGGCTGCCTTTGGCCTTCGGGACGAGGAAGTACCAGGAGTACCTTTTGCCCTGGAATTCTATGGGTACCTTTTCCACTGCCCCCAGTTGCAGTAGCTGGTCCACCTCTTGTCCCAGAAGGCGGACATGCTTCAGGTCCCCGGGAGCCACAGTGGAGGGTAGATGCTTTGGCGGGAGTGAGGTGAACTGCAATATGTAGCCCTTGGAAATGGTACTGAGGACCCACTGATCCGATGTTATGCGGGACCACACCCTGCAGAAAGCAGACAATCAGTTGCAGAACACAAACTTTATTAAACAGGAGGTCTCCCTGGCCATAGGCCGGTGCCCTCCTGCAAATAGTCAAAACCGCCTCTTTCCTTGCCTCTTGCCCTTGGAGGGCCCAGACTGCAAGGCAGAGTGGGACTGCCACTGATACCAGCGTTTCTGGTCTCTGGGTCTTTTACATAGGGGCTCGTGTATGGTCCTTGCAGGTTGAGCCACCGAAAGTAATCTGGCCTTGTCCTTAGCTGGAGGGATGTAGGGGCCCAAAATCTGCAAGGTAGTGTGGGAATCTTTCATCCCATGCAGCCTGACATCCGTCTTGTCAGGTATTTGTGGTCCTCGGCCAGCACAAAGTATTTCCTCTCCACCTTCTTGGAGATAGGGGCCAAGGAGGCTGGAGTTCGCCACAGGTGTTGAAGATGTTGGCAATACCCTGGTTCAGGGGCAGGACCACGTGGCCCAGTGCTGAGGGAGACAGAATGTTGAAGAGGGAATTGGACGGACCCTCCATCTCCTCAGCCTGCAGCTGGAGGCTGGATGCCACCCGCTTTAGCAGGTCTTGGTGCGCCTTGAAGTCCTCCTGTGCGACTAATGGCGGAGGCACCAATATGGTGTTGTCCGGTGCTGGGGAGAGGGCCTGCACAGAGCCGAGAGCCTCGGTCAGTGCCGGGGCATCAAGCCCCAGATCAGAGTCCGGGCGCAGATCCACCAACTCATGACCAGCTGACTTGTCCTGTAGGCAGCCGGACAAGGCCAATGGAGCGTGAGACGCTTCAGCGACTGAACGAGCCCCTGTCCCTGCTGGCATCGGTGGCCATGGTGCCCACTGGTACCACTGTCCCTGCCAGGGGGCCCCTTGCCATTGACTCAGCTGAGAGCCCGATGGCACTGTCCTGGCTGAATAGTGTCAGCCAAGGATGGGTGGCCAGGTACCAAGACCGAGGTCGCCGATGAACGCTTGGTGCCCCAGGAGCAGTAGGAAAGGTGCCTGTGAAGCTGTCTCCCCTCGGGACTTGGACCTTGACGTCGAGGAACGGTACCCGAAGAACTACTTTGGTACCCATGACGGCGATGCAAGGTCCAGTTCCCTGGTGTGAAGGCACCCTGCGGGGAGTCTTGAGTGCAACGTCTAGCTGATCAGGAGCTGGAATGAGAACAATGGTGGCTATCCTGTTGGGAGTGGCTGCTGTACCCATGCCATGCAGGGGATCGTTCCCAGTGCCTCTCTCGGTGCCTATGCTCGCTGGCAGAAGGTGTCGAGGGTCCCCGTGACTCCTGTCCCAACGGCAACCCGGATGGTCTGGCCGGCATCAAGAGTGGGCGGGAGCTGTAAGACGAGCGGCCACTGTGCCCCGAGTGGTGCGGGGAGTGATCCTCAGAGTGGGAACTGCGGCTGGCTGGAGCGGTCTGGTGGGCACCCAATGGAGGCTTGCCATGAGACCTGGGGCCCGTGCCCAGCTGCATGCTCGGGACTGCCAGGATCATAATGTCCTTCGCCACCTGCATCACCTCCAGCGTCAACAGCATCCGTACCGGTGGGGATGCACAGGCTGACAGTGCCGGGCTGCTCCGCCCCACACGACTCAGAGGTCTTGAGCCCGGGGGGACCAAGGGCTGCCCAACACAGAACCAGCCTCCTCCTTTTCCTTGTCATGGTACCACTGCGAGGCAGAGCCCTTCCCTTGCTTTTTGGAGGGAGAGCGGCGCCAACTGGTCGAAGGGACCTTGCTACACACCGACGACACGGCAGCCAGTGCCCAGTCCAGCACCGACTCCATCAGGAGAGTTCAAAGTCTAATGTCTCTCTCCTTCTTAGTCCTTTGCTTGAATGACCTGCAGATCTTACAACGGTCGCTGATGTGAGTCTCACCCAGGCAGCGGAGACACTCAGTGTGCAGGTCATTCCTAGGCATAGAACGGCAACAGAAGCTGCACGAATTGAACCCTGGGGCATGGGGCATGCCCCCAGCCCCTCTAACAACTGAAGAAACAATCCACAAACAGTACCACTAAGGTTGAGAAGAAAAGGCTGCAGCAGAGCTGGAGCACAAAGTTCTGACTACCTTCACTGGTAGCAAGAAGGAACTGAGGGTCAGGGGAGCCCGTGGCTCCCCTTATAGCACGATATACAGGAGCCACTCCAGGGGTCACCACAGTGCTTCCCCAGTATGGATACTGCTAAGGGAAAAGCTTCCAGCACTGGTGCATGTGGTGAACACACACACCTGCTGTGGAATAGACATAAACAATCACTTGAAGAAGAAGAAGAATTTTTAAAGAATGGAAATAGCCTAAAAATTTCAAGCGCATTCATAATAATTCTTGCTGCACATCTCTCTCTCTCTCTCTCTCTGTGCTCTGTTCCCCAGCCTCCTCCCTCCCTGGTCTCATCGTATTATTAAAGGACTGAAGGCAGACTGGATGCTGTGTACGTTTGTTTTGTAGGACATGTACTAAGTAGTTTCCACTACAGCTGGTAGTTTCATACTACTGCATGTTACACAATAACACAGCATTATTCTCAACAGTTATTTAGTGTTCTATTCTTTCTGAAACAGCCCAAGAGATTATCAAAATCTGTGTGAGAACACAGGAAACTGTGTTTCCCCAACCCCTGAAATATCTCCCTGAGGAAGGAAGGTATATTGTCTTTTTGGTGCTTCTGTTTTGCTTGTGAGCTGGTTCAGTGAGCCTGTTTTTGCACTACGAAAGCAGAGCAATTCAAATCTTCTTTGAAAATGCCATGTCTGCAGACAATGTTTGTGTCCTTTTCATTCATGAAAATGGCTGGGCTTCAAGATTCAGTTTAGCATTACCAAAGACCATGGGAGCTAAGATGATTTAAACTAGCAGAGAATCTGGCCCATAAGAGGGACTGAGCAACCTGAAAAATGGTTTGTAAAACCCAGATCATTATCTAACTTTATTTCGAGAAAGGGAAATGTACTTCCTGCAAGTTTTTTGCCCTGGGACAAAAACACCGTAAGCTTTTTTCCAGCATGTAGAAAAATAATATCAGCATCCAAATATCTGTGATCAGGTGGTTCTTATAATCTTCAAAATTCTGAAAGTGAAACTGAACTAATAATGATAAAAATGGGCTAAATCTTGAAATCCTGACTCCTTTTTTACTCAGACTCAGGATTATTTGGCAGGATCAGGACCTCAGGCCAGTATTGTAATTGGGATTTTCCTGTTGACTTCAATCAACTTTGTAATATGGCATACATTTTTGACAGTGACAATAATTAACCCATGAAACAATTGGCAAAGGATTGTGGTGGGTTCTCCAACACTGTATTTTTAAATGAATACTGGATGTTTTCTAAAATTATTATGGGAAGTTCTCTGCCCTGTATCATACAGGAGATCAAACTAGATGATCATAATGGTCTTTCCTGGCCTTGGAACGTACGAATCAAGCCCCAAAAGATTTTTTTTTAAGAGCTAAGCCAGTTTGGAGAAAGTTGTCAGGAAAAGCTCAAAGCCTCATCCTGAGAGTTGCCAAAGCCCTTCATTTCCTGATAAAGCTTATGGATGTTAAAGATGCTCAGCGCTCCATATGAGCCAGTTCTCTGGGTGAAATGTTCTGCTGTGCAGAAGGAGGAAGTGACACCTCAGTCTTGTACTGGCCCTCTGCACGGAAGGGAATTTCATCTGCCTTCTCTATAAAGTTTTCAATGTTTGGTGACTCCTGAGATTTGGCATGTTCCAGCCTGCTCAATGAGGAAAAGAGAGCACTTAAAAAAGGTGATTTCAGTGTTCCCTTCCTCTCTCTGCAATTCATATAATGGGACACTTTCAGGAGGGCAAGACATGCATCAAGTTCACAGGATGCCTTCTCCATTTACTGACTCATAAATCTTAAACAGGATAGATACTTCCCAGCAACAAAACAAAGACTCCATTCCCAGTGGTCTTTTGTACTGAAGATAGTTTGTTATTCTCTCTTTTAGTTTAGATAGACAATAGCATATTTTGAAAATTACATGCAATCAGCTTTGAATTCCCTGTTCAACCTCAGAATACTACAGGGCATGAAACTGTGATGCATTGTTCCAATGCTTATGAAAAAGAATAACATTTTTAAAGAAAAATATTAAATACAGGACTTTAGAACAGGTCCATGATCACTTCAAAACTCTCCTCAACCCTTTCTGCAAAGACAAAAAATATATACTTAAAAAGCTGCAGAATAAAGTGTGTAGGGGCACTAGTTCAAGACCCCTAGATACATTTTTTATACTCTAACAGGGTTACAGTTGTACTTTTTAATTAAGTGTCTCTGCTGTCCAATTATCTGAATGCAATTTAGTCTTGGGTGGATTATAATAAGTTCTGCTTGAATGCAGCCAAGATAGAATCATAGTTGTTTTGTATAAGGCCAACAGTTAAGGAGTGGCAGCTTGCTGAAGTAGAATTCTCAGGGTCATTTTGGATTCTAAGCTTCCTACAGTATGTCCAATCTAAACATGCAATCTAAGCTTTTACCATTCCAAGAATACTGCCAGGATATAGCAGTCACCGTAGGAATTCTTACTTGCTTGCTTATTTTGAAGTACATCTAATGCCACAAAAGATGCACAGATAAGAAATTGTTGGTACATCTGCTGCATAGGACCTATAGCTATTTCACATTCTCTAGTTCTCCAGTGTGCAGAGAATCTTCCAGGCTAGATATGATGGTCTTGTCCCACCAGCTTTCTTGATTTTGTTGTAAATCAAAGTCAAGTGCACACAAGTAAGCACAAGTTCTGCCTTAAAAAAAAAAAAAAGACCTTTGCCATGTGGAAGATCCTGCCATAGGCTTTTAGAAATGAATTTCTTAGTGCTTTTTAAATAGCAATGCTAAACTCAGCAATTTAACCAGAATGACACAATCTTTATTATGTGCCTTGGAATATGCGCCTAAGGAGGTGTGAGTTAAAGGGGTAGGAACTCACTTTTTACAGGGTATTATACCACGAACTTCTACGTAATTTTCACACATGACTTCCTGTAATATCATCAAGTCTCTATTGTCTTCTCCGGAATGAAGTCTGCTACTTTCCTCATTTTTAAAATATACTTGACATTTAAAATACCATCAAAAGCTTTGAGGTTTTGGCAGAAGCTCTAAAAGCCTTGCTTCCTGTTACTTCTACTCTACAAGCAGACACACACCACACTCACAGAAATTTACAACATTGCCTCATACCCTCCAGCTAGCCTGGATTTTAGTGGTGGGGGGGGAAAGAGGACTGACTCTTTTCACTTTCTCGCTCCAAAAATTACATCAATTCCTAACCTCTTTTTTAAAAAGAATAAGTCTTCAAGACATCCTTATTTTCCCTCTCCAGAGGTCCCTATTGCTAGCTGTCAAATGTTGACACAGTTTATGAACCAAATTCTTTGGTCCACTAAATCTACTCAGACCTATCACACATTCTATTTTGGCCCTTTGTCTCCTGTTTTTAGCCACTTTCTAAAGTTCTCCTGTCCAGGAGACTCCTGAGTTGGAGAGCTGAGGAGAGATTCTAAACTGCACATTGATTGGGGGGCGGAGGGGAAAGGTGTCTCCATTGTTAAAGTCATCACGTGGGTACAGCAAGGAGTTCTCTTGTTAGTGTTTGTGCTCTCTTGAAATTTCTGAACTGCTTCTCTCCACAGGGTGCTAAACAGGGCTGTTATGTTGCTAAATTCATGCATGGGACTGATAACCACTTTCAATGGCTACATCCTCAAAGGCCCAGGCTTCAAGCGCCCAATTTATAAAACAACCTTTTGTAGGTGGGAGGGTGTTCCAGACCTTAGTCCTGGCTTCTGTTCTCACAGACATCAAACTTCTCTTGTAGAGTGCCCCAGTAGTTCCCAACACAATATTGGACAGTGAATATTCCATTCACAGCCTCCTGAAGTCTTCTGAATGACCCATTGTGCCAGAGGCTGATAGTGAAATAACTCCTGGACTACAACCCTGTTTGCTGAAGTGCCTCTCCCCAGAGCTCAGAGTATGTTGATCCTGTGAATAATGGAAGGATCTTGGCAATAGCTTCCACCGGATAATATCCATTTCCTCCCACACAAGAACTCCACTTCCAGCATGAAATATCCTTAGAAGGATATTTTCATTTAGGTAGCTATTCTGACTTCACAATCAGACTGTCCGATAGGTCCTTAGCCTTCCTCCTTTGACTCTGAAAGTACTGTGTCCTGGTACACTCTAATCGTGAAGACATTCAAGTGATCATCCAATATTCATAACAGCATTAACCCCCTTTGCAAAGGCTTTGACTGTAAGACAGCCTATCAACTGCATTAATTCACTAATACTGATGAGTCCCTCTGCTCCTACTGTCTGGCCTGTGGCAATGGTTGTACCTAGCTGAAATGGATCACTGAAATTTTAGATGCCATCTTCCTTACTTCTCTAAACATCTAGCAACATGTTCTGGTCTGCCTCATTTCTTACAACAGACAGCAGCCCACTTTAAAACCTTTGCCCTGCCTGGTGCCTCTCATGGCTAGTCTCAGATAAGAAGGTTTGATTTGTGGAGTGTCCATCTGCTGCAGGGAGCTAATGTTATACTTTACTCCTTCCTCTTCAGAGCTCATCGTCTAAGTCCCAGGGGTGTCAAAAGCAAACATCCTAAGCAAATTTAGTTCCATGAGTTAATGATACCAAAAAAAGTCACATAAATGTTAAGCTTTTGCCAAACTTATTTATCCTCATAGCCATCCAGGTGAACAACGTTTTGTCAATATTCAAGTTCCTGTTCTCAGAAGAGTAGAATCCTTTTCAGTGGGTTTGCGGGTCAAGCATTTATGGCTAAAGGCTACATTTTCTACATTAGAAGAGGCAATTCTGTGAGATATGGGAAATGAGTTTAGATTTAAACTAAGATGCTCTAACAGATTCACAAATGCTTAAGGAACCATAGTCTGCCATATACAGAGTAGCTACAATCAGAACATTATTGTTTTTCACAGTTAATAGGGCTGGATCCCCACCTCCATTCTCTTTCCCCCTTTAACTGTGCCTTCATGTATGACTTTCACTCATTCTGAAAAGACAGTTCCTAGAGATATTAAAAGCAGAACTGCCTCAATAAACTTGGCTAGGTTTCTGGTAATGTATCTTTAATTCTGCACATACTGATAATACATTTATTTATACTGTATATTGTGGATCTTTGTGCATTTGCTATTCTACAGAGAAGGCAATACCATACCAGGTAGAAACAGAAGTAAAGCAACCTTTCGAATTCTTCCTTGCATATGCTGGATCTTGAGCAGCAATGTGTGAATGCTTCAACCTGGTACATTGGAAACAAGCGCTTGGCCTGCTTGATAAGCTAGCAGCATTCACTTGAGCCTAACAATATTCCAGCAATAGACTTGCAACTGCAAATACTTTTGAGTTTCTTGACTGACACTGAAAGACATAGGGATAGGTTTCATTTACACTAGGGCAACATTTCTCAAACTGGTGTCCGCAGACCCCTGGGTGTCTGTGAGGGTACTCCAGGGGGTCTGTGGGCCCCGCTGATCAACTCCTCCCCCTCCCTCCCAGCGCCTCCTGCACACAAGGGAATTGCTGCTCAGAGGTGTGCAGGAGGCACTGGGAGGGAGAAGGAAGAGCAGGGACAAGGCGCACTCGGGGGAGGGGGTGGAAAAAGGCAGGGAAAGGAGGGGCAGGGTGGAGTGAGGGCAGGAAAAGGTGGGGTGGGGGAGGAGCCTTAGGGGAAGGGGTGGAGAGGGGAGCTTGGGGGTCCACAAAAAAATTTAAATCAAAATGTGGCGGGGGAGAATCACTGCACTAGAGAATTTATTTACTATTTATTTACACTGTCTTACCTGTGAAGTGACGACACTCTGCCTCACAATGGAGTTTTATGAGCTGCACAGGCTGATTCCAAGAAGCATCTTTGGGAAACTATTCAAAAAGCTTCAGAAGCATCGATGTTCTACACTCACTAGCTAGAAAAGGTACAACCAGAGGGGGATAAGGTCTTGCTGGCGTTTCTGAGAAGTTTGTCCATGCTCCTGGTAAAACTGAGATTTTAAAAAAGGATACCTACCAAGAATGGTCTTTTTTAACCTATACAAACAACATTCACTCAGGTTACTTACTTCTCAGCTCTCGAGATTCCATCTCGGTAAGAAACTGAAGGAGAACGAGAAAGAGAAGTTAGATAGGCTATTTTACTTGTCTTAACATGACTCTGTGGAAGGAAACTTTCACCACCACTATTGTAAACAATCTGATTGTTTCACCTGGGTTGAAATGCCACAGAATTGCACCTCAGCATTTTAAAACTAGTCTAAAGGCTATTAAAGTTCCATGTCTGACCAAAAGACAAATGTAAGCTTATCCTGTCTCCAAAACACTTTAGGAATCGGATACTAAAGCAGTAAGAGTCCCAAGGAATGACGATGTGGTTTAAAAGGTATGAAAAAACAGAAGTACCCTAAAGAGATCACATGATTATTTTCAAATGACTACGTGAAATATATTGTGCAATATACCACATAACTCAAAGAACTTGGATCACCATTATATCATCTAAGAGCAACCGCCAGACAAGAATCCAATCCACTAACAAGTGGCTGAGCTGCCACATAAAAGCCCCCACAGGCACAGAACAGTGTTACTAAGAAAAGTTGCTAGGAACAGAAGACTTCTGGCTGCTTTCTGTACCTCCTGGTGACAGAAAATTGTAGCTTGTGATCAGCTGAGCTAAGTCATTACATGATGTTTTCAACCAGTTTTTTCCTTTCACTGCTCACAGGCACAGGGCAGGCTGAACCCAAAATTCCTGACTTGCAAACATGCACTATGTTTGTCAGTTTAACTTCTGAAAAAAAAAAAATCTCATCAATTGGCTGATCCGCTCCTTCAGTTCTCCTCTCTGAAAAACTTGTACCAAACAGACCTACTCTCCATTGTCTTCACAGAGATGAGAGGGAAAACGTTGGCATTTTAAATAAGAGAGCCTTTGTAATAATAATTTGTGCATACATTGTGCCTTTCATCCAAAAATCTCAAAGCTCCTTACAAATGTCTAACAAACAAATTAATTAAGCTTCCAAACCCTTCTGCGAAGTAGGTATTATAACCACAGTCTCTGTAGGAAAACTACACGGATTCTTTAAAAATGTATTTCTGTTGGAAATGAATTGGGCTGGAAACTAAAAAAATGCTGAATCTGATACCTTAAAACTGGAGCGTTAATGGATTTAGCAGCTTGAATTTTTCCAACAAATGCAGTATTATAGCTTCAACTCTCCCAGGCTGTAAATCCCAGACCCAAGATATTAGGCTTAACCTAAGCACAAAGGTTCCCTCAGCATCTGATATACTTCTCACAGGTGCTGAGTTTTATTGCTCTAACAAGCCAGTTCAAATTGAGGACAGTTTAATAAAAAGAGAGCAAAATATCCCAACAATGAGCTAGTCCAAGTATCATGTGTTGCAGGCATGATCATGCCTTACCACAAAACTATGTTTGAACTGGTCATTAGATGGGAAACTATAACTTGCTGCACCTGGCCACATACCACTGGACTGTTGTGCTGAAGGCTGGTGTTCTTTGAAAATGAGATCTAGTGCACAGCAAGCATAGTCCGAGTGACAACACTGTTAGAGGTTCATTAGGTAGGAGGGGTGTCAAAGGAAATTAAGATGGTCTAAAAAAAAAAAAAAAAAAAAAAAAAAAAAAAAAAAAAAACCTCTCACTCTTCTAGAAGCTGAGTTTTTATCCCAAAAAGAGAGATATGCCAGAGACTCCAAAAAGTCCGGTCGGGACTTTGTTATTGCTATTGAATTATGTAAGTGTAACGCCAACAGCCCCTGCTTGTCCTATTGGGATCCTCCACCTGCTCACTGCTAAAGGACCTCCCCACAGCCTAAGGGAGGAGATCCACTGGGCCTGGAAACCAAATGATTCCGGGGGACAACTAATGAAATAACAGGAACAGGAGTGCAGTCAAAGGGCCAAACGAAGGGAACCTGACTGGGACACCAAGCAGAGAACATCGGACAGCACCAACTGCTTCTCAAAGGCACTAAGTAGGAACTCTGCCAGAATGCATGAACAGACAGAGGATCGGAAATAGGCCTCACAGTCACAGGAGACCCCATCAGCCAACCTCTTCCAGACCCTGCTTGTCAGTGGACAGGACCAAATCTAGGATCTCTGGAGCTAAACGCATGTGCCTCTACTGCATGGCTATTAGCTAAGGCTGTAGAGCAGACTCATTAATCTTTCTAAGTGGTTGCGATGCCACTAGACTGGACAGAGCACCAGACCCAGGAAGTGTGTGGGTTATATAAGCATAATATGAATTTTCTGAGGTGCCAGTTAGATGAGGAGGCCACTTAGGGATCTGGGGCAAAAATCAATACTTGGTCCTGCTAGTGAAGGCAGGGGGCTGGACTTAATGACCTTTCAAAGTCCCTTCCAGTTCTAGGAGATAGGTATATCTCCAATTATTAAGATATTAAGATTAAGTGAAAACTGAAATCTACCAAATGAGATTTGCCAATTGGATAAGCATTATCACCAGTATCCGATTGGAATTTCATTAGGAAATCTCTTTGTATTGAATCCAGGGAGCATTACCTTACTAATTTTACCACTAGGTTCTTTCCCGGCTCACTTTATCTTGGAGAGTATTTTTCAAATCAAGCCACTAAATTAATCTTAACCAATCTACAAATGTATTTATTCACCGAGGATCACATAAGTATATAATCCATAGTTTTATAGATCAAGTGTAGAAACACCAAACATTCTAGGTACGTACTGAACGCAAAATACATATGCTGTTTTGTAAGAGATTAAATAGATCAGTGTTGGAGCCCAGCAGCTCTATCCAGGAACAATATAAATAACCAAGAACTCTCACTTACAATCATCAGGCAACAGTTCTTTAGTACTTCTAATAGAGTTATCACACTTCACATAATTCTCCAAAATTTCTAATGCGCGCTCTCTCTTCACCACACACACAAATAGGGTTTATATTTGTTCTGATCCATCTTTCAAAATACTTCTCTATGTATCACTGGGTCAAACTGCCAACATAACAATTGCTCCTCATTAATCTAATAGCCAGAACACTGCCCAGATTCTGCTGCAATTCCAAACATCCGCTTTTTGAAGTCTGTGACTAAAGCAATTATTTTTAAAATCTGCATCTTCTCCTACCGTCATTGGGCATGGAGAACAATAGATCATCATCCTCTTTATAACAGCCCTTCCCATGTTTTAAAATTATTAGTTCCCCCTCATTCTTTTTTCCTCAAAACTAAACATGTCCAGTTGTTTTAACCTCTCTTTATAGGTCAGGTTTTCCATATCTTTTCCTTATATCGTTTTTGTGGTTCTCCTCTGGACTCTTTCCAGTTTGTCCATATCCTTAAAAGGAGACACTCAAAACTGGACACAATATTCCATCAGACACCTCACCAATGCAGAGTAGAGCTGGACAATTTCCTCCTCAGTCTTACAGACGACATTCTTGTTAATACAGCCCAAACTGATATTAGCCTTTTTTGCAACTGCATCACAGTGTTGGCTCAGATTCAATTTGTGGTCCACTATAACCCGCAGATCCTTTTCTGCAGTACTACTGCCTAGCCAGTTATTTCCCATTTTGTATCTGTACATTTGATTTTTGTTTTCCTATGTGTAGTACTTTGCACGTGTCTTCATTGAATGTCATCTTATTGATTTCAGATCAATTCTCCAATTTATCAAGGTCATCTGAATTCTGATTCTGTCCTCCAAAAGGCTGGCAACCTCACCCGCTTGGTGTCATCTGTCAATTTTATAAGCATTCTCTCCACTCCATTATCCAAGGCATTACTGAAAATATTGAACAGTACTGAACCCAGGACTAACGCCTGTGGGATCCCACTAGACATGTCCTCTCAGTGAAACATTATTAACTACTCTTTGAGTATGGTTTTACAATCAGTTCTGCAGCCATCTTCTAGTAATTTCATCTTTACAACATTTCCTTAATTCGCTTACGAGCATATTATATGGGACACTGTCTAAACACTTACTAAAATCAAGATATATCATGTCTATGGCTCCCCTCTCCCTCCAGTAACCCAATCAAAGAAGGAAATTAGGTTGGGTTGGTATGATTTGTTCTTGACAAATCCATGTTGGCTATTTCTTATCACCGCATTATCCTTTAGGTGCTAACAAATTGGTTGTTTAATAATGTGTCCCAGCATCTTTCCAGGAATTGAAGTTAGGTTGACTGGTATGTTATTATCAGGTCTTCTTTGTTCTCCCTTTTTAAAGATAAATACTATATTTCCCCTTCTGCAATTTTTTGGGACCTCACTCTTCCTGCATGAGCTCTCAAAGATAATCGCTAAGGGTTCTAAGATTGCTTTCAGCTACTTCTTTGAGTAACCAAGGGTGAATTTTGTCAGGCCCTGCTGACTTGAATACATTTAACATATCAAAATATCCTTTAACCTGTTCCCTCCTTTTTGCTGTTAATACCAATTGTATTAAGCATCCATCCACAGTTAATTTTTTAAGTGAAGACCGACAAAGTAGCCATTAAACACTTCTGCTTTCTTGGTGTTGTCTATCATTAGTTCTCCTTCCCCACGAAATGGTGGATTTATACTTTCCTTTGTCTTTCCGTTGCCCTTCATATATTTATAGAACTTATTATTATTGTCTTTTACACTCTTGCTAGGTGCAGCTAACTTTGTGCCTTCGCCTTTCTGATTTAGTCCTTTCATGCTTGGTCATTCTTTTGAACTTATCCTTAATCTGTCCATGTTTCCACTTTTTGTAAGCTTCCTTTTTGATTTTCAGCTCATTAAAGAGCTCCTGATGCAGCCACATCAAACAGCCAGAAGCAAAAACCTTGCTTCATTTCAGCTCAGTTGCTGTAGAGATACTGGCATGAATTCTAGCATTTTGACACATTATATATAAACCTTGATACTAAAGCCATGCTTCTGAGAACCTCAAAAATCATTCCTACCGGGATGAGATTTCTCTTAAGGAAGCTGGCTGCCATTTCTCTAGTTTTACTATGTAAAAAGGAAGCCTGCCCCTAGTAAAGATGGCTGCCATCTCCCAATAATTCAGATAGAACTAACGCCATCAACTACCGTCATGGAAGATGGTCATTGTTTCACCAGATTCACAAAGAAAACTTAGGTGTAGCAACACTCAATGCCTGGATGCCCTGCCACCCAGCGGAATTCACATTCCGGAGTTACAGAGTAGCAGCCGTGTTAGTCTGTATCTGCAAAAAGAACAGGAGTACTTCTGGCACCTTAGAGACTAACATTTATTTGAGCATAAGCTTTCATGGGCTACAGCCCACTTCTTCAGATGCATAGAATGGAACATATAGTAAGGAGATTATATATATACACCCTACATCCACACTTACTGAGAAACAGCTAGTTACCCAATGCTTCAACATAGTAAAGAGGAAGCTGCTCTCACAGCTTGAGATAGACCAACTCCACATTACATCCCAGACTCAAGAAGACCTGGAAGAACAAGTGGATGTGCAGCCCA
>NC_133769.1:317730403-317777421 GCF_003597395.2 Chelonoidis abingdonii | reverse complement strand
AACATTGGTAGTGATAATCAAGAAGGCCCATTTCAGACAGTTGACAAGAGGTGTGAAGATACTTAACATGGGTAAATAGATTCAATCTGTGTAATAACTCATCCTGGCTTCCCATGCATTGGATGGGGAGAGTTAGGCACCTAAGAAAAGGATTCTTAGAAGTCAGCATGCTGAATGGAGAGCCACTTAAAATGAGCCAAGACAGAAATGCAGAGGAAAGAGGTGAGGCTTAGGGACCAGATCCACAAAGGTAGTTAGTAGGGCTGTCAATTAATCACAGTTAACTCGTGATTAACTCAAAAAAATTAATTGTGATTAATCGCAGTTTTTATTGCACTGTTAAATAATAGAATAGCAATTGAAATTTATTAAATATTTTGGATGTTTTTCTACATTTTCATATATATTGTATTCTGTGTTGCAATTGAAATCAAAGTATATATTATTTTTATTACAAATATTTGCACTGTAAAAATGCTAATCAAAAGATAGTATTTTTAAATTCACTTCATACATATACTGTAGTGCAATCTCCTGTCGTGAAAGTGAAACTTACAAATGTAGATTTTTTTTTTGTTACGTGACTGAACTCAAAACCAAAACAATGTAAAACTTCAGAGCCTGCAAGTCCACTCAGTCCTACTTCTTGTGCAGCCAATCGCTAAGACAAGCAAGTTTGTTTACATTTAAGGGAAATAATGCTGCCCTCTTCTTATTTGTAACTAAGAACAGGCATTTGCATGGCACTTTTGTAGCTGACATTGCAAGGTATTTACATGCCAGATATGCTGACCATCCATATGGCCCTTCATGCTTCAGCCACCATTCCAGAGGACATGCTCCTCAAGGATTGAACTCACAACCCTGGGTTTAGCAGGCCAATGCTCAAACCACTGAGCTATCCCGCCCCCCACTGGCTTTTGTAGGTGACAAATCTGAGGAACTGTCACAGATTGAAGTGTCACTAGAGGAGGTTTTGGAATTAATTGATAAACTCAACATTAACAAGTCACCGGGACCAGACGGGATTCACTCAAGAGTTCTGAAAGAACTCAAATGTGAAGTTGCGGAACTATTAACTAAGGTTTGTAACCCGTCCTTTAAATCGGCTTCGGTACCCAATGACTGGAAGTTAGCTAATGTAACGCCAATATTTAAAAAGGGCGCTAGAGGTACCAGGTCTGACCGTCAATTAGGACAGCGATTGAAGTACAACAGTCAGACTACCAGAGGGCAATTAGACTCAGAAACAATTATTAAGGGAATAAATGTCAAGACACATAGAAAAACAAACTGTTGAGCACACTAGTCAACATGGTCTCTGTAAAGGGAAATTGTGTCTTACTAAATCCTATTAGATGTTCTTCTGAAGGGGTCAACAAACATGTGGACAAGGGGATCAATGGACATAGTGTATCTTAGATTTCCAGAAAGACCTTTGACAAGGTCCTCACCAAAGGCTCTTACGTAAATTAAGCTGTCATGGGATAAAAGGGAAGGTCTTTTCATGGAATTGAGAACTGTTAAAGACAGGGAACAAAGGACTAGGAATTAATGGTAAATTCTCAGAATGGAGAGGGGTAACTAGTGGTGTCCCAAGGTCAGTCCTAGGACCAATTCTATTCAAATGCTTATATTCATAAATATCTGGAGAAAGGGATAGACGTAGGTGCAAAGTTCACACAGATGATACTAAACTATCTCAAGATAGGTTACAGACCAAAGCAGATTGAAGACTTCCAAAAGAAGAATGTCAAACTAACAGATGTATTGGGCAACAATGGCAATGAAATTAATGTAGATAAATGTAAGTAATGCACATTGGAAAAAATAACCCCAACTATACATACAATATGAGGGGCTAATTTAGCTACAAGAAGTCAGGAAAAAGATCTTGGCGTCATCGGATAGTTCTCTGAAGATGTCCACACAGTGCGGCAGAGGCAGTCAAAAAAGCAAACAAGGATATTAGGAATCATTAAAAAGGGATAGAGAATAGACTGAAAATATATTATTGTCCCTTATATAATCCATGGATGCCCCAAATCTCGAATACTGTGTACAGATGTGGTCTCCTCACTCAAAAAAGATATTCTAGCACTAGAAAGGTTCAGAAAAGGGGCAACTAAAATGATTAGGGTTGGAGAGGGCCCATATTGAGGGAAAGATAAAGAGGCTAGGCCTCTTCAGCTTGGAAAAGAGGAGACTAAGGGGGATATGATAGAGGTATATAAAATCATGAGTGATGTTGAGAAAGTGGATAAGGAAAAGTTATTTACTTATTTCTATAATACAAGAACTAGGGGTCACCAAATGAAATAAATAGATCAGCAATTTAAAACAAATAAAAGGAAGTTCTTCTTCACACAGTGCACAGTCAACTTGTGGAACCTTACCTGAGGAGGTTGTGAAGGCTGGGACTATAACAATGTTTAAAGGGAACTGGATAATTTCATGGTGGCTAAGTCCCATAAATGGCTATTAGCCAGGAAGGGTAAAGAATGGTGTCCCTAGCTCTGTTCATCAGAGGATGGAGAGGATGGCAGGAAGAGATCATTGACATTGCCCGTTAGCTTCACTCCCTCTGGGGCACCTGGCATATGGCCCTGTCGGTAGACAGATACTGGGCTAGATGGACCCTTTGGTCTGACCTGGAACGGCCGTTCTTATGTTCTTATGACGACGCTCATTAAAAAAGATAAGCAGTTAATAAATTTCTGACTGAACTTCATAAGGCAGAACTGTATGTCCCCTGTTCTGTTTAACCCATCGCATTTGCGCATATATTCTCTTGTTGTAGCAGTCTCAAATACGACATGTTGTTCATTTTAAGAACCACTTTTCACTGCAGATTTGACAAAATGTGAAGAAGGTACCAATGTGAGATTTAAGGTTTAAGAATCAGAAGGTGCCTTCAAAATCTGAGTGGGATGAGGTGTGGAGCCATGCTTTCAGAAGTCTTAAAAGACCAACACTCTGATGCGGAAACTACAGAACCTGAACCATCAAAAAAGAAAATCAACCTTCTACTGGTGGCATCTGACTCAGATAATGAAAACTGAACACGGCATTGGTCTGCACTGCTTTGGATTGTTATCGAGCAAAACCCATCATCATCCTGGACGCATGTCACCTGGAATAGTGTTGAAGCATGAAGGGACATGTGAATCTTTAGTGTATCTGGCACGTAAATATCTTGTGACATTGACTACAACAATGCCACGAGAACACCTGTTCTCACTTTCAGGTGACATTGGAAACAAGAAGCAGGCAGATTTATTATCTCCTGCAATGTAAACAAACTGTTTGTCTCAGCGATTGGCTGTACAGAAGTAGGACTGAGTAGATTGCAGGTTCTAAAATTTTATGTTTTATTTTTGAATGAAATTTTTTTTAAACCATACATTCTACATTTGTAAGTTCAACTTTCATGATAAAGAGATGGCATTATGGTACTTGTATTAGGTGAATTGAAAAATACTATTTCTTGTTCTTATACAGTGCAAATACATGGAATCAAAAAATAAATATGAAGTGAGCACTGTATACTTTGTATTGTGTTGTAATTGAAATCAATATATTTGAAAATGTAGAAGACATCCAAAAATATTTAAATAAATAGTATTCTATTATTAACAGTGCGATTAATCATGATTAATTTTTTTAATTGCTTGACAGCACCAGCAGTTAGGTGTCTAATTCCCATTGATCAGGGCTGTAAACACCTATCTCCTCTCAGGATTCTCAGCCATGAACCTTCTCCTAGAGTTAGGCACCTAAGCCAGGTTGTCCCTCTCTCATTAAAAAAAAACCACAGAAATAGAGCTGCTGCCTCATTATACCCAAAAGCCAAGTGGGTAGAGCAATCACCTGGGATGTGGAAAACCTTTTTATATATCCTTAGACCAAAGAAAGAGTGATGCTATAGCCCATTGACTAGGGTACTCCCCAGGGATATGAGAGAGCTGAGTTCAAATCCCTGTTCCAAATCGGGAAGAAGAGGATTTAAACCCAAGTCTTCTACCTCCCAGGTGAGCAGCTTAACCACTAGACTGTGACTACATTCCCTGTGTGGACCTACTCACCCCAGTCACCTTTTGACCATGCCTACAGGAGCAGGTACCACAGATGAGATAGGTGAGGGAACACAGAGTTTGAGAATCCTGCTGGGGCTTAAGCACAAAGGAGGGCTCAGAGCAGCTTATTAGCTGTGAGGTAGCATTAGAAATTGATCAGTTTTGCCCATATCTTCCAGCTGAAATGTAGGCACCTAGGGGGATTTAGGAGCCTAGAGGGTGAGGCAGCAGCTGAATAGTGGTTTTCAGAATGTCAGTGGCATCTAAATGTTGGACTTACACACCTCTAAGAGGCAGTTAGATGTCTTCATTCTTTTGTGAATCTAGCTATTCCCATCACACCTCTCAGCCTTTAAGCGTGCTTATGAGTAACAACCATTCATGAGTGATAAGTGGCTGAAATGTAACCCATCTGTTTTGTTGTGTGTCACTCATAATTGACCAGTTATGATGTTTTAAAACTGTAACACTTGTTTTAAAGGATATTTTCCCTCTGGGGAAGTCAAATAAATTATTATTTCATAAAGAAAACTGGATAAAATCAGAAATTCCGTCACATGCAACCACACATCCCCCATCAGGAGGATCTGAACACAGACTACTACCAATTGAATAGAAGGAGTAACTATTAGTTTCTTTGTTGTGCAGCCTTTAGAGGTAGATGTGGCACACACTTTGTGGGTTAGATCACTATTTGTTAGACAGGAGTAACTGTTGCCCCTTACTGTGGGTGGGAGTTATGTTCTAGTGGTTACACTTAGCAGCACCAAGCCTATCAATACGGTACATTCATTCTGAAAGGCCACATGATGGGTGCTTAGAGCCAATGGTTCTAGTCCCATCTCTGCCAGCTATGACTTTGTACAACCTCTCAGTTAACTTATCTATAAAGGGTTGATATTCAACTGCTGCTTAAGTGAGGGTATAGGAGGCTTTGCTCAATAAGAACTAGGAATCGCACAGAAATAGAAATAGCAGTGAAAGATGTTACACATCAGCTCCTGGTTTCCAGCTCAGTATTTGCCTAGACTAAAAGTATATGCAGATGCCTGATGTATCTGAAAGGCAGTACACATGCACGTTCTGTAAAACTGAGCGGAAACAAATTTACCCCACCCCCAAACTTCACAAGGGATACACAAGCATTGTGGACTGTAAACCCTTTTAGGAAAATATTTTCTATAATGTTTGGAAGTGCCTAGCACAATGAAGACACTCCTAGAAACTAACAAACAACAAACATATTGGAGGTTCTAAAACTTACACACCATGTTTCCAGCTGCCAAGACTTTAACTTTCCACCTATGGTAGTAAAGAAAGCTATAGCTAAGGAAAGTACCTTTCACAAGCATATTGCTCTTGGGGTAACAGAGCATGGACTGATGAAATTTAAAAATATATGAAAATCCTTTCTATGTTTTTAAGCAAGAGCCAGTATTGATCAGCTATCACATCTCAGAGGAAGCAGCACTGGGCAGAGATCTGGGCAAAGAAAGGCAAGTTTGCAGTATATGTGGGAGTTTATTAGCATTGCATTTTCACCCCTTTAGTGAGCTCTTGTGGTTTCCTGTGCATAGGCCTGGTGATCGACAGTGCAGGTTTAGTCCCAGTAGCATCTATCACTGTTAGAGTCCAAGAGTCAGGTCTGATCTTTCTTCAGTAGTTCCTGACACTTTAAATTTCATGACAGGCTAAGGATTAGATAATGGGCCTTTTCCCCCTTGTGTCTTTATTTCAGTCTTTACCAACCAGCTGGTTCAGCTCCAGCATGATCTTGTTAAAATATAAGGGAAAGAGCTTGAACAAAGGATCCAAAAATCAAACTCCATCCCATTCTTCATGCATCCACATCATTAAAACACTTAGGAAGAGCTAAAATTGCATAGTTCATTATCCTGAAGACTCTGCTCTTGCTGAGCTGGACTATCAGTGCTATGGGAGCTGCCACCACAGACATACAGTTAACTCCAGAACTTCTCTCACAAGCTAACTGTTCAGTAGTTTGGATCACATTCTCTCTCAGGCCCCAGTATATCTGAGACAGTGACTTTAACATTCTGCAAGATGTCAGAGCCATATGCTCTTCACCAGGTTTTTCGATATGTAAAATGTGGAACTCCATCTCCTCACTGTACCCATTGTATCCTTGGTACAGCTAGTTGGAAAAACAAATACTTCCTTTCTCCTACCCTTTGTTTATCTTGGCTGTTTAGATGTAAGTTTGGGTGAGGGGGCAGGAACTGGCTTTTACTATGTGTTTTTTTTTTTCAAAGTGCCTTCTACCACAATGGGATTCTGATCTCAAGTGGTACCTCTAGCAGTAACTGAAATACAAAAAGTAAGAGTTCATCATCACAGCCTGAAAATTGGAGAGAAGACTTGAGGCTCTATCACCTTGTCTCAAATGATTTGTGGCAAACAGCTCTGGCTATGTCCATTCCCCACCCTACAAAAAAAAAAAAATGAACAGAAGTAGTGCTGCCAATTTGACCGACTGTATCCACACTCTAGAATCACTAAAAGAAAGACAGGCAGATACTTGAGGATTCTAAAGACTATAGAACTGTAGCTCTTACTGTGTCCACCCTGGAAACAAGTAACCCACATTGGATGCATTTTTACCATCACTGCATAATGGAGGGAGGTGGCTGCATTAAACACCTTCTTAAAACATTAGTGTGAAAGTTCCTTCAGTGCAAGACTGCAAGATTAATAAGGGTGATTTTATTTTTTTTTTTGAGAGGGATAAGGAAAGGAGTGTTTGAGAGAGGTCTAACACCTTCAGTTACTAAACCAACTGTCTGACTGTGTAACCCACTCACCCCCTGGGTATGCTGTTCTGTCCCCTCTAGTGGTATGGAGACCATTTAGCGATTAATGAGTCTGCTACAGCCTTAGTTAAGAGGCAGGTGGCTTTTAGCTCTTGCAGTAGAAACTCATGCATTTAGCTCCAGAGGTTCCCAGGTTCAATCCCGCCCACTGACAACCAGGATCTCTGTCAGCGTTACACCTGGATTTAGCAAGAGTTGTGGGGTTGGAAGCATCTTTTTGCACAGGTTCTCAAATGAGAACTACTTGATAGCAATCCACACAGAAAGGATCACGGATCAATAGCTCTTTCCCCCTCAAAGAGTTTCACTTGGAATCCTCATTGGAATGGAATGACTGAGGGGTTTCTGGCTTACACTTCTAATGAATTAAAAGCTCACTCAACAGGGAAAATAACCTTTAATGTTGACAGTCCCATTTCAGGCCTTAAAAGAACCTGGCGTGTTTTCAATCAGCTGCTGTTCAGATCTGGGAAAAGACAACTCTGGACAGAGCTGCCTTTTCCCAGATCTGACTTTCATTATTAGGAAGCAGAATCCTGTGTATAAATGTAATTAAGGAGTCATGGAGCTGCTCCGAATATTTATCTTTTGTCCAAAGCCCCTCACATGTCACTTTGCTCTACAAAAATAGCAATTTTCCTGCTATCTTCCAGCTTATCTGCTCAGCATCTGGGCTTCCTTTTTCATGTCTGTTTTTCCATGTTCCACAATAAGTTTGGTGGGTTATCAATTCCTATCCCTAAAAGGGAACAGAAGGCAATCTGACAGGCCATTTCATGATTCAACTTATCAGATACAGTAACTTGCCCAACGAGGCCATCTCTGAAAAGGCATCTGACGCACTCTATCTTGAACACAGCAGCAGGAGGTGGTAATTTATTTAGGCTCATAAGCTGAGAATTCAACTCCTGCAAGGTCTAATAGCTTCTCCTGGTAACCATCTTCTGCTGGCAGGCCACCTCAGCAGCAAACAGCTCCTGCACAGCTCAGGACATTGTGCCATAGGAGAAGGCAACTGCTGCATGCAACTTTAAAATCTAACAGAAGGTAATTTCTGCTCTGGCTTAGTTCTGCCTCCCCATAAAGAGCTAAAGCCCTTTTTGATCCTCAAGCTGCTGCTTACCTTGATTTCCCAGCCAGCCACAGACCAAAAAGGCTCCCTTCCTACAGCACGTTTAGTCCTAAAAGGGTGATAACCTTGTTACTGTGCAAAGACATCCATTTTTGTAATATATTTTCATTCTGCTATACCCTCCTAAGCTTTCAATACAACTGAAGCTTGTGTAATGATTTCATAAACAATTTATACATTGCCATGCAATGCCTTAGTGGCATCAGAGTTCAGTGAAATGCATTATCTGCCCAACGCATCAGGATGAATGCTCCGTCACGTAACTTGTCTACTGTGCTGAAGAGTAAACATGACTGTTTGGAGGGGACACCTTGTTCTTGGGCTACAGGGGGTATTATAGATCAGTGTTTGTCAACCTTTTTGATACCAGGGACCAGCTTGCTGCTTTCCTAAACTGTGTCCAGGAGATCTTGGGGACCAGCACCAGTCCACAGATTGGCTGTTGAGAAACACTGCATAGATGACCATGAAGAAAGGAACTTTGAAAGTTCACAGCCAACTTATGAATGAGCTCTTTGTAAGAACTGAGGTCAGGAGTTGGGGCTGGAACCACACTAGATATTTCCTCACAAAGGAAGGAAAACTAATTTCTCTCTCATGCAGATGGAATTCCTCAGGCAGACAGAGGTTGGAGTGTGTCCAGGCCGCTCCGGAGATGGAGCTAGAATCTCCTTGACCACTCAGTAGGAATAAGCATGAAAGGGGCTTGAGGTGCGATCAAAGGGGCAGAGATACTGAATCCCCCACTCAGGGAAATAAAGAACCATGTGTGTGTGTGTAAGACCCAGAGAGCCCATTAATGCCAACTGGCAGAGGGCACACCATCTCATAACTCCCATCAGCCCTGGCACATTCATAGCCTCAACTCGCTGTTGTCATCATCTGTATCTAAAAGGTGTCATGTCAGGTGTCATATGCAAACTGATAACACACTAGTCATTAACATTATTGTGTGGTGCACATATGGGAGGTGTACAATGAATTATAGATGTGTGCCTAAGCCCAATCTGTCCTACATAAAGCAACATTGGTTTGCAGGCTTGACTGTGTCTCCAGTGTAAATTAGATATGGTGAGACCAAAGCCAAGGAAAATCACATTTACACAGAAGGTAAACAAAGCAACTAGGTGAGCAAGGGGGAGAAAATGTTAAGAATTTTGGCAAGGGCTGGAGCCTGTACCCCCCAGGAAGCCTTTCTGCCTCTTCAAAAGTCAGTGAACTTTAGGAAGATACAAGCAAAGACAAAAAGCCATTTTATTACCCATTCCTGAGGGGACAATAGGGCACAGCACCCTTTGAGCTCTATGAAAGTTGGGTCCCCAGGTCTGGAGGATTAAGGATGCTGATAACTTGGTGTAAGTAAGGAAACTGCTTTGGCAAAGATTGTAACTTGCTAGAATTAAGTTTGAGGCACTAGAAAATGTATTTTGTTTGTAACCATTCTCTTTCACTCTCACTGCAAATCACTTAAACCTGTGTTCTTTATTAGCAAACTTACTCTTGGCTTTACTACAAATGGCTGTGTCACTGTGTGGGTCTTCAGCAATCTGGCTTTCTGGAGGCAGCGAACATGATAACTGCTGTGAGGATCCAGTGAGAGGGACTGGATGCTGCAGGGGAGGTGGTTTGGCAGAAACTTGAGTTGGGAAGGACTGTAGTGCCACCCTGCAAGAAGTAACCAGGGCTCCGAGTCAAAGCTGCACAGCACAGACATATCCAGGCTTAGAGGAGGCACAACCCCTTATTTGTCTGGATGAACCCCCAAAACACCATAATGTGTCAAAGCCAACTGTGGTAGATTTTATCAGAGGAAGATGATTAACTCAACAGACGTATATATGAAGTGGAAGAAGTTTATCATCATCAGTAATTGTCAGCAGCTCTCAGAGGTGGCCACAGCATATCCTTTCCTAGGCAGTATATTCTTGTTTCTCTGGGGAACCCTCCACTGATACTAAGAAACAATGAGGAAGCCGACTCCTTGTGGAAAGAGTAGCCCTTGTCAGTAACACTGATCAGAGGTGGCAGTGTGGTTCAGTAACAGCAAGGACTTGATATCAGCACTAGAAACCCCCAAGACATTTACTGATTGGGCTTCATAGCAACCCCAAAACACTGACACCTTTGGCTGAGGAGCAGCTCAGAGCATCGGCCATACCATAGTTCTCACGATTTCTTTTTAACCCTTTGCATCACCAAGACAGGGAAACTCATTACCAACAAATAGCAACAGAGTGTTTCTTTTGGTCCAGGCAAACCGACCTTGCTCCACCACAACCACAGGCAGTACAGAGCATACTACTGTGAGGACAACATTCTTTCGGTGCATTTCCCACACAACCCAGACAGGATTGCATCACCTAACAAGCACTCAAACCAAACACTAGTAACAAGACATTTAACTTTAACATCTCAAAGGCCCCCGGGATCCAAAAATAGGTGAAACAATCGTAACAAAGGGGGAAGGAGATTCCTCTGGGCCTACTTTTTTTAGGTGTCACTTTGGCACATGGGTCTGAGAGCATGACCCCAGATAAAGTAACACTGTTTTTAATGGTCAGGGAGTGACACATGACTCAAAAAAGAGGGTTGCATAAAGGCAATTTTCACTGCAAATTAATTTTCCTTCAGGAGTTATTGCAAAATGTGTATTATTTCACCACCAGCTGTAAATGAATGTTGCCATTATTTGTACTTGCAATTAGAATATCTGAATCTGAGGCTCTAGCCGGCATTTCTGCAAAATGTATTGTACTGAAATAGAATTGCCTTCTAGGCTTAGTTTAAACCGAATTTCTGCAAAATGTATTGTACTGAAATAGAATTGCCTTCTAGGCTATGCGTTTAAACCGAATTTAGCAGCGTTAAACCGATTTAACCCTGCACCCGTCCACACAACGAGGCCCTTTATATTGATATAAAGGGCTCTTTAAACCAGTTTCTGTACTCCTCCCCAACGGAGGAGTAGTCGCTGACACAGCGTAGCCAATGTTCAGATTAGGACTAGTGTGGCCGCTAATCGAGCGGTATTGGCCTCCGGGCGGTATCCCCCAGTGCACCACCTAGTGACGCTCGGAAAGCATCTGAACTATCGGTGCGGCTGGCCAGCTAGACAGGAAAAGCCCCGCAAAAACTTTTGAATTTCATTTCCTGTTGCCCAGCGTGGAAGCTCCTGAACAGCACGGGTGGTGATGCAGTCCGCAGAATCCAAACAGAGCTTCCAGCATGGAGCGTACGGGAGATACTGGATCTGATCGCTGTATGGGAAGACAAATCTGTTCTATCTGAGCTCCGTGTACAGCAGACGAATGACAAAGCATTTGAAAAAATCTCCAAGCTATGATAGACGCAGGCCACATTTGCATGGGACTCGGCGCAGTGCTGCATGAACAAGCATAACGGAAAGCAAAGAATCAAATGGATGCTCCATGGGGGGAGGGAGGGGGAACTGAGGACTCCAGCTAATCTCACAGTCCCTGCAGTCTCCGAAAATATTGCATTCTGGGCTGAGCTCCCAATGCTGTAGGTAAAAAACATTGTCGCAAGGGTATATCTGCATGCAATTCACGCCCCCCCTCCTCGCGTGAAAGAAAAGGGAAAAAAATAAGTTTCTTTGCCATTTTTCAATGTCATCATATGTCTAGCTGCATGCTGCTGGTAGACGCAGTGCTGGTGGCGCTGACAGCAGCATCCCCTCCCTTCCTTTCGCCTGATGGCAGACAGTCACAAAATGGATGGAAAACCATCAATCTGTGAGTGCTCCCTGGCTGGCCTCGTGAGGTCAGTGAGATGCCTTGGGTAACAATGGAATGATCCTGTCATTCCTGGCAGAACGGATACCAAATACCTTGGTTAACGTCATCATCATGCAACTGGAGCCTGAGCTCACCACCCCCTGCCTTTTGTGTTAAAAAAAGATCCTGTCTCCCTGGACTATCATAGCAAGTGGAGGCTGCGCTCACTCTCCCCCCCTTTAATGTCCTGCTGACTATGACAGCAAGCTGGCGGCTGCCTCCCCTCATTTTACTCTTTCGCTACAATAAAGGTCCCCCAGTGTTTTTTTTTTTTTTTTTCTTATTCCTGCATTTTTTATTACTTTCATCACACAAATGGAGGGGACACTGCAATGGTAGCCCCAGGAGGGGTTGGGGGAGGAGGGACGCAACGGATGGGGTTGTTGCAGGGGCACCCCCTAGAATGGCATGCAGCTCATCATTTCTGCGGGATCTCTGGGGCTCTGACCTGGAGCGGCTGTGCTCTCTGGCTCTCTAGTAGACTTGCCCCATATTCTAGGCAGGACTGACTATTTTTAGACAAAACAAAGGGAATGACCCGGGGAGTCATTCCCATTTTTGTCCATGCGCCCCCAGCCAACCTCAGCGAGGCAAGCCAGGAGCACCCATGACAGCAGCAGACGGTACAAAATGATTGATAACCGTCATCACCACTTTCCAATTACAAACAATACAAAAATGACTGATAACCATCATCTCATTGCCAATTTACAATGGCAGATGGTGCGATAGGGATGGTAACCATCTCTGCTACCTTGTAAAGGCAAATGAATGCTGTTGTGTAGCACTGTAGTACCGCCTCTGTCAACAGCATCCAGTACACATACGGTGACAGTGACAAAAGGCAAAATGGGCTCCATAGTTGCCATGCTATGGCGTCTGCCAGGGCAACGCAGGGGGAAAAGGGCACGAAATGATTGTCTGACGTTGCTTTCACAGAGGAAGCATTGAGTGACGACATTTACCCAGAATCATCTGCGACACTGTTTTTGCACCATCATGCATTGAGATCTCAACCCAGAATTCCAATGGGCAGGGGAGACTGCGGGGAACTATGGGATAGCTACGGGATAGCTACCCACAGTGCAACGCTCCAGAAATTGATGCTAGCCTCTGTACTATGGACACACAGCGCCGAATTAATGTGCTTAGTGTGGCCGCATGCACTCGACTTTATACAATCTGTTTTACAAAACCGGTTTATGTAAAATCGGAATAATCCCATAGTGTAAACATACCCTTAGAGTACAAGGATGCTGCACAGCTTCTGACCTATACAGTAGTTTTCTTTCCTCAGTTAGTATAGTCCCTGTATTCTGATTGGCTTTGCTGTCAGATCTGTATAATCACTGTAGTTATTTCTCGGTGACATAGTTTGTAACTACCTGTCCACTGCAACTGGCTGACAACCATTACTAGTCAAGAATTTGCATAAACTGCACAATTCTTTCCAGCACTGTTATGAATAAGCAAATCACTTGAGTCATTGGTTACTATAATCCTTCTGCTCCAGAACTCAGCATTTCCAAACTGTTAAAATGAGATACTTAAACAACATCTTTATTATTTAGCTAAAACGGGGCGGGAGGGGGGCACCACCATTTACCTGAAAAGTGCAGGAGAGACACAGGGAAGGCACAGAAATATGGGACTGCAAAATGTAGGAAAGCGAAAACTAGTCTCTCTTCTTCCGGTCCAGTGCTGCTCGCTTGAAGGTCAATGGGTATTTTTGCCAGTGACTAGAATGGAAGCTGAATTTAGCCTTCTGTAATCTCTTTCTCTCCCCCTCCCTTTGCAGGGCTCTGAGAAACATGTTACTTGGTTTGTAGGGGGAAAGAGTGTTATTAATAAAACTGGGAGTCAGCCCCTCTCAGTTTTGTTTGGAAACATAACCTAACAAGAAATAGGGTCAAATCTGGCTCTCTTTATCCATGGGAGTTGCCCCCCATTGATTATAACAAGACTATTTGCATAATAAGTCAACCATACAATTTAGCCTATGAATTGCAGCTATTATGGGAGGGAAAGCATTGCTGACCTGTGGAGGGTGGGGAGAAGTGAAAAGATGGAAATGAAGAGGAAGAGATAAGAGTAGGGAAAAACAGGGTCAATAGACTTTTTTTTTTTAATTCTTCAGCAGGGAAATTTGAATAATTAAACATTTAAGCATAGCAGAGACTTGAAGCTGTTCACCTGGAACCACCATGTCCCAGACTAATACACTTGAGATCTTTGGCTTCAGAAAATTGCTACAAAACACCTCCTCTTTCATTTCAGAATTTATTCAGCCACGTGGGTTATTTCTGGATTAAGCACTCTCAGGTTATAATAATGTGTTCCATCTTTTTTTTTAAAAAGGTTCTGCTGCCACCCCACTCACATCCCCTTCAAAACCTGTTCCCCTTCCCACATCTAATGATTTTAGGATCTAATCTGTAACGTGCTAATTTAAGAGTAATTCCTTCCTGTAAGTTTTTGTTTCACATTTTCTAAATGTATTACATAATGTTCTAATACATTAATCACCATCTCATGTCATAGCCATTTTATTAAAAGCTTATACTTACAAATATGCATTCTTAAGAGATTTCAGGAATTTTTGCAATTTTCTCTGAACTAGGTTTGTTGAACCAATGGCAACAATACTTGAGCTGTGTAAAGCAGCTTCCAGCAACAAAGTATCTTTACACAATATATCTTGTCAACTCAGGCATGGATTCTTCTTGTGTTTAGTCCCAAATAGTTATAAACAAGTTAGTTTTAATCACAATAAGTTGTGATAAAATACTTAACACAGCCCTATTAAGTTACTGTACCTGATACAGTTCCAATTCCAGAAGAAATTCCAAAAGATAATTCCCCTTACACAAAGTACTGGAAAATCTGTTAGCCATTTTGCAGTTAGTGTTTGCTTATTAATATGGTATCATCTTGCTGAACTCCAAGACTTGGTACCATGAGGTATTTTTCCACATAAAATTGCTAACGCCAACAAGATTGTCAAAACGGGATTATCATTATTAAAAATATTAGGCGGTAAGGAATGTAATTACTACAGTGTTTGAATACGATAACTGCTAATCACAAGTAGAATCCTGGTACAAATCTCGTTTCCAGTATACAAGAAAGGACACAAAACCTTTTAAACATAATTTATATACATTTATGGCTTTATACAACAGTAAAGGATTGTTCTTGTGTCTGTAGGTACATCAGGCACTTCTCTGAAAATATCCAAATACGAACTTTAATTCTGCGATGTTACTGAATAAGAGCAGTGGAACACAGAAGTGCTGTTACACCACCCATGAGTAAAATTAGCCACATTTACAAGCCATTCTCTGGTGATATTGCTGGTTTGTGGAACAATCTTCAAAAAGGAGGCTAGTTTTAATGCCAAGTCTTTTTGTTTGCATAAACCATGCTGCATTTTTATGTAACGATTACAAAAAACCATGACATCTTATCTAAAATCAGTTATAAATTAAGAATCCTAGCAATTTCATAATGAAAATATGAACTTCAAATCAGTAAAAAAAAAAAAAAAAAAAAGTACTAACATACATCCAGTGGTTTAACAAGTGCAAAATTTATACTATTTTGGAATTGGCCCAATTTTAAGTTCTCTCCTCTTCTTAGGGATGCTCTGTTGACAAGCCAATAATAAGCAGCACAACTTTTGCTTATAAACATAGGCAATTTGTCAGTTTATCAAAGCAGAGCTTTCCAATTAATGCATCTACTACCTAAACATATATCATATAGATATATTATGGAAACAATACAGCTTTATATTTAAAATATCTGAACAGCTCTATAATACAATAACAGTACAAACCAGAGAAAAGTCAAAACCAAAGCTGCATAGGTAAGATTATCTGCACAATTCACAAAGCAATCATTTACAATAATTCTGACAAACTAATTTACTCCAAAAGTTCAGTACTTTTACTTAAAGGAATTTATTACTAGAGGTCACATAATGTTTGCTTTCAAGACAGACAACCTACCCTTCATTAGATTTCACAGTATCCCACAGTTACAAGCAAAAATATTAGAATTCTGACACACAACAAAATAAAAAGAAAATGCAGAACCAAAATTCCCACCATCTATAAGTATCTATTCTGATAATGATCAAACAGGACTTCCTGCAGCCTATTTTAATCAAAGAACCGTTGCATTCAAGTTCATCATAGCTATAAAAAAAGAATATATTTGTAAGTTATACAGTAGCAATAAAATTATAAGAGGTAAATTGTTAAATGTAGCATGTTCAGCTCCTGCGCCAGAGGGTCGAATTTCAAAGAGTCTCTCTTTTTGCACACAAAATCGGCACATAAAGGTCAAATAATAAATTATATGACTCAGTACTTCACTTAGTCAACTGCCATTGGAGAGCAAAAATTTTGCACATGCACCAAAAAGGAGGCTCTTTGGAAACTGGTCCCACAGAGTCTTCTGCTCATGCCATGGGCAAGAGATGTGATTACATTTCAAATATAATTAATTTGATAGGGAAGATATTAGACAAATGCAGGCTGTTTTAGTGAACTGCCAGCACTGAGCACACATTGTAATTAATATCATAGACTTTTTAATATTTTCTTAATCTTCTCTCTCCAGGCAGGTTCCACAAAAGATCATGGAGAATGACGATGGAGAAGAAGGGAGTTAAAATAGGATTATAATCACTTTCCAGTTATGGATGACTTGAAAATAGTACAGCAGAAAAATTAATTTCCATCTCTGGCCCTATTGTAAAAATTACAAAAATTGTAAGTGCAGAATAAAAATCCTTGGTTTTTTGTTAGTTTTTTTTTTAACACAAACGATGTGCAGTAATCAGTGGCAGGCAGGCAGGTTTACCTCTCCGTTCATCCCTCAAAACACAATTTAACTATGTAAATACAGCAAATATTTACCAAGTAAAGGCCCAATCCTGTAAACCTTGAAATATCTGTCAATGGGCCTAATCACCTAAAGGTAAAGGTTTGCAGGACCAAAGCCTTAGTAACTACAGCTATCCCTTCTCCTTAAAACTCTTGCACTTATGTAACTTTGCTATTTCACTAATCTTCCCCACTCCCAGAAATGGAGATCAAATATGTCCTTGCCCTGAAATGTTACATAATGGAAGTTTTATCCCTCATGTACTTTCACAGTAGCACTTTCAAACCCCCCTAAAATAGGGTGTGATGATAAAAATGCTGACAGACCCTAAAAACTAATGCTAAACACAAATGGAAATGCTGTCATTAACTTTACCAGAATGTGAATGTTCTTAAAACAAAGATCCTGCTTTTGAGTCCACAAACATTATGAGACCTTCATGAAATAAATACAACATGAAGCACTGTACAAGCATCTAACAATGAATACTTAACACTTTGTGGTAGTCAGGGTTAAAACGGTAATAGAAGCTGATGAAGTTTCTAGAAATGCATATATAAAACCGATTAAATATTTCCTAAACATGAAAAGGAAAATGTCTGTCTATACACATCACTCTTCTGCCAAAAATGGGACAGAAATCAGACCCACAAATATTTTTGCATAAATTTACATAATGAAAAGATTGGTAATACACCAATTGTCATTTAATCTATTGTTTGTTTTGAACATTTGACTATTCAATGAGCTTAGCCGGATCTTATTTACCAGGCCGCTCTTTTCTCATATGAAATGTGTATCAATTTTAACAAATACAAGGCAGTTCATACAGCTGCAAAACAAAGTCCACAGTTATCTCAATTCATCAGTTCAGCAGAACACAGGTATCTTCAATAAAAGTTAAACTTACTTAGGGCATGAAACCACCACAGTATTACAAGAAGTTTATAGGGTTTTTTTTGGACCAAACAGATATTTTTAAAAACAACATCTACAGCTCATACTGTACAAAAACCGAAAGCACAACATGATGCAAAAGTATTTTCTGTGATTATATGGTGTAGTGAATTTGGCACTTCAGAGTAATGAAATTTCCAATGGCACAGTTCTTATCTACAGCAGCACATAACCTGCAAACACTGGGCAAACATCCTGTACAGGAAAAGTCTGTTTGCTGCCAATTCTGACAAAAGGAAAAATGAGAACAGTTTTATCAAGAAACCTAAAAGAAGGGCGAAGGACATCTTTGGACTACTTTTCTCAGTTCCTGTTGTCACACAAGTCTGAAGAGCTTTAAACTGTAGCCTAGGAAAAAAACAGAAAAAACACAATGAAACAAAATTAATATTCACAAATAAGCAAAAGATATAGAATACATGCTCCAAATAGCTCCAAGTCAGACAATAATGAAAACTTCCACTTTATTGTTATTATATATATTTATTTTAATACTACTGGCTAGATGTCCAAAACTACTACTCTACCTGTCCAAACAAATGCTAGAAGTCTGTATTAGGTATCCTCATGGCACATCCATAAGTCTAATGTAATTTACAACCCATTTAAAAAGCTAGCAAGTTAGACAACAAAGTGATGGTAGATGCATGCACATGACACTGGAAACCATTAAAACTTTAAGCATTTCCAAATCTGTTAAAGCCTGTATTTTTCCTTTAAATTCATTTTCAGATTTTTTTTTAAATAGTATGAGAATTTACCTTGTGCTATCTCCTAGCCCGACACCCAGCTGTGTGTGGTGGTCTTTACACTGTGTGGAAAACTTTGGTTAGGCAACACACTGTCAAAGTTAAAATCTAAAGTTTCTCCATCCATAAGGTCATTACGAATAATTGACTCCATGTCACAGTCCAACCGTTCAATTAACATGTCATCTAAATCACTGGGAAGCTTCTCCTGGTGGAGAGAAACAATTCCCACTCTTCCATAGCCATTGCAACTGTTAACAGCAGCATAAGGGTTCATTGTGTTCATATGCATTGGGTGACTCATAGGCACTTGTAATGAAGTTTTCACTGTGGACAAACGATTTAAACCTGAAGTATGTGACATGGTGTTCACTGTGTGTGACAAGGCACGACCATTAACTGCAACTGTTGGCTGATTACGTCCTTGGTGTGGGTGGGCACTGGGAGTCATCATTTTGTTGTGGGATGGTTGATTACCATATGTTGACATCACTGAATCGGTGACCATCAGCACATTTTGGCCTAATACTCTACCACTAGGTTGAGAAACACCAGTATCTACTGATGTCAAGATATCATTGTGCGGTGGAGAATCAGAAGTTAGTAACTCCTTCAAGAGTCCTGCAGGACAGTTATATTGGCTGATCGTTCCATAGCTTGATTTACTGTCTTGAAGAGTTTGCATAGGCATCTGGGGCAAAGAGTTTATGCTAGCTTGAGCGTATGTAAATTTTCGGTAGTCTGGATTTGGTGAACCTATACTTGTGGTTGGTGATGCAAATGAATAACCTGGTGTTTGCTGCATCATTGTAGCTGGTGAAGACTGGGTCGATACCGTCAGTGACGTACTAGGTGACAAGAGGTTGAGATTATCCAAAAGATTCTCCATATTTTCAGAATTGCTCATCTCTGAAAGGCTGGGTAGAGTAGAAGCCATTTTGGTTGCTGATGAAGGATATACCATAGAGTGCACATCCCCATCTCCAAGGTCATCTTGTTCTGGCAAGATTGGAGAAAGTCTCCCACTAATTGTACTAGCATTAGAGCTAGTTCTAGGTCTGAAGGTACTCCAGTTATCAAAGTCATCATTACTGTGAGAGCTGGGGCTTGCAGGCCACTTTGAAAACTGTGATCCTGGGCTGTCTCCATTTCCTTCTTGGCCTGACTGAAGGGCTGCCTTTTTCTTGGCAGCTCTTCCTCTGCTTTTCGCAAACTTGCTGTTGTTGTCCATGGATGCTGCTCTTCTCCTAGGTGACTTTCCACTCTTTCCTCCTTCAGGGTTCAGCATCCACCAAGAACTTTTTCCTGTTCCCTCATTCTGCACCCTTATAAACTTGCTGTGCAGTGACAGGTTATGACGAATTGAATTCTGAAAGATAAAATATCAGATAAGAAAAGGGCCAGTTCTCTTTATCTCAACATGTAACACTTAAATGACCAAACCATTCTGATGCTACTTGTGTCAAAGATGCTATAAAAATAACTGACCGAATTACTGTACAAAACTGAAGTTCCCAAAACACCAAACTTAACTGCTGTACCCAGTATCTTTTTTTAGAAAAGGAATATTCTGCTTAATACCCTTAATGTAACCTATATTTCAAAATATTTTGTGCATCAAATCTCCTTAAAAACACAACCAGTGGCACTATGAGCAAGTTCTGCTAGAAATCCTTATTTAAATGATTTTAACTCCTCCATAGGAGAAAAGAAAAATCCCTTCAATGTTTCATTTAGTTTGAAAACCTAAGTGTAACAGTAAAGCTTGGAAGGGTGCTAGTTTAGAAATATACATATTGGTTCAAAACTGGCTTAAACAAGTTAGCCATGTTTTGTCATATAATTTATCATATGTTTTAACTGCATTTGACATGATAAGAAGAAGAAGAATTTGGCATGTGCCAAAGGCATTAATTTGAAACATGATAAGAGGACAACAAAATCAGAAAAATTCACTGAAGAATTTTGCATGGTGTCAAGTATCAGGAGGTAGCTGTGTTAGTCTGTATCCACAAAAACAACAAGGAGTCTGGTGGCACCTTAAAGACTAACAGATTTGAGCATAAGCTTTTGTGGGTAAAAAACCTCATTTCGGTTTTTTACTCATGAAAGCTTATGCCCAAATAAATCTGTTAGTCTTTAAAGTCCCACTAGACTCCTTGTTGTTTTACTGAAGAACTGGTTCTCAACTTGACTGTACGAGTCCCCACTAACGTGTAGCCTGCATTTGAGCAATTTTATTTAACAAATGGATTTTTTAACACAGTACATGAGCAACTATTTCCTTTCTATCTACCTATCCCTCTCATCACACATACTACCCTACAGTAATATATCAGTTTCAGGAGGGTTACTCCTAAACAAAGAAGATTTGAATAATTATACCTTTGTGACAAAATACGTATTAACACAAACCATTTATTCACTGGTTCAAAAATTTACCCTTTACAAAAACACCTAAATGCAGGGCCTCATATGAGACTGGATTCATTACAATCAAGTAGTAAAAGCCTATTTTTCTGTAATATTTCATTTTAAATAAAACTTAAATTATGATAGAAACATGGGATTGCTGTAAAATAGCAACTACAAGGAATTCCAGAGCTTATTAATATCAACGTTGTGGATAGAACTTTAAAGCTAAAGCATGACCCAGCCTCAGTAATACAATCATGTAAGCCCCAACCTCCAAACACACACAAGTAGTCCTCGTTGAACTCTCAGAATCTATTCACGTGCATAAGTAATTTCAGGATAAGGTCCCAAGTTAAACAGATAAAAATTGCAATTGCTAAACAATGAGGAAGGAGGGAAGACAAACAGCAGAGAGGAACATGACTCATGAAGAGTTAAACTTCATCCTTAAAACCATCTTTTCTCCTTGAACATTTTAGTATGTGAAATTAACCATTCTAATACCCAAAAGCACAAAGAGTTAAAGGATGACAAGGCCACCCAGAGGATTCAGGAGGCCTGGGGAAAAGTGAGGGAGCTGCAGCACTTGTACTCACCTGGCAGCGGTCCGGGTCTTTGGTGGCATTTCGGTGGCGGGGGCCCCTTCAGTCGCGCCATGTCTTCAGCAGCACTGAATGCCTCCCCCCACCTCTGAAATGCTGCCAAAGACCCAGACCGCCGCCGGGCCAGGGCTCATGGGGCCCCTGCTGGGCCTGGGGCAAATTGCCCCACTGCCCCCCCACCGGGGCAGCCCTAAAGAATGACTGTACTTTTGCAAAGAGAAGAGATTGCTGATATCTTCACTAGAGCTTCTAGTCACCTTCTGAGACGTGAATAGCTTCAGAAAAGCCACTGAACCCAGGAGATCCACAGCCAACCAAAGAACACACTAAAATCTCACGTTGTTGATAAGCAATTTTGCATAGCCTCGCCCAAGGCCCCCATTCCTGCTGAAGGCACAAAAGGGGAAGCGTGTCTATGTAAAATGTTCCTGCTATTCTTGTTTAAGTACATGAGCCAAGATCAACAGGGGACGAAGCATCAGGTGGGAACCCAATAACTGAGGATTCCACAAGACGAATAGGGGACAGCATCCCCAAAAGACCATCCTCATGCTAAGGCCATCTGGTAGCTGGACACTGATAGGTGGAGGACAGACAAGTCTCCAGATGCAATTTCTCCAGTCCTGACCAAGTCACAGATCTTTTTGCCCCCTCCATATGCTGCTGCAGGGTCACGGCCCTGTTACAATTGTTGTCTAGTGGGCCTAGCCCCAGTTGTGAGTGCAACAGCCATAAACTAGGTAAAAGCTCAAAATGTTACACCACCTACAACAGTGAGTATTGACAGAAAGGATATGAAGAGATGCAGAAAGACTGGATTAGTGCAAATTAGAGCGCCTATCAAACAGACTCAAGAACTGTCATGACTTTTAAACAGGAGAATGGAACTGAAAAAGAATGTATCAAAATTGCTGTGCTGGAAATTAGGCCTAATTGATGGGCGAAATAAGACCTGAGAAGATGGCTTATTCCACCCATCACTCCCTTTTGAGGTATTTAAAGAGAGGCTTTAAGGATTAAAATGGCAAAATGGACTCCTTGGGGATTCCTCAGGAAAGGCTGACAGGCTCTGCTTCACTCCAGAGATTGTGCCCTTCTCTGGTGAGCCGCAAGGGTCATTTTGACACTCAGACCTCAAGACACCAATTGGGACACCTGACCACCACTGCTGGACCAGCGAGAACCACGGATTGATATATGTGAGGTTCTCCTCGGTCCTTTCTTCTCTTGTGTGTTCCTTCCTGTCCTCCTATCTTCTCTCCCCCTCAGCTTTTCAACTGCACCAACACAATGGAACAAGATGGCCCATCCAGCCCGAGAAGGTCTGGTGAAAGAGGAACCTGATTGAGGCAGCCAGATGACATCCCACAGCAGGGAAGCAAGCCTGGGTCTAGAGGAAGAGCTGTCACAAGTGGCCTGACAGCTCAAAGCATTTGCCTGTGACTGACCAGTCACCACAAGTCATGAGAAACAACAACGAAGAGCCACATTCCTCCACCTTTACTATCTCTTCTTTTTCCCTTGTTTCTGGTTTGTCAAAGGCAGGAAAAGTAACCACCAGTCACAGGGTCAACTCAAAATTTTACAGGAGAACTAACCCTATCTTATTTCACAAAATAAGAGAACCACCAATATCTTCTCTCTGAAAAAGGAACTTTTAATCACAATTAATCACACTGAGTGGTTATGCCAAACAACTTTATTTCCGAAATACTTTATGTTTTATTTTTTATTCTCTCTCCCTCTCTCTTGTGTATTCTAATCAATATATTTCTAAATTCTGGCGTGACATTTCTAACGTGTTTGCCAGGAGACTAACCAGAATGAGGTCTATGTACTCAAAACCCTGAGATGTTTTGAAGTGCTTAGTGTTATACACTGACAGGGCCACGTTAGCATTTTGCCTCTTTGGGCCTACCTATTCCTCTGAAATTAATACAACCAGCCATTCCTCAAAGTTACCATCACTCAGCTAATGAGTACATCTCACTGCCGGTAGCAACACCCAGATGGAAGAGTTAGCTTGCTGACTTGAGACCACAGAAGGCAACTTGAGTATTGTCTCTCAACCATCTGAAGTCTCTAGCTGCTATAGAACCTGCCAGAGGATTCTCTTTGTGGGGAGGGGCTCTACCACATGTGGAGATGAACAAATATTGATGTCCCAGCTCTCAACACCACTCTCTTTTTATTCCAGTTCCTGAGGACAAAGAAAACAGTTTAAGGAGGGTGGCCTGTTCTCTGGTTCTGTCTGAAGGACAAAGACAGAAGCCAGCAAGGGCAGCAATACCTTTCTGGCAATGGCTCTAGCAACTTGGGGCATCTCAAGAGGCACATTGCCCCTCTTTTTCCATGCAATGGCGGCAGAGGCAGACCTACACGCCTGCCAGCGAGTCAGCAGTGGCAAGCTCCTCTCCCACGTTAACTGCTGGAGATGCTTTCAGGGTCAGTTACACTGAAGATCTTCAAGATTTCAAAACAAAGCTAGCAGTAAGCTGCCAAGGGCTCTGCTGCAAACTGAGCCACCTCACTGCTGCAGGGAATCTAGAAGAATTTTAGAAACAAAAGAAGTTTTACTTTAAAAAAAATTTTAAGTAATCCAATTAAAAATACACATCAATATTAATGCCAGAAGTTCCACCCTCCATTGTGAAGGGGATGTTTTTGTTTGTTCGTTTTAAACAGACTCTCTAATATGAAATGGTTAGAATGAGAATATGCCTCTCTTTGGCATACTACATCTTTCATCTCTAATTTCAGGATATGTACTCTAGTTAGAACAGTGGGGAATCGCCATTTTTTATTCTCATATAAGGGCCCAACCCTGATAGGTGATAATACTGCCTGTCGATGCTGTGTATCTCTTAACCATCATCATCTTTGCTGGACCCTTCTCTTCACCACACCTCACATCTTATCTACTGGCTATAAACCAATGAGGGCCAAAAACAACTCCTTTGGCAGTTCAAATGTCACTCTTTGGTCAACCATAAGTTTCATTGTTGCCCCTTCCACAGGCTGAACTCCCTGCATCTGAAGCACTCTTGAGTAGCAGCAACAACGTCAGGAGGGTAAACTCTCTGTTGCCACATGGGAGACCACATTTCAAGTATCTGGATCTCCTAGAAAATCCAGACAAACTCAGTCCTTTGTTATCACTTTTGAGATGTAGTTGAATTAAAGGCTGATAAAATTACAGATTTAGAAATGTTAAAAGAAAATTATTTTGCAAGTCTGTTGATTAAAAGCCTCCTACATTAGTTCATTTTTATTGTATTTTGTAAACATACTACATCTTGACACAGATCTAGTGTTTACTTTAAAAAAAAGTATCAAACACATAAAACACTAGGCCATAGAAATGCAGCAACATTTAACTCCTCCTTCCCTAAAAGAAAAAAAAAAAAAAAAAAAAAGTGTGTTAAATATTTAAGAAATTACTGCAATTCCTTAGTCATCAAAAATGTTATAAACTGGTATTATTGTACTGAGGACATTTGAGGTCACTCTTTGAGTAACAGAGCTGTCTCCTAACTTTGCCAACAATAAAAAAAATTTTCCTAACAGGAAAAAGTTTGCAGCACAGAGCTTGTTACATAAATTCCTGTTTTTCATACAGCCAGCAGGACATTAAAGAAGCTATGATTTACTAACTTGGAAAAAGTGTTGAAGAGGTAACTCTTGTGAAAATATGCACTGCTGTTAAATGATGTTGTGTCTACAGACCTTTGCCAGACACAAACATGACTGATAAAAGTATAGTTTCAGCAATGGAACTTGGCAGCAAGATGAGCGTGGTTGTCAAGATTCAGAGGCATTCATTTCTGACCACCAGCCAAGCTCCTATGTATAGCTATTTTGCTGCGGATCACTTAAAAACTGCTTTTTAAAATTTAATTTGAAGTCAAACCTTTAAACTTAATTTGAAAGACATGAAATGGAAATTGTATTTAAACTGATTTTCTGTTCAAAAACTAAGTATGCCAGTTAAATTTCAAAGCACATAAGCTGGAATTTTATCGAAAGCTAATCATGACTATGGTAGGAGTGCTGCCACCTGTGAGGTGCTCCTTGGGATTGATTCTATATCTGTGACCCTAAAAGAAAGTTAATGAAGTCTCCAGTTCTATTTGATCTTTGGGGGAAAAAAAACAACCTGGCTCTGCTGTATTTCAGTATAGATTATGGTTTACGATTGTGCTTGCCATTATTTACTTAATTGAAAGTCAAAGTGTACAACTGTAATTAACAATACAGTACTGACTTCGTAATTAGCAAACAGCAGCTAATAAAATTTAGGAGGACCTGTGGAAGCTATTTGTTTCTGTCAGTGCACAAATTTTTCAGCTATAATTTACTTCAACTAATTTTAAAATGAGGTGAAAATCTCTCAATCTCCCCTCCCCTTTTCCCTGTGACACAGTGAGTTCAGCTGCTAATATACTGAATTTAAGGCAAGGATATGAATGTATTAAAAAACAAGCAATCCAAAATTAATTGGCAGATGCTTGAAAAAACTCTACCGTTCTTCATTTTCCAGACTTCTCTAAAGAGAGAATACCCTTCTTTTTGGTAGATTTCACATTGTTTACAAAGTAAACTGTTCTCTGAAGCCATATTTTTTTTGTTAACTGGGTGGAGCAAGGGACATCTAAAACATCTCCTCTGCAGTATACCCGGATTAATAAATATGGACAAACCTACAAGCTTAAGAGAAATACGTACAATTAGGTTGGTTCTATTTTCTCCATACCGGAAGATGATGCAAACATGGGACTGAGAAGTAGGAAAGACAGGTAATTTACCCGACAAAGAACTATGGTTCTTCAAGATGTTGTCAATGTGCATTCCACTATAGCTACGCGTGCACTTCATGTGCATAAGATCGAAGTGTTTTGAATAGCACTGCCCATTAGAGTTGTGCATGCGTCCTCTGCCTCCTCGTGATATCTCACAAGTCCATAAATGGTAGGGCAGCCACAATCATTCCTCAGTTCCCCTCACAACTGGCAGTGGCCTGGCCTGGACAGGAATGTCTCTGGGAAGAGTGATCTCTTTCTGTTCCTAGAATGTACTGGAGATCAGCTGCTAGAAGAATGTGAAGGACAAGCCCCAGTACATCCTGTAGGGCCCCGTCAACATGCCATAAGGATGTGGCAGACTTGTTTGGTATTAGCTAGTCAACGCCATTCCTGATGGAGCAGCAGCAGAGCACCGTAGGGAGAGCCCATGGATCTCAGATGAGAGGGTTATTTGCTCAAAGAAGGTGAGTACATATGCCTTGGTGATGAAAAGAAAGAGCAGATTTCCTTTTGAGGTGGCACTAAGGTATATGGTGCTCTCAGTACCAGGATATTCATTGGCACCACTAAGTGCCTCTGTATCAAAACACAATCCTGGTTCTTGTAGGAGCACATCAAGTAGCCTTGGTTCAGGTGTAGGTGTTGATGCTGCATCCTTTGATTACTGGCACCGGGGTTGGCATTATTCTGTCCTGCTGACTACTCTGAATCACCAGCTCTCCATGCCACCTGAGGCTTAGTGGTTCTCTCTCGTAAGGCCTTAACGAGACTGACCATGTGTGAAGGCATTGAGTGACACCTGGATTCTCTGCCTCTGTGTTCACAGTGGCCTCTCTTGGTGCTGGAATTTAGTAGTGGAGCTATCAGCATCTGTTTGGTGCTGGTGTTGTCTTCTCTGCTGGTGGGTTCTGCTTTGGTGCTGGTATCAGTGCTAATGCTCGTCTTAGGTGTCATGTTTGCCAGACTGGAAGCTAGACAAAGCTGGTTTGTCCAGTACCAAACCTCTGGTGACTTTCTTCTCCATGTGAAGAAACCTCATAAATTGTTCCCGGAGATTAAGTTTTTGGTGGCACTGGAACAATTTTTATAGTGATTGTGCTGAGAGCCATTGAACCAAACTGTAAAGCCTGCACACGATGGAAACCATTTCAAGTCAGGGCAGTTCTGCCACCATCACCCCTAGTTCCAGCAGCCTTGTGTCAACCTCACATCTTGTGACTTACACGTCCTCACTATGAACAACAGGCATACTGAGCATCTACTTATTATACGAGATGCTCCTGGACAAAAAAGAGGCATCTGCTGAGCTCGTTTTTCAGTGTAATTAATCTGTCACAGGAAGGCAGGACTTGTAGCCCACATGTTCACAATTTGCCATGTTGAGGTGTCTTATAGTGAAAGTCTTATGGGAGAGCGGAGGAGCCTGACCACATAATTTTTAGTCCAGACAGATCAAATTCATTCACAGTAGTTCTTCACAGATGAAACAAAAGAGTTTTGAAGGAGTTTGGAAAAATGTAGTTGAGGCTACAGACTAGCAGGTTGGTCACTCGCTGGCTCCTGTGTGGCTGCCATGGTTAGTAAAAAGGAACTGAGGGTCACAGCTGCCCTGCCTGTTAGGCCCTCCCACAGAAGCACAAGGAGGCAGAGAGTACATGAACACCCCAAAGGGCATGGCTCTTCAAAAGACTGATCTCGCATGCACGTGCACCTACAGGATCTACATCGACACTCTACAAAGAGCTTCAGATTTCTAATTCCACATCTGCCACTAACTCACTGGGGACCGTTGGGGCAGGTAACACAGAAACCTCTGTATCTCCAGCTTTCCAATTTGTAAAACTGGGTTTATAACATTTCCTTATTTGCCTCACAGGGGATGAGGAAAAGATCAATGCAAACATGCTAGAACTGTAAAACATTACATAAGCATTAAGTATAACAGTAATGATATGGAATGTACACACCATGCAAATACAGAGAAAGGAATAGTAATGCATCCATTCCAAACTCATGCTGACACAACCCCACTATCATGTCACTCGCTATAGAAATACGTAAGTTTTATGTAGATCATCCAAATTAGTGCAAATTAAACTTTTATAACTATTCTTTGTATAAAAAGGATTCCCAGCTTCATACTAAGTGTAACACGAATACTATGTACATGAATATTTGCTAATATATCATTTTACTTTTAATGAGAATAAGACTGCGCTGGAGGGAATGTAACATAGGACAATCAGAATTATTTGCGGTAAAAGCATAGGAATGATCGCTAGAGACATTTGTGAGATATAGAAAGGCAGTCCCTCATTAAAAAAATTCAGCCTACATTAAGATTTAAAATTAAATTTTGTACACAGCTTTACAACAGCTACCATCAACACAACTACATGGGGAAAATACCAACAAATACTACGGAGTGGTGACTGTTGAAGATTCAGTTAAAGAAAATTAATCTTTGATCGGATGCAGTATTTTAACTGGATACTTTATATAAACAGACTTTGCTTAGAATTGAGAGTCAAAATATTGAACTATGACATAAATAAAAACAGACTACAAAAGATTCTGAGATTTGCAGATTAGCTGTGACGGATGACACTATATATTAATAAAGTAGCAGAATAATGATCCGGTGCCAGAATCCCTGGAAATCATGTAAAAATATTATTCCACAACTATTATGGGAGACTAATGGGTGTGGCTTTTTTGTTTTGTTTTTCCAGACAGCAGGAATTATTACGATCACTCAGACAAAAATGTTAATCACTAATTTCCTGTTTAACAGACAGCCTATTTCACCTTTGCCACTCTCTCCAGTTACACCCAAGTCATCACAAATAGAGAGTGTGGCACTGTTTACAGAAAAGTTTTTCTTCTTTTTAAGGCAGCTTAACTGAAGTGTTTTAGCTCCAATTAACATGCAGAAGTTCTTATGTGAACTAAATATATCAATTCTATTTGACTACAGAGGACTCTTAAAATACTAGAAACACCCTCCCACCCGGAAGATGGATTACCTTGTCGTTATTATGTTGGGCTAAGTTAACACTGGGAGGGCTTTCAGGAAAGGAAAATCGTAGGGATTGCTCTTTCCTTTATAAACAATGATAAGGTTCCTTAGGTAGGGTGACCAAATATGAGGTTACATTGGTGAATGCTGCAGATTCTTTGTAGCCTGTCTACTGCAGCATTCAGGTTACTGAGAGGCATAGGCGCCGACTCCATGGGTGCTCCAGGGCTGGAGCACCCACGAGGCAAAATTAGTGGGTGTTCCACAACCACTGGCAGCCAAGCTCCCCCCTCCTCGCCGCCTCCTCCCCTCCCAGTGCTTTCCACCTCCGCTCCTCCTCCTCCCTCCCACGGTGCTCAAGGATATCACAAAGTTAATTCAAATGCAACTTAACTGATAAAAGTATTAATAATTGCAAACGGTAACATAAAATATTGTGGGCACTCAAGCTGGACAAAGCTAATGTAGCCTGGATTCCTTTATTTTGCATTTCTTGAATGTGTGCACACAAGTGCAGGAGAACAGTACACACATGCACATGCCATCCACACACACAGGTATCACTTCACCCACCTCTGGAATGAAATGCAACTACAGCAGCTGTTGAACAGCCTATAGCAACACTAGGCCGACCAAAAAAATCTTGACAATGTTGTGCTGTGACCACTGCTTTTCATGCTGACCAGTGTTGTCTCGTTATTTCCTTATGCTCCCCTTGTCCATTTGTTGTATTCATCTGTTTTCTTTTATCTTGTACTTAGATTGTCATCTCCTCAAAGCAGGCACTGTGTTTCTGTTGCATTTGTACAGTGCCGAGCACAGTGGGGCCCTGGTCTAAGACTGGGAATCCTAGGCACTGTTGGACCATCACCACCTCATTCTAAGACAGGAAGAGAACACTGCTTTATGCAACTGAATCTGCAAGAGGAAAGAGACTGAACAGAAACAGGTATATAACCAGGATACGGGCCAACACCCTATTTTTGCAAAAACTATCACAGCATGTTTAATATCCGGAGGTAGTCAGGATATCAGTCTTCACCTTCATCTAAAAGAAAGCATCTCCAATGGTGTAGAATCCAACACCCGACTGGAGCAGTGATTCAAAGCAAAGACAACCACCTTACTCAAAACACCAACACTGCAACCTGCAGCTTTGTGCATTTCTCTGGAAGGTCTCTCAAAGTTACTGACTGGGCCTAACCCCAAGGTGGTATGGATACAAACCATGGACATTCTTTCAGCCCAAAGTACCCAGCTGTCAAACCTATGCCTTTTTCTGTTTACCTATTTAAAACATATACATGACAACATTCTAACTTTTAAAACAAACTGTGAACTTTGCTATAAGATTCATATTCCAACTGCCATGTTTGAGCCTTGAGCAAAATATTTTCCCCCTTACCATTTAAACCAGCAAATTATACATTTCTGAAACAGTTTCAATGGAAATACTGACAGACAGTTAAAAGGCATCCTAACAACCCAAAAAACTAGTTGGTTTTTTGTTTTGATAAGTATAAAGGCACAAGTGTCAAGGCCTTACAACTATTCATCTCCTTCTGACAGCTCTTTATTTTAAGGATTCCAATTTTGTTTCTCTTTTGCATACTTAAGATATTTAATACAGAGTTTAAAAGATAGCCAAATGGTGACACATAAGAGCTCTTCAATGAGACAATTCACACACACATTCGTTTAGAATGGGATACACTCATTTTTAAAATTTAAAACTTCAGATTATCAGCTTCCAAGATACTGGAGGATATTTTAAGGCCTAGATGAGTCTCCTAAAAATAAACTTGAAAGAAAAAAAAGGAATGCAAGTTTCCTGTAGGTTTTGTTTTTAATATTATTTAAACAATCACATCTAAAAGGTAAACTGCTGTTTATAGAGTTACTGTAGCAATTTTCCACTACTGTATCATTAGTTTACCCCTGCACAACGTTTAACAAATAAGTTCATATCCAAGCATTCATTGAACAGCTGAAAGAAAAAGGGCTATAGATTAAGGTCCATGCTTTGCTTATTTTATTATTTTTAGTTTCAAAGATTTGGGGCATGTTTCCAAATTTGTCTTGCTTTAAACATAAAAAAGAAAAGTGCCCCCCTCCAGGAATGTAGAATGTTTTCAAACATTTTGTTTGTTGATCATTCATACATTCATAAACTATTCACAGTATTTGGCAGGCCATACCTTTTCGGTTTTAAAATGTTTATTTTTGTTCCTTTAGGTTATTGTTTAGGCCTGGTCATAACATCTCTGAGGTTATTTTGAACAGCAAAAAAGGAAATAAGCAATATCTGAATGTTTTTACAGTGGGATATAACCTAGTAGGTAAGCAGCAATGCAATGCCTATTCAACAGGAACAAGGGTGAAGATAGTAATATTAACTAGAAAGTGTCAATTTGTAACACTAAGAAGGCAGAGTTCTAAGAAATATTTTAATACACAGTACACACACAATATATGTATGCATGCATCTATACGTACTGCACATCTACCTTTAACAATGTTCAAGCCGGTGAAGTCATTGTCCTAATGCAATGCTGCTTTGCAGACACATCTCCACACTACTTCCCACTATCTTTTTCTGCACCAACTAAACACAGTTTAAAGCCATTTGTTTTTTTATTACTTGGCTCTCAAAGATGGTATTATAACAACAGGCACTTTTTATTAACACCAGAGAACAAAATAATTATGTACTCTAGATCTGTTTTTTAAAAATCAAAGTACAAAAAAACAACTGGATATAGCTGAGTAAACTGTGCTTTGGTATCACTGGAAATAAATGTCTTCTTACTGGTCAAGTTGGAATTGATAGGTATGCCTACCAGTATAGTGTTCCTAAAGTTATGGTGTTCTCACCCACTGCTGCTAAATACTTGTTCATACTACAGAAAATCTGTAGGTCAGTTTTAGGGCAAAAATATCATTGCATATGGGTTTCATTGTGGATTTGCAGAATAAAGAGCTTTCCCAATTTAGTTACTATTTTCAAGGATAAACACACAAATCATTCATGTAGGTAAGTCCAGCTAGACAGGCCATCAAGATGGCAGTTTAAAAACTCCATGTGTCTGACTTTTTGTGGGTGGTTAAAAGGAAGGAGACACTGATAGTTTCCAGCTTTTTCTGCAGTTTGATTATGAAACAGCAAGAGGGACAAAGACTGGCAAATCATCAATAAAGAGAGGGACAGCCTTCCATTCTAAAGAGAGTCAGATTTACAGCCTTGTTCGAAAACATGTGAGTTCCACCCTGCCACCACTCTGAGCAGACCAGTCATGAGAATACAAAATAATGGGGAAGAACTCTCCAATTTCATTAAATGCTTTCGTCAGTTTTTGGGGAAGCAAGATTTCTCAAACTCATAGGAATTAGTTCCAAAATAATTTAAAGCAATCATCATTTAAGAGGCCACACAGCCAGAAGAATGCAAGACACTAGTTTCATCTAAGGTACAGTAACCTGCTTTTGTTGGTTAAGAGAACAAGATGTAAAGATCCTGATTTAAAAAACAAAAAAAACAAACAACTTACTTTTGGATCATCCCAATGTGAGCCTCAAAATACCCATTTGCTGGGAAGAAACAGGTTTTCCTGCTATTTTGTTTGACAGCCATTTGACTCCTCAAATTGAAGGACTCTATAGACTGCCAAAATGAACTTTTTTTAAAAAAAAAAAATCTACTGATTAAATCACAGCAGAGTATGGATATCCAAAAATACCCTTCTTTTGGAACTGGAACACATTCAACTAGCTTGCTCAATTCATCTGCCTAATACTTTTGGCACAGCAGACAGCATAAAGACTTGTCATAAAAAATCCAAGAAGTTAGCTAGCTAAAACAATGGAAAACCCATGTGAGGGTGCAATCCCTTGCATGCAGATTAATTAGAAGATATAATAAATCTTTTCCATCTCTAAATTTTATGATGTTATATAACCTCTAATAACTAGCGATCAGAGATTTGACCAGGTCAAATTGTTAGCAACAGGGGAATAAGTTTTCCTATGGATATTGTCACCTGCATCTATTCATGAAGTTTTCTGAGGCTATATAGGATAGTTCTAACGTCCATCTTTGCCTCTGCTCTGCCCTGCCCCAATTTTCTAGGCATATTAAACTGGAAAGAACCTTAGGAACAAAGGAGGGATAGCTCAGTGGTTTGAGCATTGGCCTGCTAAACCCAGGGTTATGAGTTCAATCCTTGGGGCCATTTAGGGAACTGGGGTAAAAATCTGTCTGGGGATTAGTCCTGCTTTCAGCAGGGGTTTGGACTAGATGACCTTCTGAGGTCCCTTCCAACCCTAATCTTCTATGATTCTATGAAAGCAATTACCATGCCAGATCATATCAATGGTCCAACTAGTTCAAGTATCCTGTGTCTGACATAGCCAGTACCAGATGCTTTAAAAGAACTAAAAACACCATGGTGGATAATCATGGAGTAATCTTTTGTCCATAGGGGAAGTATTATTCCTAATTCTCATCAGTTAGTGGCTGTTTTATGCTCCAAAGCATGAAAGTTTACCTTCAGCTTAAAAAAAAAAAATACTTGAATCGTCGATCCAAAGTAACTGAATGCTCTTCATTATCTCAACTGTCTGATTTGAAATTTCATGGAAAAACTATGAGAATAACAATCTTGTGAAATGGATCCTGTAGAAGAGCTATTTTTAAAGATTCAGTCTTTCAAAAGGCTGTCAGAAGGCTGATTTAAATAAGTACATGGAATCTGCGAGCCAAAGGCTTAGCCATTATGTACTACAAGTTACCACAAAATAAGCCATTTTGCCCTTTAATAGTGTAAAAATGCCAAATGATAATGTAGCCCACACACCTTCTGGGTGTGGTGCTCTGTTCCATCTAGTGGCACTGAGATCACTTAGACAGAGAGATTAATAAGTTTGCTCTACAGCCCAGCTAACAGCCAGTTGGCTTTCAGCTCAGGCAGTAGAGGCTCAGGCACTAAGCTCCAGAGATCCCAGGTTCAATCCTGCCCATCAATGACTTGGATCTGTCAGTGTTACAATAACACTTGAGTGTTGTGCCAAAATACAGCAGCATTCAAATCTAGCTCTAACTTCTAAAGTTTATTGTTGGACTTGGCTTACATTGCTTCTTGTGTCTGACTCACATTTTTACACAGTAGATTCACTGTGCACAGATACCTTTGGGGTGGGGGAGATTAAATTTACACCTCTGTCTGCCTTCCTCTTTGCCAGCCTCTCCATCCTCTGCCTCAAATGAGGCACTTAGAATGGAGGAGCTTAGCTCCCCTTCCCACTTCTCTCCGATTATTGCTCCTGTACCATCAAATCCAGAATCCCACGTATCCATATTGCCAACCCCAACCACTCAAAAAACATATTTTAAAAAATAATAGATTGGAGGAGGTTACTTCCATTCTGTTTTTTGAGCTTTTATGAATTGTGTTTACAAACTTTTCTCTGCAACCACCAGATCTAGAAATTTACTTTATTACAATAAAAGTGACATTCTCATGTACTCAAATGATTTCAGGAGCTGGGGATTTAGGAAAAACACCTAACAAAACACTGTTTGGCTCACACTAACGTCATGGAAACCTGTTAGGGTTTCCTAAGGAAGGCAGATGGACAGACAGACAGAGGGCATCAGGGGCCCCTGTATAGCTGGTTTGAGAGAGGGGAAAAGCAGCATTAAACTTAAAGCCAGGACATCATATAAGGAGGCCTTGAGGTATCAGGGTCAAAGTTTGTTAAAAACCTTGTTCTGGAAGGACACCTGAATGATATTCTAAGGAGAATTTTAGCATCCCTACATTTACTCTGCTGACTAAGACTACAGAAGGCTGATCTATCAGAAGCAATCCCTGTTGTAGAGTCTATTCGAAGAGAGACAAGGTAAAAAATGGTTACCCACCTTTTAGTAACTGTTGTTCTTCGAGATGTGTTGTTCATGTCCATTCCAAGCAGGTGTGTGCGCGCCACGGGCACACCAGTCGGAAGATTTTCCCCTAGCAGCGTCTGTAGGGTCGACCCTGGTGACCTATAAAGGGGCCCACCGACCCTCCACACCCTCAGTTCCTTCTTGCCGGCACTCCAACGGAGGGGCAGGAGGGTGGGTATTGGAATGGACATGAACAACATCTCTAAGAACAACAGTTACTAAAAGGTGGGTAACTGTTTTTTCTTCTTCGAGTAGTTGTTCATGTCCATTCCAAGCAGATGTCTCACAGCCTGAACCAAGGTGCTGGGGTCGGAGTTCACTCCTGACTGGAGTACTGCACAACCAAAGGCTGCATCATCCCTAGCCTGGTGCGTGATGGAGGACCACGTGGCCGCTCTACAAATCTCCCGAGTCGGGATTTGAGCCAGGAATGCCACAGAGGAGGCCTGTGCCCTAGTAGAGTGGGCCGTGACCGGAGGGACAGGGGTCTTAGCTATGCAGTAGCATTCCCAGATGCAGGTCGCGATCCATGAAGAGATTCGCTGAGAGGAGACCGGGAGCCCTTTCATCCTATCCGCCACCATGATGAAGAGCTGCATCGAGCGTCTGAACGGCTTGGTATGCTTGATGTAAAAGGCTAAGGCCTTGCAGACATCCAGGGAATGTAGCTTTTGCTCTTAACCAGAACAGTGTGGTTTCGTATAAAACATCTGGAGAAAGATACCTTGTCCCATGTGGAACTGTGAAACAACCTTGGGGAGGAAGGCCGAGTGAGGTCTAAGTTGGACCTTGTCCTTATAAAAGACAGTGTAACGCCCTGAGCTCCGACACCCTCCTGGCCGAGGTGATCGCCACCAGGAAGGCGGTCTTATACGACAAGTACAACAGGGAGCACAAAGCCAGGGGCTCAAAGGGAGGTCCCAAGAGGGTGGAGAGGACCAGATTCGGGTCCCAGGCAGGAGCTGGCTGACAAACATGCGGAAATAGACTGTCCATACCCTTGAGGAAATGCCCTACCAGTGGCCTCGCAAACATCGAGGTACCCCCCTCTCCCGGATGGAAAGCCGAGATGGCCACCAAGTGAACGCGAATCGAGGAGAGGGAGAGGCCCAGTTGTCTGAGGTGGAGCAAACAGTCTAGGATAACAGGGACTGGGACCCCAGAGAATTGTGACCTTGCTGACCCGACCATATGGAGAAATGTTTCCATTTGGCCAGGTAGGTGGTTTCCTACTACTGAGCAGCACTTGTCTGACCTGCCGGGAGCACTGCATCTCCACCGGGTTCAGCCTTGGAGCATCCAGGCTGTGAGGTGGAAATTCCAGGTTCGGGTGGTGGAGGGAGCCCTGCAAGGAGGGACAGCGTCAAGGGCACCTGAACAGACATGTGCAGGAGTGATGTGTACCAATGTTGGCGTGGCCACGCCAGAGCTATCAGGATTACTCGTGCAGGGTCCCTGCGGATCTTCAAAATCACCCTATGTACCAGAGGGATCGGAGGAAAGGCGTAGAGCAGACCAACCCCCCAAGACTGCAGGAAGGCGTCCGACAGAGACCCCGGACTGCGGCGCAGGAGGGAGCAGAACCGTTGGCACTTCCTGTTTTCCCTCCAGGCGAACAGGTCTAACTGGGGAAAGCCCCAGAGCTGGAAGATTGAGCGTACCATGTCCCATCGGAGGGACCACTCGTGACCCCGGAACGAGCGGCTGAGGGTGTCTGTTCTGCTCCCCCGGAAGGTAGAACGCTGTCAGGTGGGTAGCATTGTGGATGCAGAAACCCCACAACGCGAGGGCTTCCCTGCACAGGGGAGAGGAGCGTGCACCGCCATTTGTTGATATAAAAGACTGCTGATGTGTTGTCTGAGAGGACTGAAACACATCTGCCGGCCAGGTGGGACTGGAAGGTCAAGCAAGCCAGGCGGACCGCTCTCAGCTCCCTGACATTGATATGCAACTCAAGGTCCTCCGGCAACCACAAGCCCTGTGTCCTGAGATTTCCCAGGTGTGCTCCCCAACCCCAATCCGAGGCATCCGTTACCAGAGAGAGGGAGGGTTGAGGGGCGGCGAAGGGGACACCCATGCACACTTTCTGCAGGTCGAGCCACCACCATAGCAAACTCAGCACCAAGTGGGGAATGGACACCACTGAGTCCAAGGGGTCCCTGGCGGGGTGGTACACTGTCGCTAACCAGGACTGTAGTGGGCGAAGCCGGAGTCTGGCATGGTTCACCACAGAGGTGCATGCCGCCACGTGACCCAACAGCCGGAGGCAGATCCACGCTGTGGTAATCGGGGCACGTTGTAGTCCGAGGATGAGCTCGGAAATCGCATGTAACCTGTATTCTGGAAGGAACGCTCTGGCGTGGGTGGAGTCCAGAACCGCCCCTACGAACTCTATTCGTTGCGTAGGAGACAGGGTGGACTTGGCTTCGTTAAAGAGGAGGCCGAGATTGAGAAAGGTCCGCCTGATGACCAACACCTGAGCCTCCACCTGCTCCTTGGTGAGCCAATCGTCCAGGTAGGGGAATACCTGGATGCCCCACCTGCGCAGGAAGGCCGCCACAACTGCCATGCACTTTGTGAAGACCCTTGGGGCAGCTGATAGCCCAAACGGGAGCACCATGAACGGCAGATGGGTGTCGGCCACAATGAACCTGAGGTACCGACGGTGTCGGGGAATTATGGCGATGTGGAAATAAGTGTCCTTTAAGTCGAGGGCGGCGTACCAATCTTCTGGATCCAGGGAGGGAATGATCGAGAACAGCGAGACCATGCAGAGGGGACGAAATAACACCGTTCCGTTCTCCTGGCAGTAGGGGCCAGTGAGGCTGGCATCTGCCATAAGGTACGGGACGTATCTGCTATGGTCTTGATTAACGGAAGAGCCACCCTGGATGGCCCTAAGGGAACCAGGTTGTCTACTATCGGATCCGCGTCCACCTCAATTTCCTCTACCTGAATTGCGAGGCTCTGAGCTGCTCGCCGGAGCAGTTGTTGGAGGATCAGAGCATCCTCTAGGGCCGGTGCCGCAGTCGTGCCCGAGACCACTTCATCCGGGGAGGAAGACAAGGAAATTACTTGGATCAGCCCTTCCTCAGGTGCACGTAGCCTTCGGGGTCTTGCAGCACATGGTACTGTGGTTGCAGGGCCAGTTCCGATTCTAAATGCAGCACTGTGACCGGTACCGGGGTTGCCAGTGAGCAGCTTGGCGTATCAGGCAGTGCCTGTTGAGCCCGAACTGTAGTCGCTGCCAGTGCTGCTGCCCGGCTAGGGGGTGCTGAACTTGAATATGGCACACCCCTGCCTGGCGATGGTGCCAGTGGAGGATGCAACTGCGCCGGGGCCACTGACGTCGAGGAGACCGAGGACCAAAGACCTGCCTATCGCCTGGTGGTAGGCCCAGGGGGTCCAAAACGGCCACTGTGAGGGTGGATGCCATTACTGCTGCCACTGTGGGTAATGCTGGTGGCTCACCCTCGAAACTGATTTCCTGCTCTGAGACCGTCTGGAGCGGTAAGAGTCTGCCTCTGAGTCTGAAGTCTCTGAGTAAGAGGACCTGAGGGGAGCAGCACCCTATGCCGTTGCAGAGCGATGCTGAGGCAGTGGGGAGCCTCCTATTTAGCCTGGTGCCGCCCTAGCGGCGTGGGGCAGGGAGGGAGGCGACAGTATGGCCAGCTTGCCCCTCGATTGTACTGGGGGATGGGCCGTGGTAGGCAACTCCCTACTATGGTGCGGGGAGGCTGGCGCCGGAAGCCCCATCAAGTCTCCGCTGCGGTGCGGGAGTCGATGGAGCAGCCGAGGGCTGTAGCCCAGCCTCTCCGCTTGCACCCAAGATGGCGTCGGCCTCTGGGGGTCCTGGTGGAGTGACCATTCCCACTAAGAAGAGGAAGCTGGTGAGGGCACTGGAGACGGTGAGCGGTGCCGCACTGAGGCTGACATCCTATGACCCGACTCCGTCTAGTACCAGGTTTTAGATGACTTGGGCTGGGCCCTCAGTCCTGATACCGGTGCTGGGGCGCTCCACACCGAGGAAGACGTGCTGGGCACCGCCTCGGCCGGTTCTGAGTCCGAGGGTGGCCGCAGGGCAGCCTCCATCAGGAGGATTCTAAGTCTTTGAGCTCTGTCTTTGAGAGTTCTTGGACGCAAGCCCCTGCAGACAGAGCAGCGGTCCTTTTGGTGACCCTCTCCGAGGCACCTCAAAGAAGCAGAGTGCAGGTCACTCTTGGGCATGAACTTCCCACAGTCCTTGCAGAGTTTAAACCCGGAGGACCCGGGCATGCCCCAACGGGCGATGAAACGTGGGGGGGGAACCCCCCAACTACTAAGAACTATATACAAATGAGTAAACTAACTATATACTAACTATATACACGGACTATACATGAGGATAGGACACTTAACTTGCTATGCGCAAGAGAAGTTCCAGCTAGCTGTCGCCAGCGGTAAGAAGGTACTGAGGAGGTGGAGGGTCGGCGGGCCCCTTTATAGGGCACTGTAGTGACGCCACTCCAGGAGGCGCCAGGGCCAACCCTATGGACGCTGCTAGGGGAAAATCTTCCGGCTGGTGTGCATGCGGCGTGCATACACCTGCTTGGAACGGACATGAACAACCACTCAAAGAAGAATATCTTTTATTGGACCAGCTTCTAATGGTGAGCTTCACTCAGGTCTCTTCTTCAGGTCCGTGAAACTCGAAAGCGTGTCTCTTTCACTACCAGCAGCTGGTCCAATAAAAGATATTCCTTCACCCACCTTGTCTCTCTCATATCCTGGGACACACACATCTACAGCAACGCTGCAAACAGTGGAAGATATCTTATTTCAAAAAAACATATTTTAAACTAAAAGCTAGAAACATTCAGCATCTCACCCATTTTGGTCAATTTTTGCTAACCTCCTGGAATTGGAGAATCCTTCAAGGATTATTTAAAAGAAAGCATGTGATAAAAATGAAACTTAAGGCTACACATTCAGCTTTTGGGAGAGTTCTGGAGAAGTGTTAAATCTCAGTTTAAATATTGTTCCAGTTAAATCAATTTCTGTATTGTTTGGCTGATGCAAAGTTATGTTTAAACCAAATTTAGATTCCTTTTGCCTTATGAATAAACTTCTCAGAGACCCAGTGACAATATGCTTCTCTCTTAATATGATTAAAGGTATAATTCAACCTTGTAATGCAGCTGAGATCTAATTTTTAAATGGTCCTTCAACCTGTGTTACTGCCTTGGTTTATCCAACTTTCAGACAATTTGGTACTATATACTATGAAAAAAAGGGCCTTAAATGTGCATGTGAACTATCATGTTTTAATTAGGCCATCTGACAATTGTTTTTAAATCAGTACAGACATCCTTTTAGCATCCTTATAGCTTAGAGGCTACAGAATGGTTTTAACCATTTGACTTCATCCACATTTTTTCTTCTTTACACTGGAAGCCAGTACAGCAAGAACCATGTTTACACTACATTTAAACACTATTCCCAAACTTTGCTAACGGGTCAGGGTGGGAAAACAAGCTTTAACCAGATTTATTTCAGTGAGCATTGCTGCATTAAGATGTCAACATAGCGGTGAGTCGCCTATCAATAGATACTTGAAAACTGTTAGAGTATGTCAAAAAATAAAAGCAAATAAGTTTTAATTAAGAGTCTAGCACTAGAGAAGGTGCACATGAAGTGTGCAAATGTGCATTTGAGAACATTTTACTGTGCCTGCGTTTTTGAGGACATTTAACTTTCAGTAAAAGCTGTCTGTCATGAGTTTCACAAAAAAAAAATGTGAAGAGGACCATTTGCCATGAAAAAACAAATAGTTATATTAAAAATGTAAAACAAACTTTCCAGCTTGTGAATTTTTGTCTGTTCACTGCACATGCATAAAGGAAAGCGTGGGAGATGCAGAAGTGATGCAGCGACTGAGCTTGCTGAGGAATGGTTGAGCGTTCTGGAGATGGACAATGAAGCACTGACTGGGACTCGCAGACTTGGCTAAAGAGAAAAGAAACCCAGCTCGCTTCAAATAAAAACACTATTTTCCTAGTTTAGGAAAGAGAAAAAACCTGTTCCCTTCCTCCCAAAATCTTGTTGTTTCTTGTTCCCCTCTTCCTAGTGCTGTTCTCTGTGATCTAGTCTGCAGGGCAGGGTCCTTGTTACAGCTGCCTCAAAGGGATGAAACCATCCAAAAATTGAGAAGTAAACATTTAAATTTAGAAAGGGACAGCTTAGAGAACATAGTAACAACTAGCAAACAATACCGCTTTTGCAGGGTCAAGACACAGACCCATCCTCCTAAACTCCTCTCCTTCTTCTCACTTCTGATAGGCTTCATTCCCCACTCAGGGCAGACAAATGTATGGCTTGAGCGGTTTCTATAGAGACGCTTGATAAACTTTAAAGTCTAAAGATACTGTAAAGCTGTGGTCACCTCCCAGTCGATTGCGATCTAGGGTGGCGCAGCATGGCTACCGCTAAGACAGGCTCCCTACCTGCCCTGGCCCCATGCTGCTCCTGGAAGTAAGGTGGGTAGGGGTCTCCCTCCACATGCTGCTCCTGCCTGCAAGCACCATCCCCACTGGTCAGGAACAGGGGGCAGTGCTTACAGAGGGGAAGTGTGTGGAGCCACGTGCCACACCACTCCCCAAGGGTCGCAGGGGTGCACTGGCCGCTTCTGGGAGTGGTATGGAGCCAGGATAGGCAGGAAACCTGCCTTAGCAGCAGCCATGCTACACCATCAACCAGGAGCTGCTGGAGGTAAGTGCTGCCCAGCAGGAGGCTGAACGCCAACCCCCAGCCCTGACCCCCCTCTCCTGGAGCTAGCACCCCAGAACTACTACTGCACCCCAACACACTGCCCCAGCCCTGACCCCCCCCCGCCGGAGTCAGCACCCTGTACCCCTCCTGCACCCCAACCCCCCACCTCAGCCATGATCCCCCTCCCAGAGCCAGCACCCTGTATCGCCTCCTGCACTCCAACACTCTGCCCCAGCCTGGAGCCCCCGCCTGCACCCAAACTCCCTCCTGCACCCCCAACCCCCTGCCCCAGGCTCATCCCAGAGCCCCTTCCCCACACTGTGAAACCCTCAGTCCAGAGCCCGTACCCCCTCCTGAACCCCAACCCCCTACCCTAGCCCAGTGAAAGTGACAGAGTGGGGGAGAGCGAGTGATGGCGGGAGGGGGGAAATGCACTGAGTGGGGCTTTGGGGAAGGGGCAGGGCAGATCCTGGGTTGCCCTTAAATTCAAAAAGTGATTTTGGGCATAAAAAGGTTGCAGATCACTGCTATAAAGTGTCACAGCAGACAAAGGCAGATTCTAAATTAGGAAATATTCCTGACAAATTTTAATGTCTCATACTACAAAATATTCCAATTGTTTATAAGGAAAAGCTGCATGCGATAGCCATCAAGAAGCCTCGCTCCATCTTAGAGAGGAAAAGCTCAATTCTGATACAACCTGCTCCATGGAAGACAGGCGACTGTGAAAGAGGTGCTTGATATAAAAGCAATGTAACAAAGCAATAAGAAGGCGGCCTTTTAATTTGTAAGTATTAACACCTGAGAACATGCCACTTCGTGCTAGTGTGTATAACCAATTTCAGTTTCCTACTTTGAGGCAATCTTAAAATTCACTTTTGCTACAGCTGTAGTTTTAAATAATTTTGAGTACTGATATATGTTGAATTTTTGACCATATATAATAAAGTTATCTTTTGATTCGAGGAATTTTTCAACATAAATCTCAACAACTTAACAAATGTGGGTAAATTTATTTCTCAGCTCTGTTCCAAAATATTTCTAGCATCTTATAAATTGTTTGGTTCACATATGCATTAATATTGATATTTATGAAATTTTATGCTACCCATTAAATACGGCAATATGCATTATGAAAAGGGCACTTTTATACAAGGAAAAAAATATAGCTTTAATTACATGTCCAATTGTCAATACCTTTGACCTTGTTCCTGAACAAATATATGTATTTTCATATTCAAGGCCTTCATTGTCAAAGACTACATTGTCCAAAGGTAAATTTGACCTTTTAACATGATGTCAAACTTAGTGTAAGTAATTCCAGCCAGAACAGTCTAAAGATATAAATATTATAGGATTATCTACTAACTAAAATTCAAAATGTATTCTAACAGCACTATACTAAAGAACCTTTCATATGCTACCAGTTTAAAATTATTCAGATAATGCAGGTAGTCATGCAATTAGAGTATGTGCACGATACCCGACGCAGTGTTGAAGCAGTAGTATTATGGCTTCAATCACACAATACTTCACTATTTGTATGGTGTTTTTAATAAAAAAAGGTATTACCAATAAAAATTTAGAAAAACAGTGATAAATTAAATTTAAAAATGAGGAAGGGAAAAACATGCTGAACAAATCCTTTCAACCACAAATAGTATTAACTCAAAATTATTCAGAACATTTATCAACTTACTGTATACTGTAGTTTGAAAGATGCCATTGAATAAAACTACTTTCCAACCATTAAAAATGCCATCACCACAAGATTTAACCGCACAAAGCAGTGCTTAACAATTTAGGACAGAAAGCAAAGATTAGCATATCCAATTAAACGTACAGAGTGTGTTCCAGGTAGGCTGAATTATAATAACCCACCTTCAAATTTGGCCAAGACCAGAGTTAACACTTCTATTCTTTCAAGTAGTCTCATAGAATTGGAACAGATATGTTCTAGACCAGTGTTTCTCAACGACCAGTCCATGGTATCAAAAAGGTTGAGAAACCCTGTTCTAGACTGTTTTAAATCGTATCAGAAGCACATTGCACACTTATGCCTTGCTGTGGCATTAGTTCCATAATGATGGAAGGGAAAGAGTGCTGTCTTCTCAATCAAATACCATTTCCTGGGACACGTGGAGTTTTTCCTTGACTTACCATTCAGTTACTGACCAGGCAATAATGCTGCTTAACTTGTGAGGCGATAAGAACCCAGACCATTGTTCCTACTTGTTCTACTGAAGAGCAGCAAACTAGGAATTTACACCCACTGTAGCGGCTTTGACACTGAAGGGCTATTTCTTCTTGACCAAAGATATCTGCGTTTCTCTCTATTTGGAGCTTCATTGAGTTGGAAATTAAGATTGGAATATTTTTAGTTATTAATTATGTTTACTGCCGTAGAGTCTAAGGATAACCAAAGAATTCGACTAGACACCAAACAAACACTGAGTAGCAGACAGTCCCTGGCCAAAAGATCTTACAATCTAAATTGAAAAACACAGGCATGGGGTCAGGGAAGACATACATCACAAGCAAAGTAAACAACGTTCACTGATTTCTTTTTTTGGAGGGGTAGTTTTTGGTAGGAAGAGATAAGGGAAAGAGGGGGAAGTGACAAGGAAGGGGAGAAGAAGGTAAAGGGAGCAGGTATGGAATTACAGGTGAAAAGACTGAAGGGGGGAGAAGGGAGAAAGTTGGAGCAAACAGTCAATCAGTACAGGGCAGAGAAATTCAAGTTTTTGCCCATCTCTCTCTGTAGGAAAACACACTTTTCTTACACCTGCATTTACAACTAGCCAATTTAAGTTTTCAAACGCATTCCCTTTTCATAATGTCTCAAACCAACGTCTGATGAAACGTTATCCCAATTTACATATTTGCCACATTTACTTAAATTTTACTGTAATGACTGTTGATTCCACATCAACACTGAAAAGCAAACACTTTCCAGGGTAAGTAGCAGCATAAACGAAAGCTCATACAGATTGCTTGGCTAGTGACAGCATATGATATAAAATTATTTAAGAATTATTTTAACAGATTCTGGGCAAAATATTGGCCACATTGAAGTCCATGGGAGTTTTACCATTTACTTGCTTATCTACGAGGTCTCAATGCATGTATGAGACAATGGTGTAAGGAGGAGGGATTTAGGTTCATTACAAACTGGGGAACCTTTTGGGAAAGGAGGAGCATATAAAGGAAGGATGGGTTCCATCTAAACCAAAACTGAACCAGGTTGCTAGCATGTAAAGTTAAAAAGATTGTAGAGAAGTTTTTAAACTAGGGGCTAGGGGAAAGCTGACAGGTGCAGAAAAGCACACGGTTCAGACGGACATATCCTATGGGGAGGATTTATTAAAAGGGTTCCTCTATATCCTATGAAAGAGGAAAGGATAGACATTAATAAGTACAGGTAGGAACTGAAGAGAAACAAATCAAACAAACAAAAAAGTTCCATACACTTATATTACATGAAGGCAGACTACTAAAATACTGCCAACTGTTGTAAGTGCTTGGATACAGATGCTAAAAGTCTAAATACTAAGATAGGTGAACCTGACTGCTTGGTATTAAATGAGGATATTGGTATAATAGGAATCACAGAAACTTGGAACAATGACAACTAGTGGGACACGGTAATACCAGGGTACAAAATACATAGGAATGACACAACAGGTCAAACGGGTGAAGGAGTGGCACTCTGTGAAAGAAAGCAGAGTCAAATATACTAAAAATCTCCAATCTGTACCATAGAATCTCTACAGATAGAAATTCCATGCTTCACTAATAAAGAGAATAGCAGTAAGAATATACAACTGACCACCTGACAAGGACAGTGACCATGACTGAAATAATCAGTGAAATTAAAGAGGTTATAAAAACAGAAAACCCAGTAACAATGGGGAATGGAGATAGTTGCAGTATTGACTGGGAACATGTGACCTCATGATGGGATGCAGGGATAAAATTTCTAGACACCACTGATGACTGCTGCTTGGAGCAGCTAGTCCTGGAACCCATAAGGGAGGAGTAAAAGCAGTTCTTGATTTAGTCCCTAAGTGACACACAGGATCTGGTCCAAGAGGTGAATATAGCTGAACCACTAGGTAATAGCAACCATAATGCAATTAAATGCAATATCTTTGTAGGGAGGGAAACACCAAAGAAACCCACCACACTAGCATTTAATTTAAAAAAGGAGATTTACATAACAATAAGGAGGCTAACCAAACTGAAATTAAAAGCAACAGTCACAAGGATGAAATACCTGCAAGCTGCATGGAAACTTTTTAAAAATACCATAATACTACCATTGCTCAAACCAGATGTATACCTGAATTTAAAAGACCCCAAAAATGCTACCATGGCTAAACAAAGAGTAAAAACAGGTAGTTAGAGACAAAGACATCCTTTAAAAATTGGAAGTCAAATCCTAGAGAGGAAAATTGAAAAGGAGCATAAAAACCTCTGACAAATCAAATGCACAAGTATAATTAGGTAGACCAAAAAATTTTGATGAGCCACTAGTAAGACACAAACTAACAGAAAAAAAGTTAAGTACGTCAGAAGCAGGAAGCCCGCCAAACCAAATCTGCGGGTCCCCTAGGTCACCAATCGGTCGATTGCAATCGACTGGTTGATCCTAGAGGATCTCCCAGTTGATCGCAATCTCTGGTGGCGCAGCGGTGCTGCCACTAAGACAGGCTCCCTGCCTGCATGCTGCTCCTGGAAGTGGCCAGCGCGACCCTGGGGACAGGGGTCTCCTTTCACACACTGCTCTTGGCTGCAAGCATCACTCCCGCAGCTCCCATTGGCCAGGAATAGGAAGCTGTGGCCAATGGGAGCTGCAGGGGCGGTGCTTGCTGAGAGGGGCAGTGTGCAGAGCCATGTGCCATCCCATACACACACACACACACACACACACACACACAAGAGAGAGATGGAAAGTACTGAGAAGGGCTAACAAATGATTAGCTGTATGGAAAAAGCATCCATGAGAGGAGAGATTAAAAAGATGGGACTGTCACCATAGAAAGAAACTAGGGGGC